>NW_006399803.1:17006480-17029807 GCF_000299155.1 Elephantulus edwardii
TATAAATTTTTTTACAAATCAGTCATTGAGAACCCTATGGAGCACAGTCCTAATCAGATATGGGGTCTCCTTGAGCTGGAGGTGAATGGTTTCTGTGGGGCAGTTTGATTGTGACTCCCTGGAGTATGCTCTTGTTTTGTTTGCCTTTTGTCTCATTCTTCTTACTTATTTTAATTAAAATTATCTTATTGTTTGTATGCGTCTTTGTAAGGATCTTTAAATCTTTTACGTATATATAAGGTAAGGGGGGAAAAATCAGTGTATACTAAACTAACCTGCCAGAGGTTGCCCAAATATGCTGTTGGCACCTTCAGTATGTCAAAAGATGCCCGGGACCCTTTTCACATCATTAGCCATCAAGTCATATTGTTAAAGGATAAATGAGTTCATATTCTTGATGTCCTTTGAGCTCCTGGAAGGAAGATGCTCTCTAATGCTTGATTTGTATTGTCTGGTAGGTTGATAGCAGGGACTGGGCCCTTAATGGGAACACCCTCTCCCTCGATGAAGAGACGGTCATTGATGTGCCTGAGCCCTACAACCTCGTATCCAAGTACTGTGCCTCCTTGGGACACAAGGCAAATCACTCCTTTACTCCAAACTGCATCTATGATATGTAAGTATGACACCAATACTGGGGTGGGTCTCTGGTTCAGGTTCCAGGGGGTCTGAAGACTCCAAGAAAAATCTCAAATGATTTGCCATCAAGTTGGAACCAACTTATAGCTGCCTTTTCAGGGGGTTTTCAGGGACTGTGAATCACATGGGAGGAGATTGCCTATCTTTCTTTTTAGAGCCACCTATGGCTCCTCCCAGCTAACTACAGCTGTGCCATCAGGGCTCCTTTGGATCTGAAGAGGGCATCTGAAAGGTATTTATTCCACCTCAGATAAGAATGGCCTTGAATTGAAGGTATCAATGGAGGCAGTTCCATTAAAATAACCAAGGGCATTGGTACCCAGAGGCCCTATGATGATGCCTTGAACCTGGGTATCTAAATCTGGCCTTGTCAAACTAAGAGATAGAAAAGCGTACAGGAGAGTTAAAATGTTGTGGAAATACTGTGCTTACAGGTTGCCATTTTGTTGCTGCTTTTCTTATCTTTCCATTTTCTCATTTGGAAAAAAAATGAGAGATGTTATTTAAAATAGTAATATACATAATAAACTTGCTGTGCCCAGTGGAGAAGATGAGGGAAACCTTTTATGTTATGAAAAACAGAAGAATAGAATTCTAAGCTTAGGACGTAGAAGTCTCAGTATAAAAGGAGACTTATAAAAATCAAATAAAAACCAAAACCAAGGCCATTGCCATCAAGTCAATTCAGACGCACAGTGACCCTACAGGACAGAGTAGAAGTGACCCTATGGGTTTCCAAGGCTGTTTCCAAGGCTGTGTCTCTCACAGAGCATCTGGTGGGTCTGAACCACCAACCTGTAGATTAGCAACTAATTACTGTGCCTTCGGTGCTCCTTATGAAATTGAACAGTCAGTCCCTAGTATTTAACAATAGAAGGAATGAGCTACTAGTGCATTTTAAAACGTAGAATAATTATTTTAAAAACTAGGTGAAAGAAACCAATGATAAAGAGCCATTTAGTGTATGATTTATGTGAAACATCCAGAATAGGCAAGAATATTAGTGGTTCCCAGATGCTCTGGGACTTGGAGAATGACAAGTGACTGCTAAGAGTAGGGATTTCTTTCATAGGTGATGAAAGTGTTCTAAAATTAGATAGTAGTATGGTTCATAACTCTGAATATACTAACATCCACTACTAACTCATGTACTTGCATTGATGGATTTAGTAATATGTCAATTATGTGTCAATAAAGCTGTTATTTTTAAAGTTAATTAATCTTACCAACCCTCAGGGTTTGACTCTCCACTTTCAGCTGCTCATTGAATCTCTGCTTGAACCATCAATGGAGAACTTAGGCATAAAGGCATTTAGCAGCCAAGCATGTTAACTCTTTGTACCACTTAGGGATTTCAGTTGGCAATTCCTGGTCACATTCTCATTTATAACAAGATGCACTATGTACAGTGTAACCATTAGCCTTCCCCCTCCAGACTACTCCCAACCAAAAAACCCCAGCAACAGTTATTGCCAACCTTTTGGAACAGATAGAATCACATTTTCATTCAAAATTACTGCCTCTCATTAGTATACTATCCTTCCCACCTCTGAATTATAATTGTGCTTTTATTTGTAGCAGTTATTTGTTCAACAGTTATTTCCTGAGGGCTGACCATGTTGCAGGCATTGTCCTAGATGTAGAAGTAGCCAAATTTAAATAAAAAAAACAAAACACACACCAGTAGATCTGAATATTCCAACATGATACTGATGCACGGCAGTAACTATCACCTGCCTGTTACCATTAGGGAGCTTGGTGGCACAGTCCATTCGGCATTACACTGCTAACCCAAACGTGGCACCTCTCTGGTGGTTCCAGTCTACCAGCAGCTCTGCAGGAGAGAGATGAGCAATCTCCTCCTGTGCAGTTTGCAGCCTTGGAAACCTGCTAGAGGACCAGTTATGAACTCGAGGGCAGTGAGTGAGAGAGTGATGCCCTACGTTGTGCTTTTTCTTCTCAGTTTCAGTTTTTCCAACAGCCTCTAAACTTCATGAGGGCAAGGACAGTGTCTCATTAATTATCATAGCACGGCAGGGTGGTTTCAGCACAGAGCCAGAGTCTGCTACTTGAAATTAGCTTTGGGCTGTGATGGTTGGAAAGTTCTTTCTACTAAGCCTTGAGAGATTTCCCCCATAATGGCCAAGCCTTGGCCCCAGTTATTCCTTTTCCTTTGTACTCTATGGGTCTGTCCTCCACGGAAGCCCTGAAAATGTTTTCATAGTGTCCGTAAGCTCCCTGAATGTTCTGTTCCCAAAGCCAAGCATGTCTGCTTTCTTTGACTATTCCTTCAGTGGTACAGATGGTGGGTTTTCTTTTGCCCCAGGAATGCCCTTTCTCCTGGGAGTCTCCACTGGAGGCCATCTTTCTACACAGGTACAACTTGGGTCCGCTCAGATTTAGAGCATAAGGAAGATCAGATCATGGGAATTTAATGTGCAGAATAACTACCAGAACTTGCAGATTCCTCAAGAATGACCCTTCTTACATCCCAAAGTTAGATTTAAAATTGTTCTGGCAGTGGCTTGCTCTTGTCAGTTAGTAACACACACTGGAGTTACAACTTCTGTTTTAAAGGGCACTTAGAAATGGGGGGGGGGAAGAAATGGCAAAGGACATGTGTCATGAGAAATGAAACCGACACTGTTATTAACTGCAAGGCTTTTGTCGCCAGTATGAATTAGGGCGCAGTAGAATGCCAGTCTGCACACAGCTTCACTGCCCTTCGAAGTCGTAATAACTGAGGATGGCAAATGCTGCTTGGACTACTCTTTTTAAAACAGATTTCTTCTGCGATGTCATTACAAGGATAAGATTTTTTTTTTACTCTCTCTCTCTCTCCTCACCAAATAAGGAGAGTGTACAGAAGGCCAGAGAAGATACTTTTTGTGCAAAATCAAGTCCCTCGTCTCAGTGGGTTTCTTTGGCCAGCCCAGTGGGAGCAAATTTTATCTACAGGGTAATGGAAGGACTATTTTAATAATGCTCTTGTTGTATCCTGTGGAGTTGGAACCAATCCATAGCTGGTTTTCAAAAGCAGTTAATTGCATGGAAGGAGACTGCACATCCTTCTCCCATGGAGATTCAAAGTGTGTGCTAGAGGGGTTGCAATGCAGCTTCTTGCCATTAGGCTATCAGTGTTCCCTATTATAATAATAACTAATGTAAAAGTCAGTTAACAACTCATAGTGACCCCAGAAACAACAACACAAAATGCTCCCCAATGCAGTGCCATCTCCACATCAGATGTAGCTCAAACTACTGTGATCCAGAGAGGTTTTAATGGCTGATTTTGGAAGTAGATCACTAAGTCTTTCTAATCTGTGTTGATGTGGAAGCTCCATGGAAACCTATTCAGCACCATAGCAGCACACAAGACTCTATTGGCAGATAGGTGCATTGGCTGAGAATCAAATCCTGTCTCCCGCACAGAAGGCAAGAATTCTGCCAGTGAATCACCACTGCTCCCACAAGCAAACAAATCTTGTGTAGTTTTGTTGTTAGTTCAATAGACAATGACTCATAGTGACCCTATGCACAATAGCTCTGAACCCTGCTCTATCCTGAGCCAGTCTCATTGTGCTCTTGTCAGTTAGTAACACACACTGGAGTTACAACTGAACCCTCCTCTATCCTGAGCCAGTCTCATTGTCTCTGACACAGCTACCCTCATTACCCCAGTTACTGTGTCACTCCATCCCATCCAGGGTCTTTCTCTCCTTTGCTGTTCCTTGGCCCTTCCAAGCATAATATCCTTCTCCAAAGACTAGTCTTTTCTGGCAATATGCCCACAGTATGTGAGATGAAGTCTCAAAATCCTTGCCTCCAAGGATTAGCTTGGTTTCACCCCTTCCAGGACAGACCTGTTAGTTCTCTTAGCAGTCCATGGTATGTTCAATACGCTTCTCCAGCACCAGAATTCACAGGCATCAATTTTTCTTCTATCATTCTTCGTCACTGTCCAGATCTCTGATCCATAGCAAGTAATTGCAAAGACCATGGCCTGGCTCGGGTGCACCTTAGTCTCTAGACTGACATCATTGCTCTTCAGCACTCTGGAAGGGTCCCTGACAGTCAATTTTCTTAATTCAGTTCATCTTTTGGTTCCTTGACTGTTTGTACCAAGAGTGTTGATTGTGGAACCAGGCAAGCTGAAATTATTAACAATCTCAATCTCTTCTTCATCTATCATGATGCTGTCAATTGGCCCAGTGGTGAAAATCTTCCTTTTTTTGATGTTGAGCTTCAATCCATATTGCAATCTACAGTCCTTGGCCGTCTGCAGCCCAGTTTCAGCAAGTAAGGTTGTGTTATCTGCATAATGCAGGTTGTTGGGGCATCTTCCTCCAATTCTGATGCCACATTCCTACTCATAAAGTCCAATCTCTGGAGTAATTTATGCAGCATACAGACTGAAATTTATGGAGATGGAACACATCTCTGACAAAGTCTTTTTCTGATTTTGAACCATGCAATATTTCCTTGCCCATTCTGATGACTGCCTCCTGGTTCGAGTATAGGTTTCCCCTGAGCACAATCAAGTGTTCTTGGATTCCCATTCTTCTCAAGGTTAGCCACAATATGTTGTGATCTACGGAGAATAATGCCTTTATATCGTTTTGGTGACAGAAACATGGGTTTGGTGACAGAAATACGGCTGGAGATAAAATAACAGAATTTTGTACCGTCAATTATTTATTCACTGCAAATACCTTTTATAAGAAACACAGAGACTGTCTACATGGACTTCACCTGATGATCTGCATAGGAATCAAATTAACTACATTTGTGGAAAGAATCATTGGAGCTTATGAAAACTTGGCCAGGTGCTGATTGTGGAACAGACCATCAACTACCCATTTGTCAGTTCAAACTGAAGCTAAAGAAAATGAAATGAAATCCACAAGAACCAAAATTTGGGATAAGTCTATTCCACCTTAATCCAAAAACCAACTCAGGAATAGATTTGAGGCCTTGAACACTAATAAGCGAAGGCTGTGGGAAGATATCAAGTATATTATCTATGAAGAATGCAGAAGATCATTACAAAGACAAAGGAGGAAGAAAAGAGAGATGGATGTTGGAAGAGAGCCTGTATATTGCACTAGAGCACTGAGAAGCCAAAGCAAAGGGAAGAAATCAAGAAGTTAAAGAGCCAAACAGAAGATGTATAAGTGCAGCTTGGGAAGACAAAACAAAGTATTATAATGAAATGTGTAAAGAGCTAGAATAGGAAAATTAAGTGTCAAACTCCCTTGGTATGTCTTCAGCTGAAGGAACTGAAGAACAAATTCAAGCTTTGAGTTGCAATACTTAAGAATGCTATGGGCAGAATATTGAATGACGCAGGAAACATCAAAAAAGATAGGAGTACACAGTGTCACTATACAAAAAAGAATTGGCTGGCTAAGAATAATTTTATGAAACAACTATGTTAAGGGTCAAGCTGCTCTGAAGGATTTGGCAAAAACAACACCCCAGGAATTGATGGAATACCAATTGACATATTTTAACAAGCAGATGCAATCCTGGAAGTGCTCATCAGGTTGTGCCAAGAAATCTGGGAGATAATAACCTGGCCAACTGACTGGAAGAGATCCATATTTTTTTCACATTAAAAAAAAAAAGATCCAACAAGATGTGGAAATTATAGAACAATATAACTCATATCACACACAAGCAAAATCCTGCTGAAGATTATCCAAAAGTGACTGGAACAGTACATAGATAACTACCAGAAATATAAGCTGGGTTTAGAAGAAGCCATAGCACTAAGGACATTTTTACCAATGTCAAATGCACCACTGTATTTCATTGACTATGCAAAGGTATTTGTGTGGATCACAATAAGCTGTGGCTAACCTTGAAAAGAATGGGACTCTTAGAACACCTGATTGTGCTTATGCCAAACATATACAATCTTGTGTAGTGCTTTTTAAATATGATCTCATTTTCTCATTAGAAAGACTCTGTGGAATAAGTTTTACCAGTACTGCGTGATCGCCATGGCTTGTAGCCAAAGGGAATTGCATTCCTAACCCACAGGCAGGCAGTGCCTCTGGCAATTACAGTCTACCAGCAATTCCAAAATAGAAAATATGGGAAGTCTCCTTCTGTTTAATTTACAGCTTCAGAAACCCAATGGAGGGCTAGCTATGAGTCAGTTCTGACTAGATGGCAATGAACGTGAGTACTATTGGGATTTTGTAGATGAATAAAATGAGATTCCAAGATATTAGGTTAGAGATAGTGTGACCTTTCCAAGGAGATAAAATAATACTGAGTGGAGCCAAAATTCACACTCAAATCTTATGAACTCAGGTTGTGCCTTCCATGAAACATGATGCTCAAGTAGAAGAGACATTAAGACCTTTGTGTGAGGTAGAGTTTTCACGCAAAATATGCCCCTAAACCACAGATTCATTTCTCTCCATCACTGAGATAGGAAATCATTTACTTTCTCCCATCCCCATGTGCTTATCCAATTTAGCCTAGAAACATCTCCGTCAGGATCAAAACTGTCCCTGATTCAAAATATGACTGTAAATGAATATGATTGCCTTGACTAGATGCATTTTTTAAACAAACAAACAAAAAAATACTAAAACAAAAAACCCCAGCACCTTAATTTCTCACTGGGCATGCCTTACCTAGATCCATTTCAGCAGCTGAAGGTGAGCTGAGAGTTATTACTTATTTATTTGCCTGCAGGGAGTCATTGGCAGATGGATACAGTCTTTTGGATATTTCTTTGTTGTTCAAAATATGCACAGCAAAACATACATTCATTCAACACTTTGAACAAGTACAGTACAATGAGATTACATTTGAGTTTTGCAACCATTTCTCACCTTCTTTTTCAGAGCTGTTCTTCCCCCACTAATGTGAACTAACTTCCCTCCCCCATGGTTGCTATTTCTAGATGCTTCTGTTAATTTGAAACTGGTAGTTCTTACAAGAGCGTAGTGTTGAAGGCAGATCTTTTTTATTTCATGTTGTTGTTGTTGTTGTGTTTTACTAGTTAAGCTAAACTATTATTTGAGGGGTTTTGGTGGAGGGACAGCACAGGAGAAGGCCCTCTATGAGGTGGATTGATTCAGTGACTGAGATAATCAGGATGGGTGTGTCAGAGACAGTGCAATTGGCACAGGACAGAGCGGAGTTTAGGGCTATTGTACATAGGGTCGCTATGAGTTGCAAGTGACTCGACGGCACATAACAACAATAACATCGTTCTTTGAGTGAAAGTTTACAGAGCAAATGGTTTTCCATTCACTCATTCATACAGAGTTTATGATTTTAACTACAGTCCCCACATTGTGACAGCTCCCTTCTCACTTCCAGGCTGTGATTCTTGTTTCCATCCATTTCTCCTCTCCATTTCTTTCTGAACTTCCTCCTCTAGGCAAGTACAGCCCTTTGGTCTTTATTTTTTTTTTAATTTTTCAACTTCATTTTCTTTATCGATTTTTCTAGAAATTATTAAAAAATATGGGACACTTCATGAATTTGCATGTCGTCCTTGCTCAGGAGTGATGCTAATCTTCTCTGTATTGTTCCAGTTTTAGTATACGTGCTGCCACAGCGAGCACAGCCCTTCAGTCTTGTATGACTGATTGCTCTAGGAGTACCTCGGGAGCTCTCATAGTGCAGTCTAAAGCTAATTGTGCTGGTAATCCAGCAGTTAGAAGCCAGTTGTGACGCTAAGAAAGAAAAATGGACAGTTTTCTCTTATTACAATTTATAGCCTTGGAAACCCAACAGAAGGTAGCTGTGAGCTGGATGTGACTCAAAGGGTGTGAGTTGCATATTCTTGGCTAAATGTTAAGTCATTGGGTTGAGTTTAGTTTCAGGCTCAAAGAGTTACTAAGGGCCACAGTCTTGGGCAATCTTCCTGTTTCTATTAGACCAACAAGCTTGGTCTCTTTAAAGATTCTGAGTTTTGCTCCATATATTCCTCCCATTCCGTCCAGGACCTTTTGCTGTGAACCCTTTTGGAAAGGGCAGTAGTGACAGCTGGAGACAACCCAGTTTTTCTGTTTTCAGGGTAGTGGACGGTGAAATTCATGTGGTTCATTAGTGCTTTGGACTAATTGTTTTTATGTGCCTTTTATTTTCTTTGCTCTCATTTGTTCCATATAGGAAGAGATTAATATTTGTGCCTTAGACAGCAGCCTGAACGCTTTTAAGATCCACGTCACCAAGTAGGATGTTGTTAGGTGCCATTGAGTCAACTATGAATCATAAAAATGTGATGAACAGTAGAACTGAATCTTGCCCCATCCTGAACCATCCTCAGAATATCTGATTTGTTCCAGCCCATTGTTACTCTCACAGTGTCAGTCCATCTTGTTGACTGTCGTCTTCTCTTTTTCTGACCCTACACTTTTTATGTCTTCTTCTCTTTTCTCTGACCCTCTAGTATAATGTCCTTTTCCAAGGACTGACTCCTCCTGACAACACGCCCAAAGTACATGAGACTAAGTTTCCCTGTCCTTGTCTCTAAGGAGGAACCTGGTCGCACTTCCCCAAGACAGACTTGTTTGTTCTTGGTTTGTTCTTTTGGTTCAAAGAAGATTTAGTATTCTTCTCTAATGCCCTAACGCAAAGACATTCATTATTCTTCTCTTGTCCTTGTTCACTGTCTTAACTTTCTGATCCAAGTAGAATGTAGAACTTGGTTTTTATAGACTATGAGTATTGTTTTTGTAAACAATACCCAAGGGTATTGTTTGGAGACGATATGACTAATAACTCATTCCCGCAGGGTGTTTGATTATAATTAAGATGTTTATATAACTTTGTCACCTGTTGGCTGTACCAGCTATATACATGGATATATTTCCAGCATAGGCACATATTATGCAAGTAGAGCTGTCACCCGACGAACCTAGGTATGGTCAGGAGTGTAGGCTATTTACCCATCCCTCTCTGTTTGCCTTGCCTTTCTACCTGTGTATCCACTTGTATCTTAATGCTTGTTATTACTGATAGACAGGATTCTTTTTTTTTATGCAAGAACATGAGGGATTTTATTACAAGCTCTCAAGCAAGGACTCTACACACACACCCCAATGCAGTGGCCACGTGGCAGAGCCAATAGACAGGATTCTAAATAAATCTTTGCTATCTATCTCTTGAACTCTTGTATCCTCTCTGTGTCTCCTCTTTCTCTACTGATACTGTTCTAGTGATATTTTAAGATTTCATATCAATATTTTAAGAAGACTTCAGATGCTCAAGATTATTATCTATTGAGAGATGAAAAGCAAAACAACAGTGAGGTGTCATCTCACCCCAGCAACAATAACAAAGTCTGGTAAGACTATAAACAACAAATGCTAAACAGATTGTGGATAGATTGGAATTCTCATACAGTGTTAGTGGAAATTTAGAATGATGCAACACTATTTAAGGTGACTTGGCACTTCCTTAGAAAGTTGGGAATAGAAATAGGATTTGCTCCAGCAATCTCCCTACTAGATATATGTTGTTGTTGTTGTTGTTGTTGTTGTTGTTGTTATGTGCCGTCGAGTCGTTTGCGACTCATAGCGACCCTATGTACAACAGCCCTAAACCGTGCTCTATCCTGTGCCAATCTCATTGCCTCTGACAAACCCATCCCGAGTACCCCAGTCACTGAATCAATCCACCTCATAGAGGGTCTTCCCCTCCTGCGCTGTCCCTCCACTCTACCCAGCATGATGTCCCTCTCTAAAGACCTGTCTCTCCTTACAACATGTCCAAAGTTTGTCAAACGAAGCCCCAGAATCCTTGCCTCCAAGGAGCAGCCTGGTTTAATCCTCTCTACGATGAATCTGTTTGTTTTCTTGGCAGTCCATGGTATATTCAATACTCTTCTCTAGCACCACAGCTCAAAGGCGTCAATTCTCCTTCTATCCTCCCTAGTCATTGTCCAACTTTCTGATGCATAACAAGTGATTGCAAAAAATTGCTTTCATAGTCAAAAAAGGAATTTCTAGGTCCATCTTGAAGTACAACATTGTGAGTGATAGGATTATATCCATATGCTTACAAGGAAGTCCAGTGAACACTAATATCACCCAGATATATGCACCAACAACCAGAGCCAAAGAAGTACTAGATATATATCCCAGAGAAATAAGAGCTGTGACATAAGCAGACATGTGCACACCCATGCTCACTGCATCATTATTTACAGTAGCAAAAAGATGAAAACAACCCAAGTATCCGTCGGTAGATGAATGGCTAAAGAAATTAAAGTATATTCACACAAATGGAATATTATGCAACAGTACAAAATATTAAAGACTACAAGAAATACTGCATAACATGGATGAATCAAGAAGACATGTTGAGAGAAAGAAATGATGCACAAAAAGACACTGTATACAACCACTGTTAAAATAAGCTAAGAAAAGGTTTACACAGACATAAAATCATTGTTAAATTGTTACTAGGGACAGGAAGGGAGGGGAAAGGGAGTAAAAATATTAGTAAATAAGTTGGATAAAGGGAAAGGAAATAATACAATATGGGAATGATTAGAACAATATTAGAAAACAAAGAAGACAGAAAGATATAGAAAGATTAATGGAAATCAGAATTACAGGAAGGAAGTAGGAAAAGTATGAGTACATTGTGGCTATTGAAATTAATATTATAAGACAAAAAGTGTATGAATTGTCAATCAAAAATTTAAGTTTTCACTCAGATCATAATTTTTCAAAATAAGAAAAGGCTTTAGGAGATGTTGATTTAAACATTAAAAATAAATAAACTTTAAAGATTATCATTAATTTCAAGGATTCAGCCGGCCTCTATGGCTCCAGAAAGTCTGGAATCCATGATAATTTAAAATTCTATTCTACATTTACCTCCTTTTGATCAGAATTCTTCTATAGAATTTTTTATTCAAATGATGGACATGGTCTTAGTAAGCCCCCCTGATTTGAGAGGAGTTGTTACCATAATGAGCTACTGCTCCCTTCATGTTAAAGAAACAGTTGGAAGAAATGTCTGTCAAGAGTTTCCTCTTTGAAAGAAAGCTTAATCTACTCTTATTCTAGAAAATACTATTTCCTCTATATATACTTCCTCCTTATAAAGTGTAATAATAAATTGTGAATTAGTGAGTGACTTAGTGGTAAGGAGTTGTCCTGCTTACCTAAAGGATCATGGTTCGAATCCACCAGTTGTACCACAGGAGAAAGATGGACAATCTCCTCCTGTGCCATTCCTTCCATGCCTCTGAAAACCTGCTGGAGGTTCACCTATTAATTGGTTCCAACTCAGCAGTAATTAACAACAATATGTCAAGGGCATAATAGTGATTTTTTTCTTTTGAAAACACACAAATCTCTTACAACCCCAAATGCTTTTCCCCTAATGTAGAGCTAGGCAATTGGATGTTACAGGGATTGGTCAGATGAGGTGAAATGCTATGCAGGATCTGATTTCTCATTAAGAACAAACTTTTGCTGTTGATGAAAATTCTTGGGTTTATAACTACAGAGTGCCAGATATATTATACAGGAAATGGTGATCCCGTATGTGTCAGAGTCAAACTGGGCTCTGGAGGGTTTTTGATGGCTGATTTTTTCTTCCCCTTTCAGGCCTCTCTTCTGAGGCACCTCTGCATTTATTCAAACTACCACCCCTTTGAGGAGCAGCAGGGCACCCACCCAGTAGCTCTGAAAGGAAGGTAGAGCAGCACATATGGACACCTGAGGATGTTCTTAAAATACAGATTCTTATTCAGTAGGTCTAGGCTGGTCTTAGGCTAGTCTGCCCCTCTAATAAGACCTCTGGAGTCCAGTGTGGTGTGCTCAGCAGCTCACTGAAGGGTGCAAGGTTCAGATCCACCCAGATTCATCTTGGAAGAAAGACCATGGTAATTACTTCTAAAAAGTGATTGAAAACCCTAATTTTTGCTCTCACGTACATAGGGTTGCCATGATTCAAGGTTAACTCCTTAGTAACTGGCCTTCTGGCTTAACATGCTTCATGCAGCTGCCAATCTGTCAAACACATTTTGAGACCCTACCAGTCATGTCCAGAGGCAGTGCATGAGAGTGATTCTTGCACCCACCCGTGACTAACCTTGGCTGCTAACCCCCTCTTCTAGCCTTGGAATGACTGTGTACATCTTGATATTTAGGTTTGTCCACCCCCGTTTTGGACCCATCAAGTGCATCCGCACTCTTCACGCTGTGGAGGCTGACGAGGAGCTCACTGTTGCCTATGGCTATGACCACAGCCCCCCAGGGAAGAGTGGGCCTGAAGCCCCCGAGTGGTACCAGGTGGAGCTGAAGGCCTTCCAGGCCACCCAGCAGAAGTGAAAGGCCTGGTGGCTCTTGGGTTCAGAGACCTGGAGTGGAAACTTGGATCTATGCACTACGTTTATCCGACAATGGGACAACCAGGGACGGCTCATGCTGTGACATCACATCCTCTCACCCTGCGTTAGCAACGACTTTCTTGCATACTAACTAGGTTTGACTGTATTATTCATACCAGATTTAAAATTAGCTAGCCTTGCACCAACATCCTACTGAGAGGTAGTGTCGAGCATTTGACATAAGACAGCATGATGTTCTTTGGTGGTTCAAGTCGAAATCTGTACCACATTCAGAGATGCCAAATGATTAGACTGAAAAAGGGAAATGGGGCTTTTCAGTCATTTTTAGTCAGTGGTTTTTCCATGATGTCTTTTGGGTTTGTGTTGGGTTTTTATTTTTTCCCTATGGCCGGTGCAAATCGTGTTATTACACTTGCATAGTTGCCATATAAAGAGTAGAGAATTACTACATTTTTATATTCTCTCAATGTAGTATAATTTGCCTTTTAACCTTTGATCTGTATCTTGCAATAGAATGGCTTTTTTGGTTTTTTCCTAGTAAGCAGAAACCTACTTTTTAGACTCATTTCACCCCTATCACTTAACTCTTACACGAGAAAACTTTCCAAATGGATTTGTGTCAGTGGCAGTGTGTAGGTCTCTCTGGCTCTTTCTAGATCATTCTTTCATTACTGTTGTCCTAATATAAAAAACTGGCTCATAGTGCCAGAGTATTATTACAGAATTATTATTCTCGCATGTAAACAAAGATATCTTTGCTTTAAGATGTGAGAAGAAATGAGTTTACTTTGCATTAAGTTATGGCAGAGTTGTAATATATATATTTTCAGAAAGAGGGAAATTAATATTTCTAAGCAGTAATTCTGGCAATTTTGCATTATCTTCAATAGTGCTAAGTGATTTTTCTCCTTGGGTACACATTAAATGTACATAGCCTAGAGCAGTCTGGCTTATGCCATAGTGCATTGAATTCAAAAGTCAAATAGCTAATTTGAATTCTAACAGAATTTAAAGTCAGGGGTTTTTTTCTTCCTTTAAATGAATACTGTTAAGGCAGGCATACTGATCACTAGATACAAACCAAACCCTAAAGCTAAAACTCTTCTTTATTGTAATTTCACTTACCTGCTTCAGTGCATTGTAAATTAAGAGTCACACCTGTATAGTTCAAAAGCTACAATATCAATAGCATTTCAGCCATTAGCAAGCCATATATAACCACAACTGCAGAAATAAGAAAACCAAGTTTTTAGTTTAGCTAATTAGATCTGTAACATACCTGAGATCGCTCTGAATGAATTCTACTTTGGAGGCTTTTTTATAAAGTGCTCTCACCACATGCTAAGGAGCCCTGGTGGCACAGTGGTTAAGTACTCTGCTGCGAGGTCAGTGAGTGGAACCCACCATCCACTCCTCTGAAGAAAGACAAGGCAGTCTGCTTCTGTAAAGGTGTGCCACCCTGGAAACCCTCTAGACAGCCCTTCTCTGCCCCATAGACTCCCTGTGCATCTGACTCAACCTGACAGCAAATGGTTTTACTTGGTCAGCTCATGCCATAGCTGTCCCTTCTCTAGATGCCCAGAAGTGGACAGTGGCTAAGCCTGTAACAGCAGTTGCTCAGACCTGCTGCATGAGTCAGTTTTTGTCTTGAAAGCTAATGGCTTCCAGATAGCAACAGGTAAGGAACTGATTGGTTAGAAAAGGCTTACTGGGAGTGGGTGAGGAGTGAACACACTGGCAGAAGGAAGCTTCTAGCACTCTTAGGAAGAATTTAATAAGAAGTGCTTCATCCAGAGGTGCTCTGAACATGTTCCTTTCAGGAGGCACCTGGATCTAAGGGCATCGAAGCCCCTCTGAAAGGGACAGAAATGACCCTTCCCTTAGGAATGCAAGCTTCCCCAAATGCCTGTGGTTCCGCAGAAGCACACAGCCCAACATGCTTTCAGCCAGGTGGCTGCAGTTTCAGGGAGTCCAGTTAGATTCCTATTTGAAAGCTCAAAGAGATGCTTTTTACACATGAGAATGCATTGTCAGGGCTGCCAGAGAGATCTGCCACAATGGGAACAGAATACCTTTTTTTTTTTTTTAATTTAAAAAATAACATTAAATTTCAAATACACCAGGATAGGATTGCTTCTATTCTGAAGGAAGATACCATTCTGTAAACCATGACAGATGGGCAGTTTCTACACATGTATTCTGCCAGGTGCTTTAATCCATACATATCCCAAAGTGAGTGACTGTGGCCAGGAGGAAGATGATAATCCTTGTCAGTGAGTGCAGAGTGGCGCCAGGGCAGGAGAGGACACTGCAGGCTGCGCCACCCATGCGTCTGTGCTCTCCACGAGGTGCACTGAAGCCTCATTCCTCTCCTGACCATTTCATGCAACGGCATTTCCAAATTTCTTTTTTTAATAAAAGATTGAAGGGCTTTAAATAGTGATTAATCAGCTAATCAATTTTTCAAATTAGATATTAGGTAAGAACATTTTGAGTCAGACGTATCAAAGAGAAGAGACACCCACTCTCTGTCTCTCTATTCCTCTTCCTACTCTGCATACTTCCTTGTCTCCCCTGGCTCTTCAAATTCCCTGTATTATCTCCTTCCTCTTTTTCCATTCACGTGGGGAAAACCAAGGTGTCTGTAGCAGCAGCCCATTATTGGTCTCTCCTGTTCTCTTTCCCTCTCTCCCTCTCCATTCTAATCGCTCCTGTTCCCTTGTTACTATCTCTGTATACCTCTCTGTGACTGCCCTCCCTCTGTAAGTATCTCTCTCCATTTCCTCAGTATTTCTGAATGCTCTGTCCTGCTCTTCCTATCCCATATACATACATTCCCAAGTGTAAGGGGTTTTGGTTAATTTTTTTTTTCCTCAAGGTGAAATGGGAGCCTCACAGAATTCTGTATGTAGATAGGAGTCCCTGAGTGGCACTAATGATTAATATTCTGGGCTGCTAACCGAAAAGTTGATGTCTTCAGGCTACCCAGAGGTACCTTAGAAGAAAGCCCTGGCAAACTATTTCCAAAAAATCAGCCACTAAAAATCCTTTGGAGCAGAGTTCTGCTGAGACAGCCATACATAGGGTTGCAATGAGTGAAAATCAACCCAACAGCCCTAGTGTGGTCATAGTTTTTGGTATGTGGGTAAAGTTGAGAGAGTTGAGATTCCTTAGGAATTAATGAGGAAGTAAACAGTGGTAAGGTTTATTCTTTGTTTCAACCAGAGTATGAAGGGAAAAGCCTCAAAGGTGATTTTTCTGCTGACTCTTTCAATCCACTTTGGAAGGAAGTAAGTCCAGAAAGCAGCTGGGTCTGGTAGTTTTATCAGCATCCTAACCACAGTGGAAACGTGGGTGAATACATGTGGTGTGGTGTAAAGAAAGGGCTTCATGCTCTCCCCAAAAGCAGCTGGCACCCGTGTGCGCTGCACTGCAAAAGTCTCCAGGAGCTTCCCTCAGAGCCCTCTCAGCGCAACCCTTGCATGACTATATCCTTCCTTAGCATCTTTTCTATGATGAAATACTATCTTGTGTTAGAGTTAGGAATAGGAACTAATCTGTAAGAGTATGTCCCCAAATGGACATCTGAATGGACTAATAAAAGCAAGTGTAAGGATTGAATTTCCAACACAAAGGAATTATGACATCAAAGCAAACAGATGAAGACCACTTGGGTTTTGTAGTACCTATTCTTATTTTGACCTGCTTCATCCCTGGCCAGTCCAAGAAACCATGAAGGAAATCAGTTTTTCAAGACCTCTTGGAATTTGTCTGAGGCTGTAGTTAAACCTATTGGTCCTCTAGGGATTCTTCACACTTGAAAAAATGGTTTCTTTGTCACCAACAACCTGAAAAGGCCAAGAATAACCATTGACAAGACTTAGTTGTCACTCTTGAAGTTTACACTGTGAACAGTCTAAAGGGTTCTCTTCTCAGTGAGACAGGATATGGCACTTCAGTAAGTTTCACATAGTAGCTAAGATTTTAAGTCACTCACTGCAAAATGCATTTTAAAATCTTCCCAAGAGGTAGAGGTACAGCTTTCTGTTTTGCTTTGTTTTAAAACAGTTGCCTAAAGTTTCTGTCTTAGTGATTTAGAAACCAGACATCTATTAAAAGAATGCATTTTTGTTTTTGAAATTACAAGCAAAACTGTGTTGCAAGAATGGTAGTTGTAATGTTTATTTGCCACAGATCAAAGGTTCACAAAATTTCCATTTACATGAGGTACCTTGATAGATCATTTTTTCCTTTGGGTTTCTCCCTTTAGGAATTTGGAACTTTAAATGTCTTTTTTTTTCCAATTTTAAAAATACTAAATTTTAATAGTTTTCTTTTGCCAAGTATGTGCATACTTATTCAAAGCAATGAAACTGTTTCAAGCCATACAACCACAGGGGTGGAAACCCTTTTCACAAATTTTAATGTGTTTGTATGTAAATAGATGTTTGTATGAAATATGAAATATTTTCATGGTAGAATGAATATATTTAAATGAAGTTGAACTATTCCAGTGCTATTTAAACAAATTACAGAAATTTTGGTGAAAATTATGGGTCTATTGAGATATACTGCAGATCAATTTTGATTTTTAGGAATCAAAAAAAGCCTACAAAATAACTCTGCCTCGTGGCAACTTCGCTCGCGCTGTTGCATCTGATGCGGAAAGAGCTCCGTAGGCTTCCCCAGTGCCTCCGCCGCTTCCTGGTGGTAAGTTCGGTGCTAACGGAGGTGTGTTCACCTTTCAGTGATACCACTGCGGGTCTTCCACGGGGCCCAAAGTGAATCCGAGGCATTAGAGACACCGGTGCAGTTAATCTGGAGCACAATTTCTTTGCAGGGCAGCAGAATCAGAAGCCAGACTTGGCCGTGGAAACCTCGGGACTGGGTTTCCTGGCCGCCCTCCACCGCCACCTTTACTGCCTAGTCACACTTGTCAGGGAGGCTGCCCTCTGTGGAGTTGGGGTCAGACCCCAGGGTGGGACTTCACGGTTTTGTCAGCAATCCCTGCCTCCTGGCGGAGAGGCAGGGGGCGGAGCAGCTGGCAGGGGGCCCATCTCTCAGCACAGTACACTCCTGTCTCAGCTCTGGAAGCCTATGCACCTGCGCACCAAACTTCCAACCAGAGAGAGACGTCCTTGGAACACGGAAACCCGCTTCCTCTGTCTGTGTCTTCACACACAGCTGTTAAAAGTTCGTTTTACTCTAAAGACCGATCACATCCCTGGGACATACCTCCCAACCCTCCTGGCTCCTATGTTACTAAAAAAAAAAAAATCGTTAATATATTCAACTTGAGTGTGGTTTTGGTTCTGACTCCTCCCTCCCCACCTTCTTTGCTTTTTTTGTCCTGAATGTCATAAAATGATAAACTTTATAACAAGATTTCACTGTGTATACTAGCAATATGTACACACATGCCAATATATCTTCACATATCTACTTAGTTTCCTTTTGGGTTACTAAAATTGATCTTCATACTTGTACTGGGAAACTACAGGGACAACGTAATGTCTGCCTGTCATCTGAGAAAGTCACGTCCATGGTTCTGAGCTCCCTGCTGCTGACGTTTTATTTTTGGGTTTTCTGTGTTCTCTTTTTATCCTGAAATGCATTTATTTGGTTGTGAGGTATGTTTAAGAATTGAAAGCCAGGGGTCAGCTTTCAGCATTGAGTACAACAAAATCACAGTTAATTAAACATCCATGATTGGTCTTTTGTGGAATTTTGAACTAAATCGATGAGCCTTATTCAATATCTATGATTCTATGATTTTTTTAAATTATGGGAAATTAATGAAAGATGTTTACATGAATAATGTTTGCCCTTACTGTGTTATGAATGAGTTTTTTGTAGTATGTCTGGGTGCATGTGCAAGAGAGTAGGGAAAAAATGTTTCTGAAACAAAACTTGACAAATATTTGTAATGAAAAGTAAATTTAAAGATTGCTATAACTGCGCTATAGAAACAATGCAAGTATTAAACAAAATATACAATCGTCTCTCTTTGTCTTTCTTTTTAGTCATCAAGGGTAGAAAGGCAGTCACATTATTCTTATTTATCATCATATTTAAATTATGGCACACAACAGCAAGAACAACAAGGTGACCTAATGGCAAGAAGCTGCAATGCAATCCCAAAGGCACACAGTTGGAGGCCACCAGCTTCTTGGCAGCAGAAGAATGGGCAATCTCCTCCCTTGTGATTAACTGCCTCTGAAAACTCACTGGAGGGTTAGCTATGGGTCAGTTCCAACTCAACAGTACACAAACAACAAGAAGCAAACATTGCATCCTATGTTAGTTACATAAGAATATTGCTCATTGTTTATCACTTTAAAAGCATTGTTGTCATTGTTAGAGGCTATTGAGTATGACTTTAACTGATAGTGGGCATGGGAAGGAAGCAGGAAGCTCTGCCTGCTCTTGAATCATCCCATGATCAGTTATAACTCTTAAGCATGTGGTCCACAAGGTTTCTGGTAGACCACTAGGCTTTTCTTTCTAGTCCATTTTAGTCTAGAAGCTGCACTAAAACGTGCTAAGTGTCATAGTATCATTCAAGACTTCATTGGCAGGTGTTGGCTGTGCTTGAGGTGTCTTAGCCAAGAATTGAACCAGGTCCCTTGCATGGAAGGTGAAGATTCTACCACTGACCCTCATTTCTCCCTGCAAAGCAGACAGTAAGAGGTGAAGAGGAATGTAGGAAGGTTAAGAGTTTCCTATATATTTAGCATCATTCAGTTTACACCCATGAGGCCTGATAATTAGTAACTGTTGCCGGATGTTGGGAAGGAAGAAAGGGTCTCTGGCCAGGACAGATCGCCTAAACTCCAGATAAGTGCAAGCCTCCCAATGGCCTTTAATACGGGGTAGAGAAAGATCCCCTGTGTTTGGTTGTACCATCTTGAGAAAGATCTCCACCTGGGAAGACCACTGCCATGTCTGTCGAGCTGGGAGTGGTCTGTACGAGGCTGAGGTTCTCCTAACCAATCCTCATTTCCCACATCTGTAAGCCCACCCTATCCTGCTTGCTTGTTTATATAAGTGCACTGCAGATCCCAATAAAAGTGAGCTGGATTGACTCTCTGATCCTCTCCAGAGTGATGTATCTCCATCGTGCTTACTTCCATCAGGGTGTCGCTGTTAAGTTGCCGACCAGCTGACAGCAACAGTTAACATCAGCCAGCTATGTCTAACTGATCAACTAAGTAAATGAGTTGAATAAATAGTAAGGGGACTGTATGTAAGTGAGATGATGTGGGGAAAACATCCGGAAAATTAGAAACTTGCACTGATGACTTCAAGCTATAGGGACTTGATTGATTACATGTGCTAGATGTTGGTGATCTTAGAGTGGCTTTGAATCAAGAAGACAAAGAATCCTTTATTTCAGACCAAACCACAGCCAGTATTCCTGAACTCTCTCCTGAAAATTAGAATCTTGTTTGCTGGCCCTTTGCCTCTGGACTGTAAAGCAGTGGGCTGAGTAAGTTGGTCCAGGCTCCGTGAGATAGTTAGGTCCCAAACTGAAGTGGCCCCGGAGAACTATTCCTTTATTGTGTCTCCTTCTGTGATTGCTCAGTCTTTAATCTTTTCACAGTCCAGCCAACTATACAGAATGAAGGAAAGGGAGGGAAATGTGGTTAGCAAGTTTAAAATAAGGCAGCTTCGCTGCTTGGATGAAGACATGTCGAGTCTTTTAAGGCAGAGTGGTTCCACAAGGAATCTAACCACAATATTAGTAATACGTGTACTGCAATACTCTTGGGTAGAGAAGGCAGAAGTGGAATTTAACAATACACATTGGGGAAACTCTAAGAGATTAAACTCCTGAAAATAAAGGGCTAGTCATATTTTATGGGTTGAAATTGCTCCTTAGTGGCAAGAATGGTGAAACTTAGTCTAGCTATTTTTGGTGTATTATTGCCTTATTTCGGCCAAGGTCTTTTCAGTCATTTGCTGTGCTGCTGAGAGCTGGACAGTGAATAAGGATGGCAGAAGAATTGATGTCTCTGAACTATGGTGTTGGAAAAGAGTAGTGAATATCCCTTGGACTACCAAAAGAACTAACATATATCTTGGAGAAGGTGCAGCCAGAATACTCTTTGGAGGCAAAGCTGATAAAGTTTCATCTCACATGCTTTGGGCTTTGGGTAGGAGAGGTTATTGCTTGGAGAGCCAGGTCATGCTTGGGAAGGTGGAGGAACAGCAAAAGGAGAAAACCCTCAACCAGGTAGATTGAAACAGTGACTGCAGCAATGGGCTCAAGTGTGTCAAAGGTTGTAAGGATGGCACAGGATAGGACAGGGTTCCAATCTGTTGTTCATAGGGTTGCTGTGAGGTGTACTCTATTTGATAGCACCTAACAACAACAGCAATCAGGAGGGGCCAGTCCTTGGAGAAAGACATGTAGGGTCAGTGAATGAGAGGATCAACAAGAAGAATTAACAAAGTGACTGCAGCAATGGGCTAGATGGGAGTATCTCGTTGAGAAAGGAGCAGGATAGGGCACACCTTTGATCTGTTGTACCCAAGGTCGCAATGAATTGTAGTTCACTCAATGGCACCTAACAACAAGAGTTTGTACAAAGAACATAAGGTAGATCAAGATCAACCTATTTGGGTTTCAGTTATCACACCACAAATACTTCTTAATAAATATCCAATTCCTTTTACTCTTAATTTCTGGACCACCTGGTTTATTATTAGGCTTGAAATTTTTTTACCTGCCATCTCTAAAATTAAGTAACTCTCCTTCATAAGAAATTTATGATGTAGTGCACAATGACTTATTCATTGCAAATATGTTTTTTAAGAGACAGAAACGCAGGTTATATACATGGATTTCACCTGATGGTATGCATAGGAATCAGATCTATTACATCTGTGGAAAGAACCTCTGGAGAAGCTCAATATCAGCTGTGAAAACTAGGCCAGGAGCTGATTGTGGAACAGACCACCAACTAACTACTCATATGCAAATTCAAGCTGAAGCTGAGGAAAATTAAACCAAGTCCACGGGTAACAAAATATGACTTTGAATCTATCCCACTTGAATTTCAGAACCATCTCAGGAACAGGTTCGAGGTCTTGAACACTAATGAGCAAAGACCAGACGAGTTGTGGGAGGATATCAAGGGTATCATCCAGGAAGAGTGCAAACCGTCATTGCAAAGACAGAAAAGGAAGAGAAGACCAAAATGGCTGTCAGAAGAGACTCTGAAAATGGCACTGGAACGCAGAGAAGCCAAAGCAGAAGGAAGAATTCAAGATACTAAAGAGTTGAATAGATTTCAAAAGGCAGCACGGGATGACAAAGTAAAATATTACAATGAAATGTGCAAGGAGTAGGAGTCAGAAAAATCAAAAGGGCCGAACTCACTCAGCATTTCTTAAGCTCAAGGAACTGAAGAATAAATTCAAACCTAGAGTTGCTGTAATCAAGGATGCTGTAGGAAGAATATTAAATGATCCAGGAAGTATTAAAAGAAGATGGAAAGAACATACTGAGTCACTGTAGAGAATTGGCAGATACAGAAGAATTTCATGAAACATATGAGCAAGAACCTATGGTGATGAAGGAAGAAGTCCAGGCTGCTTTGAAGGAAATAGCAAAAATAAGGCCCCAGAAATAGATGATACACTAATTGACATATTTCAGCTAACAGATGTTGCCCTGGACGTGCTCACCAAGTTGTGCCAAGAAATCTGGAGAACAACCACTTGGCCAACTGACTGAAAGAGATCTATATTTGTTCCCATCCCAAAGAAGGGTGACCCAACAGAGTGTGAAAACTATAGAACAATATCATTGCTTTCACATGCAAGCAAGATTCTACTGAAGATTATCCAAAAACAAGTGGAACAACACATCAGCAGAGAACTGCCAGAAGTCCAGGCTGGGTTTAGAAGGGGTCATGGTACTAGGGATATTGTAGCTGACTGATGTTAGATGGATCTAAGCTGAAAGCAGGGACTACCAGAGGAATGTATATCTGTGTTTCATTGATTATGCAAAGGTGTTTGACTGTGTGGATCATAACAAACTGTGGCTGACTCTGAGAAGAATAGGAATACCAGGACACTTGATCGTGCTAATGTGAAACCTATACTTGGACCAAGAGGCAGTCGTCAGAACACAGCAAGGAAACACTGCATGGTTCAAAATTGGGAAGGGTGTTCACCAGGGATGTGTCCTTTCTCCATACCTTTTCAACCTGTATGCAGAACAGATTATCCGGGAGACTGGGCTCTATGAGGAGAAGTGTGGTGTCAGGATTGGTGGAAGATTCATCAACAATCTGCATTATGCAGATGACACAACTCTGCTTGCTGAAACTGA
>NW_006399803.1:17030462-17034483 GCF_000299155.1 Elephantulus edwardii
AACAACAACAACAACAACAAAAGACATCTAGTTTCAACTCATATCAGACTTATTTGGGGCTATTTAATAGAAGGTACTGCCTCAAAAATATTTTCAAGAACAATTGGTGCTTTCATATAAAAAGCTGATTCTAACTGCCCTTGTATCCATGTGCTCTATAAGTGAGCTAAAGTTTTATTTCTTTGTATAAACCTAATACTTGGATTTGGATTTAGAACCTCACTCAATATACATAGAAAAAGATTAATGGATCCCTCCACATTGCTACCATATTTTCACTTCTTCAGTCTCAGAATGGCCTCAGCTTCAAGAAACTTAAAAACCCAGTTCAGTTTGGCTCAGTAATAAAGATTTTATGTCACAGAACAACGGGTTAATAATTCTTAATTCACAGATTGAGTGATCCTCTCCAAACCAAAATTAACCCATTGCCATGAATTGATTGTGACTCATGGCTGCCCTCAATCAGAATGAAGGTCTTTCTCCCACAGAGAACCTCATGCATTTGAACCAGCCCTCATTAGTTAGCTATCCAACATGCTAAACTCACTTAGGACCAAGAGCCCTAGGATTAGTGAATTCAGCAGGTTAGACTGGTTCTCTCTGTCCGTCTACTCTTCCATCTAGCTTGTCAGGTTTGTCCTCAGAGGTCAGTTCTTCTCACAGTCACAACACGGCTGTCCCAGCTCCAGGCATCATAAGCAGATTTGATAGCATCCAGTAGGTGAAAGCAGATGCCTCCTCTATGACCTCCATCACTAAGGAAACCTCAAACAATCACTGACAAGGGCAGTGGGACAAGACTGTATTCACAGCATCTGGCTGTGTTTATGTGCCTGAACAAAGCTGGAGGGAGCTCTGGTGGTGTAGTCTGTACCGAGTCACGTCACCAACTCAAAGGTGACGCCCCTCTGGCAGTCCAAATCCACTAGTAGTTCCTCAGGACAAAGAGGGACAGTCTCCTCCCGGACGATTTACAGCCTCTGAAAGCCTGCTAGAGGGTCATAGCTAGAGTTATGTGTCCGTCCCAGCTTGAAGATGACAGTAAGATGATGAACTTAGCTGGCGTTCTCCCAGCATGAAGGAGAAGGCGAGTAATAACTGGACAGACCACCTGCAGCTTTTGCATCACCCACATAGTGCGTTGTTTTCTTAGTTTTTATTATTGTTGTTTGTTTTGTTTTTTAAGATAAAAAGGTGAGTTAAGTTCTTAAATAAGTGAATTCCATTACTCCAATCAAGGTAGAGAATGAACAAGTGATTCTAGATTAGCAAGGGATTCTAGAAAGGTGCATTTGTCTAGAGTTTACGCAGCTGTATTGTTTTAATCATCTCAGCCATCTTGTTAAGCATTGTCATTAACCCTAATTTGCAGAGGGAGAAACTGAGGCATTAGGATACTAAGTACCTCGAAGCTAACAGTCATGGAGGTAGGAAATGACAGAGGCATAATATGAAGATTCCCTGTAGAGTTCCAGGGTAACCACATACATAGGAGCTCCGGTTTCTCTTGCCCTTTATGCTTTTGTGCACTGAACATGCAAAAGTCGTCTTCTGATCCCTTGATCATTCACTCACCCAGCCAACCAGCTGGTCTGCCTATGAGCTCTCCTTAAGCCAATCAGTGAAATACCCTAGTCTTACATACATGTTTTCCTTGAGTTTTGGCTTCTCGATGCTCAAGAGCAACCTTTAGAGTCTTGACCTCCATTTCAACTTTTCTCTTTCTTCTCTGATGTTTGTAATGACCTTTGGCTCTCTTCAGGGATGATATATATCATCCCACAACTCATCTGGTCTTCAGGCATTGGTGTTCAGTGCTTCAAACCTATTCATAAAATGATCTTGAATTTCAGATAGAATTGATTCAAGATCATATATTGGTTCCTGTGGACTTATTTTCTTTGGCCTCAATTTGAACTTGCATATGACTGCCGATACTGAGCTGCTCCAACAATTTCTTCCACAAATGTAGTCAATCTAATTCCTATATGGCCTATCAGGTGAGATCCACATGTAGAGCTATCTTTTGTGTCTTTTTAAAAAAGTCTTTGTAATGAATAAATCATTGTAAATAGAAAATTCAATCATTCTGTTCCCAGTTTCATTTCCATTACCAAGCCCACATTTTCCAATTATTGTTCCTTCTTCACTATTTCCTACTTTTGCATTCCAGTCACCAGTTAACATTAATGCATCCTGACTGCATATTCATTCAATTTCAGACTGAAAAATTTGGTAAAAATCCTCAAATTCTTCCTCTTTGGCTCTAGATGTAGGAATATATATTTGAACAATAGTGTTAATGGGTCTTCCTTGTATGTGTACGGATATTAACCTATCACTCACAACATTGTATTTCAGGATGTTGTTGTTGTTACTGATTGCCTTTGAGTTGGGCATGACTCATAGCAACCCTTGAACAAAAGGCCTGAAGCCCCTCTACAACTATCAACATTTATCAAAGTTCATAGAGTTTCTGGAGGCATGTTATTTAGGAAGTGGATGCCACTCCCACTCCTGTTTCCAAACCTGTCATAGTATGTTGTTGTTATGTGCCATTGAGTCACCTGTGGTGTATAGATAGAACTTGAAATGGACTTTTTTACTATGAATGCAATGTCAGGAATCTCAATGTCAGGAAAACAATTATTCTTACCACTAGACCAATAGGCAGTGTCATGATGGGTGGAGAGGAGATTGAAACTGTCAACAACAGCTTCATCTTGCTTGGATCCACAATTAACACCCTTGGTACCAGTAGTCGGGGGAAAAAAGGAGATGCACTGCACTGTGAAAATCTGCAGTTAGGACCTTTCCAAATTACTGAGGAGTAGTGATGTCAGTTTGAAGACTAAGATGTGTCTGATTCAGGTCATCATCTTTCTGATTACTAGCTATGCATCTGAGAGCTGGACAATAAATAAGGATGGCAGAAAAAGAATTGACGTCTTTGAGCTGTGGTGTTGGAGAAGAACACTGAATATCCCATGGATGGCCAAGAGAATGAACAGATATGACCTGGAGGGAGTGAAGCTGGTGTGCTCTTTATTATGAATACAGCTCCAATTTTCTTCACTTTTTCATTCCTGGCATAACAGATCAAATAATTGTGTGATTAAACGTGACCAATACCAATCCATCTCAGCTTGCTAATACTTAGTATGTCAGTATTTATACATTTCACTTCTTTTAACACTAATGTTCCTATTCATACTTTGTACATTCCAATAATTAGTAGATGTTTACAACTATTCCTCCACATTTCTTGTCTTTCAATATGTAGTTTCAGGCTTCAGTGCTTTAACTAGAAGTTTAAATGTGCTCTATTTATCACAGAGCCTTCCAAGGCTTGTTATTTCAAAAGTGGATGGTCAATCTTTCTTCCTAGTCTGTCAGTTTCAGGAGTTTCAGGACTGACTCCTGTCAGTCCAGGAGTTTCGTTTTAGAACAGCACCTGACAGACAAACACTGTACCCAGAAAAGCAGATGATAGATAAGCAGACACTAAAGAAGGGCATTTGACTGTGTAGATCACAACAAATTGTTGCTAATCTTAAGGAGAATGGGAACCCCAAACACTTTTGTGCTCATTTGAAACCTATACTGTATTCAAAGTGTCCCTTCATTGAGCTTCTGAGGTTATAAATCTTGACCACAGAAGGCTGTCCATTTTGGTCCCTCCGAGTAGCTGGTTAGATTTGAACTAGTGACCTTCTGTAACCAGCTTTGTATAAAAAACTATGTCACCAGAGCTCCTCACTCAATATACTGTTATTGTTAAATGCTGTCCAGTTGATTTTGACTCGCAGCAACCCCGTTAGCAACAGATTGAAACCTTACATTATCCTGTGTCATCCTCACAATCTCCACCATGCTCAAGCCCATTGTTGAAGTCACTGTGTCAGTCATGTCATTGAGGGTCTTCCTCTAGTTCACTGACTCTTCACTTTTTGAAGCATGATGTCTTCTTCCAAGGACTGGCCCCTCCTGAAAACATGCCCAAAGTACATGAGATGAA
>NW_006399803.1:17035397-17036216 GCF_000299155.1 Elephantulus edwardii
GCTTCAGGTCCTCCTCAGTTTCAGCAACCAGGATTGTGTCATCTGCATAACGCAGATTGTTGATAGACCCTTATTCTATATTATTGCTACTGTTATGTGCCATCAATTGGAAACCAACTGCATCAAGTTTTCAGAGATTATAAATCACAGAGGAGGGGACTGCCCATCTTTCTCCCATGGAGCAGCTCATGGATTCAAACCACCTGCCTTTATGTTGACAGGGAAACTCTATACCACTAGGCCATCAGAGCTCTCAACAACCTGATTTGCCAGAAGCAAATCAACAGTGAATAAAATCAGAGTCTGCCTTTGTGGTGATTACATTTTAGTAGAGGGCAGAGAAGAAAAGCATAATAAGCATGTAAGTAAATGACTATGTAGACAGAATTGAGTGCTATGGAATAAAAAAGGGAAAGGAAGAGTGTTGGGAAATGGTGTAGAAACAGGAGGGATTCCATCTTACTTTCAAAAAACAGGGAAAGATCACCAAGAAGGTAACATCTGAGCAGACACAGACTGGAAAGATAAAGCTCTGGGGTGTTTCTGGCAGAAGAGGTCTGGTAGGTGCCCAGCCACGAGGTGAGACTGTGCTAATGGAGTATTGCAGGAAAGGTGGAGAGGCCAGGGAGGCTGACGGGGAGAGAGAATGGGGGAGAGAGAATGAGTGATGTGCTTATATGTGAGCCATGGCAGGGAATCAAATTACACAGCGTCTGAAGGCGATTTAAAGGACTTGGTTTTTAACTCAGTTCAATGAGAAGTGAGTCAGTGAGGTCACCTGTTGGTAAGTACCAGCAAGTCAGTTTCACCTCGTAGTGA
>NW_006399803.1:17040474-17042067 GCF_000299155.1 Elephantulus edwardii
AATACGTCAATTGATAGCCCATCATTTCCTGGGGTCTTATTTTTTTGCCTGTTGTTCCTTCAGAGCAGTCTGAACTTCCTCCTTCATCGCCATTGCATCTTGACCATATACCACTTCATGAAATTCTTATATGGCAGTCAATTCTTTTTGGTACAATGACTCTGTGTACTTCTTCCACCTTCTTTGATGCTTCCTGGATCATTCAATATTCTGTCCATAACATCTTTAAGTACTACAACTCAAGGCTTGTATTTGTTCTTCAATTCCTTCAGCTTGAAAAATGCTGAGCACTCCTTCACTTCGGCCTCCAGCTGCAGCAGCTGCATCTCAGTTTTGAGAGCAGAGCCCCTCTCAGGAGACCTCCAGATCTCACCATCGCAACCTACGGACAGAGCTGCGTGTGGCCAATGTGCATTCCTCCATCCTGTGCTGACCTTGGTAAAGTTGCCAGAGATATTTTCAACAAAGGATTTAGTTTTGGGTTGGTGAAACTAGATGTCAAAATAAAGTCATGCAGAGGAGAGGAATTTCTCAACATCTGTTTCATCTAATACAGACACTGGTAAAGTTACTGGGACCTTGGAGACCAAATATAAATGGCGTGAGTATGAGTTGACTTTCACAGAAAAATGGAACACTGATAATACTCTGGGAACAGAAATCCCACCAACAATTTACAAGAGTTCCTTTGTCCCCACAGCCTCTCCAACATCTATTACTTGCTGCCCTGTTAAACTTTGCCACTGCTACCGGAGTGAGATGGTACCTCATTGTGGTTTTGATTTGCACCTCTCTTATTGCCAGTAATTTGGAGCATTTCTTCATGTGTCTGCTTGCTATTTAAGTATCTTCCTCTGTGAAAATTCTTTCCATGTCTGTTGTCCATTTTGTAATTGGGCTATCAGTCTTTTTTCTTGTGGAGGCTCAGGAGTATTCTGTAAACTTTTGTTATAAGACTCTTGTCTGAATTGGAATTACCAAATGTTTGTTACCAGTCTATAGGTTTTCTTTTCACCCTGCTGGAAAAAGATTTTTATGTGCACAGAGATTTACTCTTTAGAAGGTCCCATGCATCAATATTATCGTCTTTATACTGTGCATTTCTGGCTGTATTTGGCAGTCTCTTTATACCTTGGACTAGTGCTTCTAAGCTTGATCCCAGTTTTTCTCTTATGAACATTATGGTTTTGGGCTTTACTCCCAGGTCTCCGATCCACTTTGACTTGATTTTGTGTATGGTGTAAGATGTGGATCCTGTTTCAGCTTTCTGCAGGTGGAAGTCCAGTTTTGCCAACACCATTTGTTGAAGAGGTTATCACTTCCCCAATTGATAGCTTTGATTTCCTTGTCAAATATCAATTGACCATAGATGTTGTTGTTGTTGTTAAGTGTCATTGAGTCATAGGTGACTCACAGCATCCCTATGAATGAAAGTCCTCAACATTTGTGTGACTTTCTTCCTTCCTAGGTTCATAGGGTTTCCAGAGGCAAGCTATTACGGAAGTGGATGCCACTCCTGCTTCCATAGATAGCTGGGTCTATTTCTGGGTTCTCAATTGTGTTCTATTGGTCTATGTGCCTGTCATTGTATTA
>NW_006399803.1:17043282-17045163 GCF_000299155.1 Elephantulus edwardii
GGGAAAAAAAGAAAAGGTTTGTTAATTTAGTTTGCTGAGGTTCCCAATGCCCTTTTAAATTATAATTGTTCTTAGTGCTTTAAGAGGTATGGGGGCATGCAATAATGAATGAATGGAAATCCAAAATCTCTGTAAACGTTCATCAAAATTAATTTTTTTTTAAAAAAAAATCATACTAGGCAATAGATCCAGAAAAAAAAATGGGGTGGGAGTGCTATCACCAAAAGAATGAGAAGACTTGTCTGTGGTCTATAACTGGCCCACTCTAGCTGTTGCATTGAGAATAGGTGGAAACAGCCATTGGAAATGATTATGGGTGGAGCAGAGGTGTCAGTGGTGAGAGTGAAAAGTGATGGACTTCTGGATGTATTTTTAAAAGTATAAACAAGAGAACTTGTTGAAATAGTGGGTTAGGAAGTAAAGGACCAAGGATAATTATGTTTTGTCTCTTTTGGTCTGAGCAACTAGAAGAATGGAGTTAGCACTTAATAAAAATAACTTTGCCACTGCTGCCAATACTGATGGTCTTAAACTAAATTCCCCACACAATCCCTTGGTGCTTGATTAGCCATGAAATTATGCATCCTGCATTTCCCTTGAAATATTTGTCATTGTACTGTGATTAAACCCTTTTTAAAGTTATTACCTCATAACCTATTTGAGAGAAGATGCGATCTTTTTTGCAGGACAAAATGCTTTCGTTTCTTAGCTGACCTTCCAATGAATTTTCAGAGACTGTAAATCACACAGGAGGAAACTTTCCATTTTTCTCCCAAGGAGCCACCAGTGGATTTGAACCTCCAGAGAGGCACAGCCATTGGGATAACACGACATCTCCTGACCACTAAAGCTTCAGATACAGATATATGTTGTTGTTATTATGCTTCATGCAATCAGTACCAACTCATTGCTGACCTTCCATGAGGCTTTCACAGGTTGTAAATAGCACAAAAGGAGACTGCATATCTTTCTCCCATAGTAGAGCTTGTGGATTTGAGCTGCCTTCCTTTGGGTTGGCGGTAGAGCTCCTTACCACTAGACCACCAGAACTCCCTAGATAAAGATATTTTAAATGCATGTTATTGTTGTTATGTGTCACTGTGTTGGAACTGACCCATAGCTGGACCCTCCAGTGGGTTTTCAGAGGCAGCTATTTGAACAGGAGGAGATTGCTTTCATGGAGCAGCTGATGGATTCTAACCACATGCCTTCAAGATTGCAGCACTGAAAGAAAAGTGCAACAAGGAATGAATGGAAATCCAAAGTCTCTGTAAACTTTCATTGAAATTAATAATTAAAAAAAAAGGATTGCAGCACAGCTTCTTGCCACTAGGCCACCATATGATTATACTGTTATATGTAACTATATATATACAGGGACCTCTCCAGAGTTCTAAAGAGCAACAATGTCAGTGTAGAGACTAAGATGTGCCTGATTCAGGTCATGGTTTTCTTAATTGCTTGCTGTGCATCTGAGAACTGGACAATGACTAAGGATGAAAGAAGAATAATTAATGCCTTTTAGTTGTGATGCTGAAGAAGAGCAAAGAACACACCATGGAGAGAACAAGCAGGTCTATCCAGAAGAGGATAAAACCGTATTGCTCCTTGGAGACAAGGGTTGTGAAGCTCTATCTCACATACTTTGGGCACATGGCCAGAGGAACCAGTATCTAGAGAAGGACATCATGCTTGGAAGGGTAGAAAACCCTAGATGAGATGGATTGACACAGTTACAGTGACAATGGGGTCAGGTATGTTAGACACAGTGAGGTTGGCTCAGGACAGGGCATGGCTCAGAGCTATTGCTCACAGTTGTTGTTGTTGTTGTTATGTGCCGTCGAGTCGCCTGCAACTCATAGCGACCCTATGTACAACAGC
>NW_006399803.1:17046803-17051143 GCF_000299155.1 Elephantulus edwardii
CATCCTTGATTATAGCAACTCGAGGTTTGAATTTGTTCTTCAGTTCCTTGAGCTTAAGATATGCTGAGCGAGTTCGGCCCTTTTGATTCTCTGACTCCAACTCCTTGCACATTTCATTGTAATATTTTGCTTTGTCATCCCGTGCTGCCTTTTGAAATCTTCTATTTTTTCTATTGCTCATAGAGTCACTTTAAATTGTAGCCAACTCAGCAACACATACATAAAACACAGCAAACAGACATTTTTTTAAAGGAGCGGGAAGAGGATGTGATAGCCAGAATGACCGCTTTCCAAATTGTGCCTGAAAATGGAATATGCAGTGAAACATGGCAAAGGGAAATTAAGTAGCTGACAGAATGGAAGCTACCAAGGTCTCACTTTAATACAGAAGATTTTCCTGGATTATGTTAGATAGGATAATGCAATCACAAAGGTCTCTAAAAGTGGAATAGAAAGGCAGAAAAAGAGAAAGAAGTTTCTTCCACTATCCATTGATGGCTCTGAAGATGAAAGGGTGCCATGAGACCAGGAAGGAGGCGGAAAGGGCATGAAATAGATTTTCCTCCTATAGATTTGTTTTGAATTTATGACATCCAGAACAATAAGATAATAAATTTGTGTTTTTAAATCACTAAGTTTCTGATAAGGTGTCTTGGTGCCACAGCTCCATATCTGAACCTGCCAGTTACTGCTCCACAAGAGAGAAATGGGGCTGTCGGCTTCCCAAGAAACTACAGCCTCAGAAACCCTACATGGCACTTCTGTTGCGTGGGCTTGCCATGAGCTGGAATCAACTTGTTTGCAATGAGGTTTTGTCTTGTTTTAATTTTATGGTAATTTGATAACACAAGCATAAATAACTAATACACAGTATTTATGAGCTTAGCAAATTATCTCAAATATGGAGTATCTGAACTGTAACATGAAAGAAATGCAACATATTGTGTTGCTTTTATACACACTCAAACTCGGCAAAGTGTTGCCAAGGAAAACTCTGTAAGAGATGGCTTTAATTAGAAAATTAGAATAACTGATATTAGCAGAACAATGGCTTATATGCCGCATCCTTTAAAATAATTGTTTTTCAGTTACAGGAAAATTGTTCCATTAATTTAAACATCCCCCCCTTTCTCCACCATTATTTACAATATAATTAATTTTGTGGGGAAAGAAACACTTTAGCGGGCACAAAGTTGAATTTGTTGTCTCTACTCTTAATTAATATAATGTATGAATTGTGGTAGACTCCGTTTATGATGTTTTCTGAGTGTGGGGGAAGTTACTCAAATCCCCCTCCACCCCCTCCAGTACCACCTGACCTCAGGCCACAGGACCTCAGGGTTTGGGAACTTGCTCTTAACAATGTGTATTTCTTGTTCCCAAAACAAAACCACTGATATTTCCGTGAGCTCTGGTGACACAGTAGTTAAGTGCTGGACTGCCAAGACAAAAGTCGTTCCTGTGAATTCACCGGCTGCCTCCCGTGGGAAAGATGAAGCAGTCTGCTTTCATTAAGATTCACAGCCTTGGAAATCCGACGGGCCAGGTCTGTTCTGTCCTACTGATCTCTGAGCTCAAAATCGCTCTATCCTACCAGTTTCAAGGGATGGAAATCCATTGTGCAGTGTGGGTTTGGGGTTTGGTTTAATGTCTTCATGGTTCAGCTCCCTCTTGTGGTGAATATTAATCTCACACTGTTTCTGCCTTGAAAACAGAACTGCTATGAAAGCATAAACTTGATAGAGAAGACTAACAGCTTTTCTCTCCACCCCCATATCATCATGCTGGACTTTGACTAGTCAAAGAGAGGGCATAATTTCAAGGCCTTTTATTTTCTTTCTTTTTTTAAATCAGCCCAAATGGCACTTTGAGAACCTGCAACAAGCTAAGTCAAGGCTAGTTTACCTTTAAAAACAAACCTAATACTTTTAATATCAAATAGCTCTTTAAAATATCTATTTGTATAGCTGTTTTATGCAAAAATTATAAACTCAGCTATTGTTATTATTTGCCATCAAGTCAACTAGACTCCTAGCGACCCTATGAACAATGGCTCTGAACATTGCTCTATCCTGAGCCAGGCTCACCGTCCCTGATACATCTGACCCCATTTGCCACAGTCACTGTGTCAATCTAGGTCAGTGAGGGTCTTCCTCTCTTGTATTGACCTTCTGCTCTTCCAAGCATGATATTCTTGTCCAAGAACTGACCCGTCCAGATAACATGTAAAGGAGCACCCTAGTTTTACGTTCTCCACATCAAATCTGCTTGTTCTCTTAGCAGTTCTCAGTTGTTGTTGTTGTTTTTGTATGCTGTCAAGTCACCTGCGACTCATAGTGATTCCATGCACAATAGCTCAGAACCCTGCTTCATCTTGAGCCAATCTCACTGCCACCAACACACTTACCACCATTACCCCAGTTACTGTGTCAATCCATCTTCTTCAGGGTCTCCCTTTCCTGCACTGGCCAGCCACCCTTCCAAGCATGATGTCCTTCTCTATGGATTGGTCCCTTCTGACATATGCCCAAATTATATGAGACAGAGCTTCAAAATCCTTGCCTTCAAGGAACCACATGATTTCACCCTCTCCAGACACACCTGTTTGTTCTCTTGGCAGTCCATGGTATGTTCAATGCTCTTCTCCAACACCACAGCTCAAAAAGTACCAATTCCTCTTCTGTCATCCTTAGTCATTGTACAGCTCTTAATGCATAGCTAGTAATTGCAAAGACCATGGCCTGAATCAAGCAGACTTTAGTCTCTAGATTGATATTGTTGCTCTTTGGCACTCTGGAGAGGTCCCTGACAGCAGATTTTCCCAGTGTAATTTGTGTTTTGATTTCCTGACTGCTGGTGCCAAGGCTCTTGATTGTGGACCCAAGCAAACCGAAATTGTTAACAATATCAATCTCTTCTCCATTTATCATGGTGCTACCAATTGGTCCAGTAGTGAGAATCTTTGTCTTTTTTATTTGAGCTTCAATCCATATTGAAGACTGAAGTCCTTGAACTTCCACAGCAAATACTTTAGATCCTCCTCAGTTTCAGCAAGCAAAGTTGTGTCATCTACATAACGCAGACTATTGGTGAGTCTTCCTCCAATTCTGATGCCACATTCCTTCTCATAAAGTCCAGCTTCCCAAATGATCTCTTTGCAAAACCTGAGGTTTGAAACTGTTGTACTATGAGCTGGAGTTAACTCACTTGCACCAAACAACAGTCCTAAATTAATCTGATCTTGTTTTTCCCTCACCTGTCACTTCCTGTTGTCAATAATTGATAGATTATTTCATTATCAGTCAAAACACTTCATATTTACTTTGTTGTTGTGTACTGTCGACAGAGTGAACTTAGCGCTGCCCCTCCAGCAGGTTGTTAGAGGCCGTAAATCACAAGGGAGACGACTACCCATCTGTCTCTCCTGGAGAGCTGGTAGATTCAAACCATGTGCCTTTGAATTAACAGCAAGCCTTGAGTTAACTAAGCCACCTGAAGCCCCTATACTTACATTGTTGTTGTTGTTGTTGTGTACTCTAGGGTCAGAGCAGACCCATACTGACCCTCCAGCTGATTTTCAGAGGCAGTTAATCGCACAGGAAGTGGTTGCCCGTCTTTCTCCCTCAGAGTGGCTGGTGGCCTCAAACTGCATGCCTTTGGAATTGCAATGCAGCATAAATATTTTTTAATGAATAATTAAATGGAAGGAACTGAAGAACGAATTCAAACCTTGAGTTGCAATACTTAAGGATGCTTTGGGCAGAATATTAAATAATCCAGGAAGTCTTAAAAGAAGATGGAAAGAGTACACAGAGTCAATGTACCAAAAGGAATTGGCTGACACAGAAGAATTTAATGAAACAATGTGTGAGCAAGAGCCCATGGTGATGAAGGAAGAAGTTCAAGCTGCTCTGAAAGAACTGTCAAAAACCAAAGCCCAGGAATCAATGGCATACCAACTGACATAATTCCACAAACAGACGCTGCCCTGGATGTGCTTACCAGGTTGTGCCAAGAAATCTGGAGGACAACTGCCTAACCAACTGATTGGAAGAAATTGGTATTTGTTCCCATTCCAAAGAAAGGTGATCTGACAAAGTGCGGAAATTATCAAACAGTATCATTGATATCACATGCAAGCAAGATACTGCTGAAGATTATCCAAAAACAACTGGAAGGGGAGCTCTGGTGGCCTAGTGGTAAGGAGCTATAACTACAATCCCAGAAGCACAGGGTTCGAATCCACCAGATGCTCTGCCAGGGAAGGAGGGACAATCTCCTCCTGTACCAGTCAGATCTGATTTGATGGTACACTCACACAAAAATAATAAAATAAAAAT
>NW_006399803.1:17051243-17058255 GCF_000299155.1 Elephantulus edwardii
AAAATAAAAATTAAAAAAAAAGATTTATAAAAAAAAAAACAACTGGAACAGCACATGAACAGAGAACTGCATGAAGCGCAGGCAGGGTTTAGAAGAGGCTGTTGTACTATGGATATTATAGCTAATGTCAGATGGTTCTTGGCTGAAAGCAGAGAGTACCAGAGGAATGTCTATCTGTGTTTCATTAACTATGCAAAGGCATTCAACTGTGTGGATCACAACAAACTGTAGCTGACTCTGAGAAGAATGGCAAACCCAGAACATTTGATTGAGCTTATATAAAACCTATACTTGGACAAGGAAGCCGTCGTCAGAACAGAGCAAGGAAAAACTGCATGGTTCAAATTTGGGAAGGGTGTGCGCCAAGGATATGTCCTATGTCCATATCTTTTCAACCTATATGTAGAACAGATTATCCAGGAGGCTGGGCTCTATGAGGGAAAATGTAGCATCAGGATTGGAGGTAGACTCATCAACAATCTGAGTTATACAGATGACATAACCCTGCTTGCTAAAACTGAGGAGGACCTGAAGCACTTGCTGCAGAAGTTCAAGGACTGCAGCCTTCAATATGAATTGAAGCTCAACATCAAGAAAACAAAGATTCCCACCACTGGGCCGAATGGCAGCATCATGATAGATGGTGAAGAGATTAATACTGTTAACAGCTTCAGTTTGCTTGGCTCCACAATCAACACTCTTGGTACCAGTATCCAGGAAATTAAAAGACAAATTGCACTGGGAAAGTCTGCTCTGACAGAGTCCCTTCCAAAGTACTGAACAGCAACGATATCAGTCTGGAGACTAAGGTGCACCTGATACAGGCCATGGTCTTTACAATTACTTGCTATACATCAGAAAGCTGGACAATGACTAGGGATGATAGAAGGAGAATTGATGCCTTTGAGCTGTGGTGCTGGAGAAGAGTATTGAATATATCATGTACTATTAGGAGAACAAACAAGTTCATCCTAGAAAGGGTGAAGCCAGGCTGCTCCTTGGAAGCAAGGATTTTTGAAGCTTCATCTGACATACTTTGGACATGTTGCAAGGCAGTATTCAGTTCTTGGAGGACATCATGCTTGGGAGGGTGAGAGACAGTGCAGGAGAGGAAGACCCTTAATGAGATGGATTAATTCAGTGACTGGAGTAATGGAGATAGATGTTTCAGAGACAATAAGATTGGCACGGGATAGAGCATGGTTTAGGGCTGTTGTATATGACAACAACAAACAATATCAAGCATCTTTCAGGAATTTGAGTATGCGTTTTGTTCGTTGCACACCTTAGAAGATGTTGTTATGTGCCATCAAGTCACCTGTAACTCATAGCAACCCTATGTACAACAGCTCTGAACCCTGCTCTATCTAGAGCCTGTCTCATTGGCTCTGACACACCCACCCCCATTACCCCAATTACTGTGTCAATCCATCTCACCTGGGGTCTTCCTCTCCTCCACTCTCCCTCCACCCTTTCAACTATGATGTCCTTCTCCATAGACTGGTCCCTCCTGGCCGTATGTCCAGATCAACCTTAGTAGATATGACCTGTTAAAACAACTAGGAGATATCATCTCACCCCAGTCAGAATAGCAAAATTTAACAGAACAGCAAGCAACAAATGCTGGCGAGTTTGTGGAGAAACTGGAATCCTTATTCACTGTTGGTGGGAGTGTAAAATGGTGCAACCACTGTGGAAGGTGGTATGGCACTTTCTCAAGAAGTTGCAAATAGAGATACCATTTGACCCAGCAATTCCACTACTGGGAATATACTACAAAGGGACCATAACTGACATCCAAGCAGATATATGCACACCCATGTTTATTGCAGCTTTGTTCATGATAGCAAGGAGTTGGAAACAACCTAAGTGCCCATCAACAAATGGATAGAGCAGCTGTGGTATATTCACACAATGGAATACTATGCTGCATTGAAAAACAAGGAACTCGTGCAATATTCAAAATAGTCCTGGAGGACATTATGCTGAGTGAAGTATCTCAGTCACAAAAGGACAAATACTGCATGGTGCCACTGTTGTAAAACAGGACTGACATCGGGGTTGGGGGGAGATTGAGAAAGATGGGATCAATAATGTATACTGCATTGAAACAGATGAGGGAGAAACTGTTAAAAAGGGATATGTGATTAGGTATTTTTGTCATGATAGGAGTCCAGAGTGAAGACTGCATAGTGGAGTGGACCTGGGGGAGGGTTTTTAAAACAATGAAAGAATTTTTCTTTTACTTTTTCCAGAGTAGTGTACTAGGGGGAGGGTTGGGAGGGGAGAAAAATGTAACAATGAATGAATGGAAATCCAAAGTCTCTATAAATTTTCATTGAAATTAATAATAAATTTAAAAAAAAACAATAAAAAAGAAGATAGGCCCTGTACAACCCTGTGGTTTCACCCCTACCCTCCATCACCCTTTGTTACCACCGCTTCCCACCTTGAGCTCCCATACATGTTTTACTAATTATCCTTCAATTTTTACAGTAACAGTCTTATGTAGTATTTGTTCCTATAAGACTGAGTTAACTCAGCATACTGCTCTCGAGTGTCTCCCAAGGCAAGCAGTGTTTCTTCCAAATAATTGCTCCTGAGTGCTGCATATACCACATTTTCTCAATCCATTCAGTTATGGTTGAACACCTGGGCTGTTTTAATGTTCTTGCAATGCTGAATAACGCTGCTATGAACATTAGTGTACAAATCTGTTTGTGCCTTAGTTTTCATTTCTTTGGAGTATATTTCTAGTATTTGAATAGCCTGGGTCATACAAAGTTTCTATGTTCCACTTTTTTAAGAAACTCCAAACATTTTACAATCCCACCAACAGTTCCCAGCTCTCCACATTCTCTCCAACATTTATTGCTTGCTGCCCTGCTAACCTTTGCCATTGCGACTGGGGTGAGATGGTATCTCATTGTGGTTTTGATTTGCATATCTCTCATTGCCAGTGATTTTGAACATTTCTTTAATGTGTCTGTTGGCCTGCTGAATGTACTTCCTCTGTGGAAAGTCTTTCCATGTCTTTTGCCAATTTTGTAATTGGATTATTATCAGTCTTTTTCTTCTAGAAGCCCAGTAGTATTCTGTAAACTTTTGTTATGAGACCCTTGTCTGAAATGGTATTGCCAAATATTTGTTCCCAGTTGGTAGGTTTTCTTTTCACCCTGTTGGAAAAAGTTTTTTTATGCACACAGAGATTTACTCTTCAGAAGGTTCCATTCATCAATTTTATCCTCTCCAGATTTTGCATTTCTGGCTGTACTTGTTAGTCTCTTTATACCATAGAGTAGGCCTTCTAAGCTTGATCCCAGTTTGTCTCTTATGAACTTTATGGTTTTGGGCTTTACTCCTAGGTCTCTGATCTGTATGTTGTAAGATGTGGATCCTGTTTCAGCATTCTGCAGGAAGCAGTCCAATTTTGCCAGCACCATTTGCGGAAGAGGTTGTCATTTCCCCATTTGATAGATTTTTATGTCCTTGTTGGAAATCAGTTGACCATAGATAGAGGGGTCCATTTCTGGGACCATTTGTCCAATTATGTTCCATTTGTCTATGTGCCTGTTATTGTACCTGTACCATGCTATTTTGGTTACCACTGCTGTGCAGTAGGTTTTGAGTCAGGGAGTGATAATTCTCTCACTTCATTTTTGTTTTTCAGAAGTACTTTGCTTAGTCAGGGTCTCTTTCCTCTCCAAATAAGCTAGGGAATTTCCCTTTCAATCTCCTTGAAAAATTAATTTGGTATCTGTATTGGGATTGTGTTGAACATGTAGATTGCTTTTGGTAGGATTGTCATTTTCACAATATTGAGGGATGGGTAGGGGCAAAACAACAAGGTTGCACAGAGGTTGCACTAGAGGTTGCAGGGGGAAAGGAAATGGGACGGATCTGGATGAAAAGACAGGGTAATGATGGACAAGGTCTGATGGTGATTAATTTTATAAAACATAATGCATGTGAATGATTGTATGAAACAATATAAATGAAGAATACTGTGAAACACAATGTATACGAAATTTGTAAGCAAAACAATTTAAAAAAAAAAAGATAGAACCTATCAATTCACTTTCCTATTTCTTTTTTCTTATTTTAAAATAAGTTCTTTATGGTGAAAGAGCAGTCGATCATCAGGGACACTTACCTTCTGTTAATCACACGCACACTCTGTCAGAAAGGGATGAAGTGTGGAGATAGCCTTTGTACTCACAGTTTTTTCTAACATTTAGAATCTAGCTCAATCTCTGGCAGAAGGGTATCATTTCTCCAAAACAGGAAAATCTTAAATAGCTTAAAATGACGCTTGACATTTTAAAAAGTGTTATATTCCAGGTTATCATGTGTGTGACATATAAAGTGTGGGAGCTGTGTCCATTTCATATCCATTGAAATTGGTTTCTAAGGGGAAAGTATATTGTGCCAACAAAATGGAGACATTGAGAAACGTGTGTGTGTGTGTGTGTGTGTGTGTGTGTGTACCAAAATGCCACTTATGTGGCTAAGACTCAAAGTAACCACAAATTATGCAGCCAGGAACCTGAAAGTAAGTGACTTCTCGGCATGTACACACAGATGTACCATCACAGTACTTTCTCCACATACAGCTCAGGAGTTCTGACGATGTCCTCTGAGCTGTGGAACCATCCCACCTCCCATTCCTCCCTTTAATGTATACTGCCTCCCTGTCCATTCCCCCCTCCCAACTCCCGTCTCAAAAGTGAGTGACTTCTGAGCAACCAACAGCTGTGCCAAAGTTCATGCACTTTGTTCTGACAGCATTACTGTGAAACATCACAGTCCAGCCTCAGCAACTCCAGCATAGTGAGAACCAACGGCCAGCTAGAAAGAGAGGAGGGAAAAGCTTTAGAAAAATGCAATGGGTTTTCTAAAGCATCTCTTCCAGTTTTTCAGCTTGAAGACCTATCTTCCTTAATAAACTCTGAAAGGATTCATGATCACTTAAGTTGATCCACCTCCCCAACTTCATCTCCCCAAAGGAGTCACCTTGGAACTTGTTAAATAGTAGGTTCTTTCAGTGACTCCCAGAGATATTGCAGTGAGGCAAGTCCCCCTGGCAGATGACAATGACAGCACACAGCCTGGCCTTTAGGTTTCACAGTACAGTTCAATATGTGATGCTCCAAGGAGGAAAGATAAACATAAGAGGAATGCGTGCCGCGAAATGGCAGTGGTGATTGTTGTCAGAACATCTGCTTCCCCTAAAACACAAAAATAACTCTTGAAGTAATTTAAACTTAGTGCAGTAATATCAAAAGTCATCAGAGGAAGGGGGGGTAATAACTCTCAAACAAGTAGAACTTGACTAGGTAAAAATATAAAGCAATCAGAATGTTTAGAATTTTCTTCAAAATAATGCAGGCAGTGGGGGAAGTGGAGAGTGCTGGAAATGACGCCAGACTGGAGGGCACTTGATCCTGATAGAAACTGGCTGAGGAGGATATGGGGTATCATCGTCTACACTGTGTATTCATTACATGCTTTACATTCTCTGTAATAAGAAGTTGAGGATATTTTAGAAACCTACAAGTGGCCATCTAAGGGGCAACAATTGGTCTCTCCCTGTCCAGAGTAGAGATGAGTGAAGGAAATTAATGACACACAGACACTAGTCCAAAAGATTAAAATACCGTGTGAGCCTCGGCCCCCACCACGCGGAGGCCAGAACAAGATGGTGTCCAGCGACCACAACCATCTGCTCTGCAAGAGACCACAATGGATGGTTCTGGACAGAGTGGGAGAAAACTCTGCAACAAAACTCAAAATCATAGAAAAGAGCAGGCTCACCGGTCTTCCAGAGACTAGTGGGACCCCAGAGACCTCCACCCTTAGTCACATTTCAGACCAGAAACTAAACTCCTCCTCTTCTATCCACTTACAGTAAAACAATGGGCAGAGCTATATGGTAAACAATAATACTGGAGAGGTATTCTTGGTGCTCCTTTGGACTGGCAGTGCAACTCTTCACAGCTAAGCCACCAGAGCTCCTAAAAGTACGGTAATCAATAGTACGAGGGAGGCGCTTACTCCCTAGAACAGTTAACCATACAGGACAAAATGGTGTATTTGCCCAGGAGTAAATTCAGAATGAAGGAAAGAAGGGGTAGGAACAAATGATGGGTGGAAAGAGAAAATACAGAAAGAAGTAGGAAGAGTCCTGTTCACTGTGGAGATTGTAATCAATGTCAAACAAACTGTCTAGAAATAGTTGAATGGTAACAAATTTGCTCTCTAATATTTAGTCCAATTCACAATAAATTTTTAATAAGTAAATAATTTAAGGTAAACAAAACCTCCAGAAAGCTATTGGCTATAAACACTTCAAAAAAAAAAGAGGTGTCACAGAGGTATTGCCTGTCCTAATATTGTCACAGCAATTGACCTTGCAATTTCCTGTTCTCACTGGCAAACAATCAAATGAATTGTGAAATACATAGCTCAGGTGTCATTAAACATTTCATTTCTGCATATGAAAACCTCTCTTGTTCTGAGACCCAGCTCAGCCTTAGAGCCTGTAAGTATCTCCCTGCCTTCAGTGGACTTTGCTGTTTGTTAACTAAGTTAGGATTCCAATCTAGACACTAATCTTATAAGCTTAGATAATGACTCTGTCTTGAAAGATAGTGTGTTCGTAGTGTGCTGACAAAATGTCCAGGATCTGAACCCATAAAGGTCAGGAAAAGCACTCAGGCAAGAAAAACACCTCAAACTAATGAATGTCTCCTGCTATAACCTCTAGGAGGAAGCCAGCCAGATGAGCAAACACCCATCCAGCTTGGGGTGGCCTTCCTTTAATTTCTGGAACAACACTTGTACCTTACTGAATATTAACTATGCAGGAGATAATTCCACTGTGTACTTTCCAATTTCTTCCTTCATTTTCAAAGTAGAAAAGTATAGTATGTACCTATTGAGAAAGATCACCATTCAAACTGTTTAAAAGGAAAACAAAATAAGGAAACAACCATGAAAGAGATTGTTCTTT
>NW_006399803.1:17060335-17061874 GCF_000299155.1 Elephantulus edwardii
GCCAAGACTTCCAATACAATATTGAATAGGAGAGGTGATAATGGGCATCCTTGCCTCATTCCTGTAGAGATTGTTCTTTAATCCAGGGAGGAAATGTACCTATTTGATACTTATTGCATAGTCTATAATGCCTTACTATTTTTTGTGCATGTTTACTATCTAGAAAGTGAGATATGGTATACAAAAAGTGATTAATAGGAAATATGTTAGACATATGATCGAAGATAAATCAACAGATGAACTACAAAAGTTAAGAACAAACAACCTCTGTCAGGGCAGGAAGACTTTCTGGAAAAAGATGACCTTGTTATGGCCAAAATGCATGTTCTGAACATGAGTAAGAATCTAGGAGGTAAATCTCAACACAAACAAGAAGGCAGCTAAGAAATACACACATTTTTTTCTAAAACTTCTCCCCTTAAGCATATCACGGCTCAATTAATCTTTATCATTATTAACAAACATTTACCATTTTATTCATAGCACTGTGATAGCTTTGAAAATAGTAAAATACTGACCTAGAAGATCCACAGCCTAATATATTATCCCTTTACCACTGAATTAATTTATTTTATTTTTTCATACATGTTATCCATTTATCTAGATCTAGTTCCTGTCCACTTCTTCTCCATGTAATGCCATGTTTTTAATATTCTGACTGCAATATCATATTAGATAGATACATATATACACATGGTTATTATTAAATGTGTGGTAGGAAGGCTTTATTGTTCAAAGTGGTTTTCCTAACCATTGCCTGACTTTGCCATATGGATGGGTAGGAATATATGAATAGGGTATGTTAGCCTATCCATATGGGTATTCACTGATTATGCCATTAAATTGAGTGGAACCAGAAATAGAACTAGACAATCTTCCCACCAGCAAAGGAGAAGCAAAGTAATGCAGCACATCCTTCAGGCCAGAAATTCTTGCCTCGGCCATACTACAGCTACAGGAGCAATAGCCCTTGTAGCCAAGCAGAGAACCAGAGAACGGACATAACACAGAGAGACCTTGGGGCTGTGATGCCACTAAACCAGAGCTAAGGGCCTTTTGCCCACGTTTGCTGAAGGACTGTGAGGGGCGGAGATCCATAACTGGCAGGACCAAGAGCCTGTAACACTGATCTAAAGCCATGAGGCTCAAGGCCGAAGCACCTGCAAGCACATTTCAGGAGCTGTCCTGACTGTATTCTGCTACTAACATGAATTCTTACCACCTGACTTCCCTAATATAGTTCTGTGTGGCCTGTGAACTATTACATTGGATTTTGGACCCAGTAAAGGAGTAAGATCGTTGTTGAAATGTGTAGCAAGAAATGTGGGAGCATAGGGGACATGTCTGACCTCATGGAAATTGGTTTTTTGTTGTTAATGTTGTTGACAAGGGACAGTTTCTCTTTGTGAAATTAGTTGGTAAGGGTCAGATATGGCCATCCCCTTCTGGCTCTTGTTGTTGCTGTTGTTGTTGTTGTTGTTATGTGCCGTCGATTTGTTTGCGACTCATAGCGACCCTATATACAACAGCCCTAAACCC
>NW_006399803.1:17062478-17096034 GCF_000299155.1 Elephantulus edwardii
AAAAAGTGTATTGTTTTTCTAAGTAGAATTTCATTGACACTCTCTAGTTCATTACTAGTAAATCCTTTAATCGAATATTTGTAAATTTATATTGTTACACTTTCATGGTTGATTCCTTATTTTGTTTTCCTTTTAACCAGTCTGAACAGTGATCTTTTCCATTAGTTACATACTATGATACTTTTCTACTTTTAAAACGAAGGAAGAAAATGGAATGTATGCAACAGAATGCCTGCTGCATAGTAAATATTCAGTAAGGTACTACTATTCTAGAAAATAACTAAAAGTAAATGGACAGTGAGGTGGTCATGACAGGACTCAGGATACCTGAATTTCTTGTGTGTAAGTCATATGCTTGTCTGGCATTGAGTTTAACAGGACAGCAAGCAATATTTATTTGTTGAAGAGGATATAGAGAGATAGGAACTCTCACACATACATTGTTGGTGGGATTGTGAAATGGTAATATCACTCTGGTAGGTAGTTTGACATTTCCTTGAAAAGCTGGACTAGAAATTCCATATGACCCAGCTATTCCACTGCTAAGAATGTACCCCGAGGAAACTAGAACTGAAACAGACATTTGTACACCAATGTTCATAGCAGTGTTATTCATAATCACAAAAATATGGAAACAGCCCAGATGTCCAGCCACAATCAAAAGGATTGAGAAATTGTGGTACATTCATACAATGGACTATTACTCACCACTCAGGAGCAATGATTTTGAAAATGACTCCATAACTTGGGAAAGACTGGAGAGCATTATGTTGTGTAAACTAACTCAGTCTCATAAGGAAAAATACTGCATAAGATCGTTATTATAAAATAGAAGGATAACTAGTAAAACATATGGATATCCAAGGGAGCAAGGGGTGGGAGCAGAGGAGTGAGGACGGGCAGGGGTGAAAATACAAGGTTGCACAACTCGGGGGGTGGAGGGAGGAAGAGTAAAGGAAATGAGAAAGATCTGGTGGGGACTTGAAAAGACGGGGTCGTGGGGGGCATAATTCAATGGGGGTTAAGTTTATAAAATACAGTGTATGGGAATGATGGTATGAAACACATGTGAATGAAGGAAAGTGTGAAACACAATGTATACAAATTGTGTATGCAAGCCAATATTAAATAAAAATTTGTTTAAAAAGAATCACACATAGCAGACCTATTAAAAAAAATCATATGTCACAAACTGCTGCTGCTGTTGTTATTAGGTGTCATCAACTTGACTATGACCCTATGAACAACAGATCTGAGCCTTTGTTAAAGCCTGTGCCATCTTCATGATCTCTGATATGCTCAAGCTCATTGTTATATATTCTGTAATGCTGAACTTCTATATTGAGATCCATATTACTTATGCCCATTAATGCTGTTGTTAAGTGTCATCAAGTCTCAACTAACTCATAGCTGATGGGAGGTTTTCAGAGGCAGTTAATCACATGAGAGGAGATTTCCCATCTTTCTCCCAAGGGGCAGCTTATAGGTTCAAATTGTGTGCCTTTGTGTTGACAGCACAATTCCTTTCTGCTAGTCCACCAGAGCACAAAATTCCAACATCTTTTCCACACTCCAACAGATTGACCTCTGAACCCCTGGAATGCACACACTCCACTTTACCTTCTGTTAGGTAGGGGAAAAAACTTGCTAACTTCCTCTCTCCAACTGCCATTGAGACTATTTCAGCTCATAGTAACCACGTGTGTGTTGGAGCAGAACTGTACTACACAGGATTACCAAATGGCTGGTTGTTCAAACATAGATGGCCTGGCTCTTCTCCCAAGGTGCCTTCGGTTGGACTCGAACCTCCAACTTTTCACTTAACAGTCAAGTGTGTTATCTATTTCCACTGTCAGAACTACTTACATGTTTTTTTCTTTCTCTCTAATTTTTCAAAGGCTTCTCTCCAGTTCAAAATCTCGTTCAATACTCTGGCATTTTCACAGTGTGAAATCTGTCCTAACATTGCTCATATATGCTCATTATTGCACTCAGAATATTTTACCAGTAGATTAGTAACTCATGGTGGCTGCGAACATTGTGACACTGATGTGTCAAATGCACCAATGGTGGACAGTGTTTGGTGGAGCTCCCCGATTCAAACAAGCTTGGAAGCAGGAATAGCATCCACTTCCAAAACAGCTTGCCTCCGGAAACCCTATGAACCTGGAGAAAGGATGAAAGTTATGCAAGCATCCAGGTCTTTCGTTCATAAGGTTTCTATGAGTTGCCTATGACTCGACAGCACTTAAACAACAAGATTAATCCCAAGACACATATGACCAACATCACTTTGTACAGGACCCAGAATAATGATGCGTAGAGAGAAAAGCACATGACATTTGAAGTCAAAAGTTCTTCACTCAAAAAAAAAAAGTTCTTCACTCAACCCCTTAATATTGTTTTGAGCTCTGTGGTCTTTATTGCTGTCTCCCCTTTGTAAACAAGTCTAATAAAAACCACCCTCCCTGCTTTTTTCATAGACTTAAATTAAATATAGTTAGTCAAAGCTTCATCTCACATAATTTGGGCATGTTGCTAAGCTATTCCTTGGAGAAGGACATCATTCTTGGATAGGTGGAGGAATAGCAAGAGAGGAAGACTCTCAACCAAGTGGATTGGCTAGGTAAATGCAGCAATGGGCTTGAGTGTGTCAGAGATTGGAAGGATGGTACAGGATAAAACAGGGTTCCAGTCTGTTGTTCATAGGGTCACTATGAATCGTACTCCAATCTATCGTGCCTAACAACAACAACTTGTGGTCTACTGGGTGAGCAGTTGCACTCCCAATCCAAAGGCAGACAGTTCAAGCTCCATAGGAGGAAGATGGGCAGTGTCCTCTCAAGCAGTTTACAAACTGAAAACCTGCTGGAGATGAGCTGTGAGTTGGTTGCAATTTAACAGAAAACAAAACCTTTCAGTATAATCCAGAGAGTTCCAGCAGTAGACACTGGGTTAGTTATTCTTTCCCTTGTCTTCTTGCCTAAAAACTCACCTTCCAAGACTCCTTGCAGCTACTCCTGGGGACCACCAGGCCCAGCTCTGGTGAATGAGATTTAAAGCGAGTGGTCACAGAATGGACCTTCCAAGAAAGCTATGGAAAGGAGATACACTGATGGCATGTTATCTTAATCTCTAACCCACCAACCCACAGCACCCAGAGTGACTGTTTTAATAAGGTCAATCATATGCTTGCCTTGCTGACAGTCCTTCAAGAGCTCTCCACTGCAGTCAGAATAGAATCCAGACTATTCACAATGGCCTGGCTCCCTCGAACTCTCCAGTGGCATGCACCCCCTTTTCCCCATTCATTGTACTCCAGCCAGACCTTCTGTTCCTCAAGCTTGCCAAGCATTTTTCTGGCTCAAGGCCTTCCCACCTGCTGAATCCCTGGCCTACAGCTCCCTCTCTAGTTCTTTGCTGCCTACCTCTCTCCCAACCTTCAGCAGCGATCAGCTCCAACCATATCTGACTGACCTGTCTTTGAAGGTTTCCTCTGTTTATTCTCAACCTCACCACCTGATTTGTTTCATTCTTAGCACTCTCAAATCCATGGTTATGTGCAGTACTTATTTGTTACTTATTTGTTGTCTGTTTTCTACTGCTAGAATGTGAGCTTAAATGGGCTGGGACTTTTGTTTATTGCTCTATGCTCTCAGCCCCTGTACTTGGAAGATAGGAAACATTCATTCAGTATTTCTACTGATTCCTTTTCATCACAGGAAATGCTTGGTCGAGCAGAAGTGAGAAGTTGGCATAACAAGTGTTTACATACGGCATAGTCAGATGACTTCCTGGAAGGGAGGACAGGGGAGTCAAACCTTGGGATGAAAAAAACACAAAGCTATGGGAGAGCAATTGTGACTGGATGAAAACAAAACATAGTGGAAGCTGCTGTGCATCCATCATGGTCCAGTAACTGTTTGAATTTTTACAATAGACAACTCAGGGAATCCTGGGAGGAGAAGATGAAAATGCCTGCTCCCTGCAAACTCCACATCACATGCCAGGGATAAGACAGCTTCAGTGTCCGTTTGAATTCCCATTTCTCATCATCTTCTTCCTTCGAGCGTCTCCTCTCTCCTATCACGAGCTGCTTTGAACCATCTCCATTAGGGATTTCGGTGTCGGATACACTTCAAACAAAGGATAAGGAGCAAAGATTCATCAAGAGCAGGGCCTCCGATGTCAAGTGAATCTGGCTTTACTCTGTCCATTCCTAACACTGGCATTTTAGAAAAATTACCTCTCTCCTCTACAAGAAGCACTAATATCTACCTTCAAAGAGTTATTGTGAAGACTGAGAGAACATGAAAAGCAAGTCCTCGGCTCCTTTTGTTGTCGTTGTTGGCTTCCATCAAGTCATCTCCAACTCAATGACCTTATCTACATCAGAACATAATCCTGCTCAATCCTGGTCTATTTTGTAATCTGCTGAGCTAAAAATTTCATTGTAGTCATTGCTTAAACTTTGGATAGTCTTTCTCTTCTCCACTATTCATTATGATATCCTTATCCAAGGACTAGCCCTTCCTGATCGTTGTTATTGTTACAGGTGACACTAAGTTGAGTATGAACAACAGATCTAAAACTTGTTCTTTCCTGCGACATCCTCACACCTACTGCCCATTGCAGCAGTCACTGTGTCAATCCCAGCTTGAACTTCTGGGTGATCTTCAATAATATCTTCCTTGCATGTGATATTGATGATATTGCTCTATACTTTCCACATTCTGTTGAATTAACTTTCCTGGGAATAGAAACAAATACGGATACCTTCCAGTCAGTTGGCCAGCCAACAGTCCTTCAAATTTTCTGGCATAGAGTGGTAAGTACATCTAGGGCCACATCTGTTCATTGATGCATGTCACTTGGTAGCCATCAATTCCTAGGACCTTATTTCTTGCCAGTACCTTCATTTCAGCTTGACTTTCCTTCATTACCATTGGTTCTTGAAGTACCATATGGTGTTTCCTGAAATATTTCAATGTTGGCCAATTCTTTTTGGTACAATGCCTGTGTATTCCATCTTTTTTTGAGGTTTCTCGGATCATTCAAGATTTAGCCCATAGCATCTCCCACTATTACAACTCAAGGCTTGAATTTATGTATTCAGGTCTTTCCACTTGAGAAACACCAAGCGAGTTCTTTCTTCAGTCTTCTTTATTCTCCAGTTCCAGCTCTCGGCACATTCCATTATAATATGTTACTTTGTCTTGTCAAGCTGCCTTTTGAAATCTTCTGTTCAGCTCTTGTACTTCAGCATCTCTTCCCTTTGTTTTGGTTTCTCAGTACCTTAGTGCAATTTTCAGAGTCTGTTCTGACATATATTTTAGTTTTTCTTTCTTCTCTGTTTTTGTATCTGACCTGCTGTTCTTTTCATGGTTGATTCTTTGATATCATCCAACAACTCATCTGGTCTTCAACCACTGGTGTTTAACACTTCAAATCTACTCTTAAGATGATTTTTAAACTCAGGTGGGATACACTCAAGACTGTATTTTTGTTCTTGTGATCTTTCATTTTCTTCAGCCTCAGTTTGAGCTTGTACATGAGTAATTGATGATCCATTCCACAGTCAGCACCTGGCCGGGTTTTGACTGCCAATAATGAGTTTGTCCAATTATTCCTTCTTCAGATGTAGTCAGTCTTATTTCTTTACAGTCCATCAGGTGAGGCCATGTGTAAAGTCACCATTTGTGTGATTTTATAAAGGTATTTGCAATGAATAAATCATTGAATGTACAAAATTCAATCATTTTATGACCAGCTTTGTTTCTATCAAGTTTCTCTGACTACCCTTTCTTCCTCATTGTTTCCAACTTTTGCATTCCAGTCACCAATAATCATTAATTCATTTATTGTGTTTGGTCAATTTCAGGCTGCAAAATTTGGTAAAAATCTTCAATTTCTTTCTTTTTTACTTTAGCTGTTGGTGTATATATTTGAATAATAGTCAATATATTAATGACTATTATTGTATGCATATGGATAATATCCTATCACTTACAACACTGTACTTCAGAATAGAGCTAGAAATTGGGCGGGGGGGGAGACCTTAGCAATGCCATTCTTTTGTTTTTTGTTCCTGGCATAGTATATCACGTAATTCTCTGATTCAAAGTAGCCCATCTCATTTCACTAGAATGTTTTCTTTTTCACTACTTTTAGTTTCCTAAGTAAATACATTTTACATTCCACATTTCAAGTATTAAAGGATGTTTGAAGCTGTTTCTCCTTGTTTTTATTTACTTCCAATCTGGGCTCTACCTCTAACATCTATTTGTGTTCCTCTGTTGTTTACAGGGATTTCAGAAGTCAAAGACCAATCTTACTTCCTAGTTTGTCTTAACTAGGAACTCTGCTGAAATTTGTCCACTATGGGTAACCTTTCTGGCATTTGACACACTGGAAGCATAGCTTTCAGCATCACAGTGACCCCCCCCCCCATACTGGCAGGAACTGCCACTGGAAAACAACTGTTTTAACACCACCACCCCTGGCTTGGGCTCTAGGCCTAGAGCAGGCAGAAAGCACCACCAGAAGACAGCTTTTCTACTCCATATCTCTACCTCCCTCAGGACTTGTGTGGAGCACAGGTACTAAAGATCCTGCCAAGCGACCACTATGACTTTAATAACCATATCCAAGACATTATCCCATCATGCCATTTGTGGGCCTCAGCCAGAACTCTCTAGCACCCATTCAGGACCCCGTTCTACCACCATGAACCTCAGCTGGGCCCTGCATCATGATATCTGTATGACTAATTTGCTGTTAGCAGTATAACATTTATCTGTCCATTTGTTGTATTGGGGGGAGAGAGAATGATTTATGCTAATTAATGTATAGCTTAGATGTATACTCTTGCTTGTTTATCATTTGCTTTTATTAGTACAGCACTTGTCTGTCAGCTTGCTGTACTGGGCTAACTTGTGGGTTGTATAAGTGTGTAGATACTCCCAATTTATGTTTTCGAGTTATTATGAACCATACTTAACAACCATCTGAGGTTTTGGTACTAGTAGTAAGGACTCTGGAGATGCATATCATATCGTGTTGCTTAACAAAACGTTGGCAGCTCAAATCCACAAAAGACTCCTCAGGAGAAATATGGGCAATCCCCTTCCATTTTATTCACAAACTGGGAAACCCAATGAAGGGTCAGCTATGAGTCAATTGAAACTACATGAAAATAGATTTTGTTTTATTAAAGCCTCTGAAACCCAGTGGAGGGTTACTCTGTGCCAGCATCAACTTGATAGTGAGGCGTTTTTCTTGTTGGTATGTTTTTGAAGTGATACTAGATTCCTGCCTGTGCAGCATCTCCTATGGAACCACTATTGAAGTGGTAACAGTACCTTATCCAAGCAAGCCTCTCTGCACTGGTGGAGACTCCAGATTAAGGCACAAGGTTTAGAAGAAGTAGGGGATTTCCATTCATTTTGTTTTGCTTCTTATGAGGAGTATTAACTAAAATTAAGAATACCTACTTGCATCAGAGAGCTAGACAAAGGGTGACAAAAGAATCAATGCCTTTGAATTGTGGTGCTGGAGAAGAGTATTAAACATACCATGGAATGCCAGCAAAACCAAACAGGTCTGTCCTGGAGTTGAAACAAAGTTGCATATTGGAGGCAAGGATTTTGAAATTCTGTCTCACATACTCCAAGTATGTTGCCAGGAAGGACCAGTCCTTGGAAGGGTGAAGGGACAGCTCAGGAGAGGAAGACCCTGGATGAGATGGACTGACACCAAAACTGGCATTATGGGAATATGTGTGTCAAAGACAGTGAGACTGGCACCAGGTAGGGCAAGCTTCAGAGCAATTGTGCATAGAGTCACTATGAGCTTCAAGCAACTTGATGACACATAACAACATCAACTTGAATTAAAAATAATTTTACTTATTACTCTAAATGACTGAGGAGCAATGATGTCAGTTTGACGACTAAGGTGCACCTGATTTAGGCCATGCTATTTTCAATCACTTGTGATGCATCTGAGAGCTGGATGATAAATAAAGATAACAGAACAAATAGATATATCTCAGAGAAAGTGAATCCAGAATGCTTCTTGGAGGCAAATATGGCAAAGTGTCATCTCACATACTTTGGGCATGTTGGTGGGAGAGGTTATTCCTTGGAAAGGAATATTATATTTGGAAAGGTGGAGGGCCAGCAAAAGAGAGGAAAACACTGAACAAGATGGATTTTCACAGTGACAGCCGCAGTGGGCTCAAGTATGGCAGAAATGATGAGATTGGCACAGGGTTCAAATTCATAGTGTTGCTGTGAGTCATACTCAATTTGACAGCAATAAAAAGAGCAAGGGTCACATGGGGACAGCAATATAGGACATTTATCAGTTTCACAAAAGGGAACTGTCCCCATAAAAAGCATCAATAACACCAAACCAATTCCCATGACATCAGACATGCCCCCAATGCTCCCTTATTTCTTTCTACTGATCTCAACATCAATCTTACAGTTTTGCTGAGTCCAAAATCCAAAGTGATAGCTTACAGACCACACAAAACCATATTGGGGAAGTAAAAAGTTTATAATCTAGATTAATAACAGAATACAGTCAAGATAGCTCCCAAAATGTACACACAGGCACCTCATCCTTGAGCCTCAAAGCTCCAAAACAGTGTTTCCAAATTCTTAGTCCTGCCAATATTGGCTTTCCTCACCCAACTGTCCAACAAAGTTATCACTTCTGCCAATATTGGCTCCCCACTCCCCACACAATTGTCCAACAACGTTCTTATTCCTGCCAATATTGGCTCTTCCCCACCCACCCCAGGTCTCATCTTACATTAGGTCTCCATTTCTACCAAGGCTGCTCTTTTCCTGGTAGTGAGGTTTCTTTGCTAGTGGTGGCAGGCGGTCTCTTTCCTCTTCACCGGCAGAGGGAAGATCTGTCTCTTTCTCTCACTATGGCTTGCTCAATTCAATCGCAAGAATGGCCAATCTCCTTGTGGAATGGTAGATAGCCAATCTCATTGTGGATAAGTTTAACATGCCCTATTCCAGTATTCTTGCCGATCCACATGGTCAGGTCAGATTCAGATGGATAGTAAAGCTATATTGAAAGATGAACTCCGCAACAGCACCTAACAAAACATTTTCATTCCATTTGCAAGGCCAAACTCTATTCTGGCGGCAATGAATTTGGAGATAATAAAAGGAAAAATTATAATAATAGCAGGAACACTTATAATAGAAACTACATTGTTAATTGCAGAAATACGAAGGCCTATTTATGCTTCTAAAATTATTGCATTAGTATACATCAACCTAAAGATGACTTAAGAGCTGAATGCTTAATTCAAAGTGTTGAAGAGCAATGATGTCAATCTGGAGACCAACGTGTACCTGATCTAGTCCATGATCTTTGCAATTATTTGCTATGTATCAGAGAGCTAGATAATGACTAAGGATGATATAAGAAGAACCAGTGTCTTTGAGCTGTGGTGCTGGGGTATTGAACATACTATACTATGGGCTGTTAAGAGAGCAAACAGGTTATATCGTGGAGAGGGTAAAACCAAGCTTCTCCTTGGAGGCAAGGATTTTGAAGCTCCATCTCACATAATTTGAGCATGTTGCCAGGAGGGCCCAGTCCTTAGAGAAGAACACCATGCATGGAAGGGTGGAGAAACAGTTCAGGATAGGAAGTTCCTGGGTGAGATGGATTGACAACAGTAACTGGGGCTGTGGGAGTATGTGTGTCGGAGACAATGAGACTGGCTCAGGAGAGGGCAGGATTTAGAGCTAATATGTACAGGGTCGCTAGGAGTAACAACACTTGATGGCACATAACAACAACAAGAACCAGGACTGTCTTAAGATTTAAATGGGACAGGTATTGCCCCATTTAGCAAAACAACAGACATTTTTAACATGGCTGGTAAGATTTTGATATGGCTGGTAAGACTGAATTGGCAAACTGTTTCTTGCTTACCACTATGATAATTAAGAAGGAAAAAAAAAGATGTAAAGAGTTCAGTATTGTAGCTCATTGTCTTTTTTAAATTGAGAGACCTGGCTTGGTTTGTTAAGCTTAGCAAGGAAGTTAAAATCAGAGTGACTTCATTTTTCCTTTCATGTGGCACAACTCTCAGAAGGCACATGTTCTCAGCCAAGTCTTAGTGCAATATTGCTATAGCATCATGCTGGGAATAAATTGCTCATTTTCACAAAGCATGACTCAATCATCACATCAGGAGGGTTTGGTGTGGTTTTTTTACCTCCTCTTTTAAAATCCCTGGGAGCCAAATTATTAAAGAGTCAAGAAGAATCACTTGAGAATATGAGTGATTTTCAAATCACTTTCACTTTAGGGAAGAAGATGATTGTATAAAAAAAACAAGTGACAAGAAGTGTTCAAGTGTATGTGGAGATTATTAGGCATAATCAAGACTACTATAAGCAGAATTAATAAGATGAATTCTTCCTCCTTCGATCATAATATAGTGCAGCGAATGAAATGAGGGCATAAGACTTAGTATGAAGCCTCAGGCAAAGTCCGTATCTCTGCTTCTCCCCACACAGCAAAGAATTCACAGATGGTCCCAGGCTTACAGTGATATATTTGAGTTACTATAAACACAACTGTCTTTTTTTGTACAGCTTATTATCATTAATATGTTGTTGTCATGTGCGGTTGAGTTGGAATCAACTCATAGCTGACCATCCAGCAGGTTTTCAGAGGCAGGAAATAGCACAGAAGAGACTCATCCTTCTTCCACGAAGCAGCTCATGGATTTAAACCACATGCCTTTGAGATTGCAGTCCAGCTTCTTACCGTAGGCCATCAGAGTTCAGCAATATGTAGTAAATACAATGTTAAAATGTATCTGTAAGTTTATATGTAATTGTTTTTACCTCTAAATGCAAATAAAAATTAAAATAAAAAATAAAAAGAGAGTGATCATAAAAGACTGTAAGATTAAAAACAACAAGAAAAACCCAACAACAAGGTTTTCCAGTTACAGTAGAATTGATTTATGATGGAGTTGCCTGAATGGAAACCTATCTTAACTCCAGGACTATTCTACCTTAGTAGCTATTTTTTTCTCTCCCTTGTTGTGTACCATTGAATCAGATCTGACTGGCACAGGAGGAGATTGCCCTTCCTTCTCCACAGAAGCATCTGGTGGATTCAAACCACAGGCCTTCAGGATCATAGTGCAGCTCCTTGCCACTAGGCCACCAGAGCTCCCTAGTAGCTATTTTCTTGTAGCCACAATGTAAGGAAGTCAAGAAGATGTACTTACAAACTGTTAAGTTACTTTCCAGGCCACTGACAAAATTGTAATTTACACTCATATTCTTCAAACTCTAGATCATTCACCTTTATCACCAAGAATTATCTGCGCAAACATTTCTGATGCATGTCTGTTGATTAATTTAAAATTATAATCACAAACTGTATTATTAACAGTAAGCATAATGTCCAGGTTCCCATCATTTCCCATGTAAAAGAATGAAAAGATTAATGATTATTTTAAGAATTATTTTATTTTGCTTATTTTCATTAACAGTATTAAAACAAAATATTATTCACACACACACTACACATGCCTAGTTTGCTGATAATATTGTTCAGTGAATGTCCTGGGATTAAAAATGTCTTATTCTTTTTAATATCTTAACACTTTATGAAAAAGTAAACCGAAGACCTGTTTCTAAATTAATTTTATTGATACTTGTCTTTAATGATTACCAAAGTGAGGGAGAGGAGATGGAAAAGACCTGCAACCCCTTAAGTTTCTGTTTATATATTGCTTTTCTGCCCTTGGGTTTATAATGATGCCAAAAATGACTGACTGGACCACCATATTACAAGAGGTTAGTTAGCCTACTATGCAAATGCTCCAAACCATAAGTCACTGTTATGGGTTCCATTTGACTCATGACAAACCTCCATCAGATTTCCAAAGCTGTAAACTTTCACATGTAGGTAGGATTAAGTAATTTAGTAGCAATTGTTTAGTTGCTATGCAAATTAAGTGTCTGTGGCCTACCAAGAGGATTAATCAATTCATAGTCTGATGGGAGTGGCATAACTTGAAATTGACAAGGACTTGATGTACATAAAACCAAATTATATAGAGTTTTAAGGAGACTTAGAAAAGGTGATGGCAGCAGAAGTGATGGGAAATGATGGGAACCTGGACATTATGCGAGGCAGCTGCAGTGGGATTGCTGATCCATTGCTGTTGGGTGTCAATGAGTTCACAGCAACCCTATGAATAGATCTGTTAACTGTCTAATCCTATGCTACCGTCATCACCTTGGACATGAGCCCAATGATGCAGTCGCTGTGTCATTCCATCTTATTGAGGGCCTTCTCTCTTTCACTGACTTTCCACCTTTCCTAGCATGATGTCTTTTCCCAAGGAATAGCTAGCAACACGCCCAAAGCATGTGAGATGAAGCTTCACCATCCTTGACTCTAAAAAGCACTCAGGCTTCCCCTTCTTCAGGAAATACTTTTGTTCTTTCTGTAGTCCATGGGATATTCAGTACTCTTCTCCAATGCCATACTCAAAGGCATTGATTTCATCTGTCATCCTTATTCATTGTCCAAACTTCAGATGCTTAGCAAGTCACTGAAAAGACCATGGACTGAATCAGGCACACTTTAGTCTTAGAGCTAGATAAAGCTGAGCACCGTCAGGGGAGAAGGAGGCTTGCTGGTGGAGTAATGTGCACTTGATGGTGGAGTTCTGTTCTGCTGGGGCAGAACAAAAACTGAGAGAAACTGGGATAACAGAATCTAAGAGAACTCTGGAAACAGACACAGCCATGAAATGGGCCATCTGCCTACAAGCTCAGCTGAAAAGAAGCTGACAACTGTCCTGGTTAGAAATTGTTCTGATTGACACACTGCATCTTGTCTCCTGCATCGCATATCCTGTTACTTCCAAGTTGATCCTGATCCTAAAAATGAGATCTATTACTTCTCTAATAAACCACATAATTGTCAGGATTAGTCTGTGAGTGCTGTGTGGCCACTGAAGTGAATTATCAATCCTAGAAAAGAAGTAGGGAATGCCTTGGGAGAGAGTGTGTGTCAGGTATTCAAAATGTGAGAAAGAAAAAAGTTGGAGGAAAGAGTCTGACACTCATAGAAATCAGCTTTGTGCTTACTTTTATTTTCTTTCTTCCTCAGGAATTCTGGCATTTCTAGATTATATGATCTCACAAAGATTTTGGATCCAAATTGTTAGGATTAGAACTAAGAAAGGAAGGGAGGTCTGTTGGCCTAGTGGCAAGAAGCTGCGCTGCAATCCTGAAGGGGAGCAGTTCATCCATCAGATGCTGGGCTGGAGAAGGAGAAGCAATCTCCTGCAGTGCCAGTTGGATCCAATTTGACAGCATATAACAGAAAAGGGAAGGGGAGGGGAGGGGAGGGGAGTGAAGGAAAACCAAACAAACAAAGAATTAAGAAAAGAGGCATGAATCTCTGCTTAGAAATTAAGTTATCATAATGAAGAAGCCAATACTGACATGCATAGTGCTTTGGGCTCATGAGTGACGTCAGAACTAGTGGACACTTTGAGTGCATGAATGATATCAGAGAACAGGGGCCAGAATGGAACTAAATTTTGAACTCTCCATGGTATCATCTCATTGGCCAAACTCCAGCCCTGAGGCCCACCCAGAGAAGGCTGCCTTTAATGGAAAGCCTCACCTCAGTAGCAGACAACTACCTCTATTTCTTTATGGTGGTGGGGGAAGTCTGTCCCTTTGGGGATGTAACTTTCTAATAAATGTGTCGTTACTATTTTACTCTAATTTCTGCCTTCTCATCTCTTTCTTATCGCCCCTGCACTCTAATAAAAAGCTTTGGCCTATACTTCAATGCTCCAGACACTAAAGACTGCTCTCCCAAGAAACACTAAAATTTCTATGTGGTGTACTTACTACCTTGGTACTTGAATACAAGCTCTTCTCTAGACTCTTCAGTCAGGTACAATTCTTTTGCCTGTGAGAGAAGGGCGAACTAGGGCATTGACTGCATGGTAAGAAAATAAAATTGGGGAAGAAAATAAAATAAAATTGAGTGTATCATTGGCTGGGTTCCTAAACCCTGATCCTGAGTTTTAAATCCCTTCCACTACTGTGCAAAGGAGCTTAATGGGATCCTCTTGCTATATTTACATCTACCCAAGTTGTTCTTGCAAAGATTAGGTGTTGCATTGATACTTTTTTCAGCGGTGTAACTCTTAGTTTGGAAAACATTCAAAGAGGATGAAAACTTCTACCTTCAAAAATGCTCAAAGAATTTTCACAGGTGGCAGAGGCCTTAAATAAAAACCAAACACATCTGGTGGAAACACGCAAAAATTGGGCAATGAATAAGAAAGATTCAAGAATAGATGCCTTTGAATCACATTGTTGGGGAATAATATTGAATACACCATGGAATGCCAAGAGAACAAATAAGTCTGTCATGGAATAAGTGAAGCCAGGATCTCCCATAAAAGAAAGGGTGAGATTTCCTATCTGGGGCATCATGTCTGGAAATGTAGAGGATTAGTGAAAGAGAAGACCTTCAACTGACCATTGGGTCAATTTATCTTGCCCCCAACAGTGGGTTTAAACACAACATAGAGGATGGGGCAGAGTTTATTTTTGTTGCACTTAAGTTCTCTTTCACTAATCCTCTACATTGCCAGGCATGATGCCCCAGATATGAAGTCTCACCATCCTTTCTTTTATGGAAGACCCTGGCTTCACTTATTCCAAGAGAAACTTATTTGTTCTCTTGGTATTCCATGGCATATCAACAACCTGTGTTATGCAGATGACACAACCTTACTTGCTGAAACTGAGGAGGACATAAGTCCTATGATGCTGAAGGTCAAGGGCTATGGTCTTCAATATGGATGGAAGTTCAACATCAAGAAAACAAAGATTCTCAACACTGAGCCAATTGGCAGCTTCATGATAGATAGAGAAGAGACTGAGGTTGTTAACAAGCTTGCTTGGTTCCACAATCAACATGTTTTGGCACCAGCAGTCAGGAAATCAAGACAAATTGCATTGGGAAAATCTCCTGTCAGGGACCTTTCTAAGAATACTGAAGAGGAACAATGTCAGTCTGGAGACTAACATGTGCCTGATCTAGGTCATCATGGTCTTCACAGTTACTTGCTCTGCATCCAAGAGGTGGACAATGACTAAGGATGACAGAAGAAGAATTGATGCCTTTGAGTTGTGGTGCTCGAGAAGAGTGTTGAACATACTGTGGACTATCGGAACAAACATGTCTGTCCTGGAGAGAGTGAAACCAAGTAGCACCCTGGAGGCAAGAATTTTGAAGCTCTGTCTTACATACTCTGGGACATGACCAGGAGGGACCAGTCCTTGGAGAAGAACATTATGCTTGGAAGGGTGAAGGGACAACGCAGGAGAAGAAGACACAGGATGAGATGGATTGACACAGTGACCGGAGAAAAGGGATTAGGTCTGTCCGAGACAATGAGATGGGCTCAGGATACAAGATGTTTCAGAGCTATTGTAAATCAGTCTGTCTGCTATGAGTCACAGCTGACTTGACAGCGCATAACAACCAATCACAACAATGCATCAAAGCCAAATCAATAATATCTGACAAGAGTATGACATAGATTAAGGGCAAGGGTTTTTTTTGTTTGGATTCCACCCCGCAAAAGTAACTACTAAAATAGCATATTCCTGATGGACACCTACAATTATTTAAATAATCAACAATCCAAAGATATATCTTTGAAAACTAAAAAAGTGTAGCACATCCTTAAGTTTACTAAGTGTTTCAAATGACATAGCCAATGAACCATTGGAACCAATGAAACATTTTCACAATCACTCTCTGTGAAGTTTTAAAATAGGCCCTACATTTTTGGCCACTGCCTCTACTCACGGGTGGAATCTAAGTCTTCTCCCCTTAAATTTGGCCATGCCTTCTTGATTGTCACTCTAGATTAATAAGTAAGACTTCTAAGCATAGAGCTTTGGTGGCATAGCTCATAGGGAATAGCACTAAATGGTGATGCTGGCAGTTCAAATCCACCAGTAGCTCCCCAGGAGAAAGACAAGCCATCTCCTCCCATGTGATTTATAGCCTTGGAAACCTTGGGTTGGGAGGATAGTTATGAGCTGCTTCTGCCTCAACAACAATGAGTTTGAGTTTTCTGAATCTACTTAGAAAAGGCCCCAGGGCTTCTGCAGATGTATCTTGGGTCTTTTGCTACTTACTTGTCTTCCGGCAAGTATGGGGAAGTCTGTACTGTGTGAAGAAACCACACACAGAGAAAGATGCCCGAGGAACTACAGTACCTTCCAGCCTTCAGATGACCTTGAGATAACCCCAACCTCTAGAAAAACCCAAACCAGGCAACCTGCCATCAACCTGACTGACTAGCCAGAACAGTGACAAAGTAAATGACTGCTGTTGTTTTATATACTTGTTTGGATGGACTTTATTATGTAACAATAGATTAGGTTGTTATTGTTGTTATGTGCATTGAGTACTCACAGGGATCCGAGGAATAACAGCTCTGAACCCTGTCGCATCCTATGCCATCCTCACAATCTCTTAAGCCCATTGCTGCAGTCACTGTTTCAATCCACGTTGCTGAGGATCGTTCTCCCCATCACCTTTCCCAATCATGATTCCTCCTCCAGGCATAGCCTCTCCTAGCAACATGCCCAAAGCATGTGAGATGAAGCGTCTCCATCCTTGCCTCCAAGGAGCACTGGCTTTACCTTCTCCAAGACATATCTGTTTGTTCTTATTTAATCATCACAATCACCAGTTGTCATTGACTGATTGTAGGCATGTCAGAACAGAGCTGTGTGCCACAGGGCTTTCAATGGCCGAGTTTTCAGATGTAGAGCACCAGAACTTTCTTCTGAGGTGCTACTAGTTGGGCATGCACTTTCACCTTTGGGCTAGCAATTGCTATCCGGAGTCATTCTCCTGGAAAAAACCTCAACTTGGCCTTTTGGTCCTGGTTCCAAGTTCCCCCCACCCCATCCACCCCGTGACCTTTACTAGGATTTGTTTGGGGTTTGACTCTAATTGACTTTTACATTGAACAGCTAGGAGGAACTCACCCAGTAGTTGACCTTCCCACAGACTGACAATGATGATTAAAACCCTAGAACATGGAGGACTCCTTTTTAATGAGGGGATTGAGAGGAGTGTGAGCCTCCCTTAATGAGTAAACCTGCAATGGTGACAGAGGTAGAGACAATTAGGGACCAGGGCTGATGGAGATAAGGCCTTTCCCCAGAGCCAACACCCAGAATTTGGACTTCTAACCTCTTGATATCGTTCTTCAGTACTCTGAAGAAGTCCCTGACAGTAGATTTTCCCAATGCAATTCATCTTTTGATTTCCTGGCTGCTGGTACCAAGAATGTTGATTGTAGAGCCAAGCAAACTGAAGCTGTGAACAATCTCAATCTCTTCACCATCTATCATGATGCTGCCTATTGGCCCAGTAGTAAGAATCTTTGTTTTAGTGATGTTGAGCTTCAATCCATATTGAAAGCTGTAGTCTTTGACCTTCTGGAGCAGATGCCTTAGGTCCTTCTCAGTTTCAGCAAGCAGGCTTGTCTCATCTGAATAACACAGGTTCTCTGAGTCTTCATCCAATCCTAATGCCATATACTTACTTTATTAACAAAGCCCAGCTTCCTGGATGATCTGTTCTGGATATAGATTGAACACATATGGAGATAGGATGCATCCCTCATGCACACTTTCCAGATCCTGAACCATGCAGTGAGTGCTTCCTTGCTCTGTTCTGACAACTGCCTCCTGGTCCAAGTATAGGTTTCACATAAGCACATAAGTGTTCTGGGATTCCCATTCTCAGAGTCAGCCACAGATTATTGTGATCCAGTCAAATGTCTTTGTATTGTCAATGAAACACAGACATTCTTCTGGTACTCCCTGCTTTCAGCCAAAATCCATCTAACAGTAGCTATAATATCTCCAGTACCATGGTCTCTTCTAAATCTAGCCTGCACAGTTAGCAGTTATCTGTTGATGTACTTGCATCTCTGGATAATCTTCAGCAGGATTTTGGTAGTGTGTGATATTAGTGATATTGTTTGATAATTTCCACTATCAAGTCACTTTTTTTTTGGAATGGGAACAAATAGAGATCTCTTCCAGTCAGTTGACCAGGTAGTTGTCCTCCAGATTTCTTGGCACAACTTGGTGAGCGCATCCAGGGCAAGGTTTGTTTATTGAAATATGTCAACTACTAAGCCATCAGTTCCTGGGCCCTTGTGTTCTGCCTATTTCTTCAGAGCAGCTTGAACTTTCTTCTTCATTACCACAGGCTTTTGATCATTTGTTAGTTCATGAAATTCAGCTGTATCAGCCAAATGCTTTTGGTACATGACTCTGTATTCTCCTTCCATCTTCTTTTAATGCTTCTGGATCATTTAATATTCTTCCCAAAATATTCTTAAGTATTGGAACTCAAAGCTTGAATTTGTTCTTCAGTTCTTTCAGCTTAAGAAAATGCCAAGCGAGTTCAGCCCTCTTAATTTTCTGACTCCAGCTCTTTGCACGTTTCATAATAATACTCTGCTTTCAAAGTATTCGCTTTCATTGTAATACTTTGCTTTGCTTAGCTTTACGATGTTAGTCTGGAGACTAAGGTGCACCTGATCCAGGCCATGGTCTCTGCAATCACTTGCTATGCGTCAGAGAACTAGACAATGACTAGGAATGATAGAAGGAGAACTGATGCCTGTGTGCTGTGGTGCTGGAGAAGAGTATTGAATAAACCCTGGACTGCTAAGAGAACAAACAGGTTTGTCCTAGAGGTGAAACTAGGCTGCTCCTTGAAGGCAAGGATTTGGAAGCTCCGTCTGACATGCTTTGGGCATGTTGCAAGGAGGGACCAGTCCTTGGAGAGGGACGTCATGCTTGGGAGAGTGGAAGGACGGTGCAGGAGAGGAAGACCCTCAATGAGATGGATTGATACAGTGACTGTGGTAATGGAGGTGGGTATGTCAGAGACAATAAGGTTGGCTCAGAACAAAGCAGGTTTCAGTGCTGTTGTACATTGGATCGCTATGAGTCACAAGCAAATCAATGGCACATTAACAACTTCTTGAACTATGGGGTTGGGGAAATAATCTGTCTTCTAAAGCCACCCACTTATGGTATTTTTATTACAGCAGCACTAGGAAACGAAGACATTCCTGTTCCAAGAAATATACTTTGCTCACTTAGGACTCACTTTCTTTTGCACACAACATGTTTTAAGCTTAAAACATTATGTATCTCTTCTCGGCCTTTTGGCTAAGATCAAGTGTAGTATCTGTTCTTACTAGTTTAATATCTGATGTATCCTTTATCCAAGGACACTGTATTAAATGGATTTTTTCTAACTAGGAGATGGAACAGAAGCTTGCTTTGTCCACTCCACGCATAGACCTGGTATTGCAGTACCTCCAGGAATGGTATACTTCCATTTTTGGGGGGGAAATTATCTGGTTTAAAAAAATAAAAAATTTTAAAACCCAACCACAATACGTGCAATTAAAAAAAGATATTCTAGCTATACAAGATGTTGAAAATTAAGTCATTGTAGAAGTACAAAGATGTATCAAAGCAGCCTTGGATCTCCTAGCCATTTCAGTAGTAGGAGAAAGACCTTAATCTGAAATGTCTGTTGAAAATTGGATTGCCAGAATCTTGACAGCATTTCAGGACTGAAGTTGTTACCAACGCTTGACTATACAAGCTGTGCAGCTACAGCAGAGTTTAGCAAGAACAGGAAGAAAGTGAGCACAGGTTTCCTCAACACTGAAAGAAAAATTGACACCTCTTGCTGCTTTCCTTGGTATCACTACATTCCACAGCAAAATCTCCTTAGCCCATCATCTACACATTCAATTTAGTCTTTTGAAAAATAATCTTTCCTCAGCCTTCTCAATGTAGTGTTTTACTCGCATTGATTTTCTCCAAGGTCTCTGGTGGCATTTTAGATTTTAATGCAGTATCCACCTATCTATGACCTGACAGTGCAAATAGCACCCCACAGCGCCTTGTTGTTGTCAGGTGCTGTTGAGTCGAGGACAATTCATAGCGACCCAATGAGCAGCCATTCTGAAACCTGCCCTATCCTGTTCCACACTCATTATCACTGAGACACTAGAGCCCATTGCTGAAGTCACAGTGTCAATCCACCTCATTGGGGTCTCCCTCTCCTTTGCTGACCCTCCATCTTTCCAAGCATGATGTCCCTTTCCAAAGAATAGACTCACCTCGCCACATGTCCCAAGTATGATAGAAAAAGCTCAGTCATCATTGCCTGCAAGGAATAACTGGCCACCTCCTTGTTTGGGGGGGTTTACAGAGTGTGTGTGTGTGTTGTTGTTGTTGTTGTTTGGTTGGGGTTTGGGATTTTTGGTGAGTTTTGTGTGTGTTTGTGTTTTAGTTTTTGTTTTTTTGTGTGGGTTTTTTTTTTGTTGTTTTTTTTTGTGTGGTTTTTTGTGGGGTTTTTTTTGCAATCCACAGGATATTCAGTACTCTTCTCTAGCACCATAAGTCAAAGACCTCAATTCTTCTGTCATCTTTGTCCAGCTCTCTGATACATGTTGTTGTCACTGTTGATTGCCTTCGAGTCAAGCACAACTCATAGTGACGCTGTGAACAAAAGGCCTGAAGCCTCTCTACAACTATCGACATTTATCAACGTTCATAGCATTTCCAGAGGCATGGCACATAGCAGGTGATTAAGAAAACCATGGCCTAAATCAAGCAATCTTGGTTTTCAAACTGGTGTCATTGCTCTTCAATATTGTTATTCAATTTGGAGAGATCCTTTAGATCACCTTATAAGTCTCTATTGTTTAGGTGGCAGCTCAGGTGGCATAGTGGGAAGGAGTTTCACTAGCAACCAAAGACACTCAGTTCAAATCCACTAGCTGTTCTGCGGGAAGAAAATTGGCAGTATCCTCCTGCACAACTAACTGCCTCTGAAAATCCACTAGAGGATCAGCTATGAGTTGGTTCTGACTGGAGGGTACAAAACAATTGTTTGGTTAGCAAAAACGAGGAACACCTTCAACAGGATGGATTACACAGTGAGTATAACAATGGGGTCAAGTACATCAGAGCTGGTGAGGATGGCAAGGTTCAGATCTGTTATTCATACCCAACAGCACCTAACAAAATTGGCTGAGAAGTTCCCATGGCATAACCATCTGGCAGTTGCACGGCTAACTGAAAGGTTGCACTCTTCCAGTTCAAATCTACCAGCAGTTCCTTGGGGAAAAATGACCAGTCTCTTCTTGACTAATGTTTAGCCACAGAAATCCAATGGAGGATTTTGTGAGTCAATTCTGACTTGACAGCAATGAGTTTGGGTTTCCTGTTTGGTTGAAAATTATGAGGATGATTTTTTTTTCCAGGTTCAAAGTGGGACTATTATCATCAGGGTTACACTAACCTGTCAGACGAGTAAGCCTGTGTGGCCTTTTAAATGGGCTTTTTTTAAAAAATTTCTGCATTTCCCCCCATTTTATCCAGGATCTTCTACTGTGATCCTTTAAGAACAGTCAGCACTGGTTGCACGGCACTATACATACAGTATACCACAAAGGTCTGTTAATTTTAAAGGAAAAGTTTCATCTGACTGAAACATTTTGAAAAACAAATATGGATGTGGCAGAACAAAGGAGGCAGATTTTTGATAAGTGCAAATTTTTAAAAATCCATTTTTTAAAAAACAGTTGCAGAAAGTAGAGGACTGTAGTCTTCAATTTGGGTTGAAGCTCAACATCAAGAACACAAAGATTCTCACCACTGGGCCAATTGGCAGCACCATGATAGACACAGATTGAGGTTGTTAACAGAGCTTGCTCAGATCCATAATCAATCAACACTTTTGACACCAGTAGTCAGGAAACCAAAAGGCAAATTGCATTAGGTACAACTGCTACTGTCAGGGACCTTTCCAGAATACTGAGAAGCAATGATGTCAGTTGAGAGACTAAGGTGTGCCTGATCCAGTCCATGGTCTTCGCAATTACTTGCTATGCATCAGAGAGCTGGATAATGGCTAAGGATGACAGAAGAAGAATTGATGCTTTGATTTGTGGTGCTGGAGGAGAGTCTTGAACATAGCATGAACCACCAAGAAAACAAATAGGTTTGTCTTGGAGAGAGTGAAACCAAAGTTTCTCTTTGGAGGCTAAAATTTTGAAGCTCGTCTCATACTTTGGGCATGTGACCAGGAGGGACCCATTCTTGGAAAAGGACATCATGCTCAGAAGGGAAGCAGAACAGCACAGGAGAAGAAGTCCCCAGGTAAAACGGATTGATACAGTGACTGGGGGAACAGGGGTATGTGTATTGGAACCAATGAGACTGGCTCAGGACAGGGCAGGCAATTGTACATAGGGACGCTATGAGTTGCAGGTGACTTGATGGCATATTAACAAGAACATGGTCATATATTTTAGAAAAGCATGTAGCCCTAGAAAAGGATGATGTCCTGGTTCATGAAATTAAATTTCTGACATCTCCCTTTTTATCGGTCTCCATCTCTATGGGATTTTAACTTTGAAGTCTTTCAAATCCGTAGTTCTTTGTTTGCCAATCAATGTCCCAGTTAAAGCTTTCTCCTGGCCACTGGGATATGATTTCCTCCACATACCTCTTCCACTGTCACTAGAATTTCCTGCATTAAGCTGCCAGTCTCACTACATTTTTTAATGTTTTCATAAGTTTCTCATTGGCTACATTATAAATCTCATATTTATTTCTCAATGTGGCTGTAATGGTTAGGTTCTCTTTTGCCTAACTTTTCCCTCAGCACCTTCTTCTCCAATCCTGGAACTACCATATTTTTATCTTTTTGGCTATGGGTAATGGCCTGGGCAGGAGTCCCTGGGTAGTGCAAATGGTTAAGCACTTGACCACGACAGACAGGTTGGCATTATAAGTGCACAAAGGTATTCCTCTGAAGAAAGGCCTAGAAATCTATTTCCAAAAGATTACAGCCTTAAAAACACTCTGGAGCAGTTCTCCTCTGCCCTCCTGGAGTACTCACAAGTGCAAATCAACTCGATGGCAACTGATGATTGGACTTGCCACTTGACAATAGCCAGAGCATTAACAATGAATTCTAGAAACTTCAACATGAAATTGATAGCTAATTTCTCTTTGGATGCCTACCTGAAGCATCCAAAAGTTTACAAGCAATGGTCAGGTTTGCTACCAGCTGAACTAGAATGAATGAACTCAGTTATGACAGTTTATTATAAATAAGATGCACAAAAGTGCTGAGTCTAGGGTTAAGAATCTGAATGTTTACCCTAGGTCTTCTTTAAGTCCAGCTACAATCTTTTCCTTGAGTTGCATATGTGAGATAAGCCAAACAGCTCATAGAAAAAAAATGATCTTTTGTGGTTGGGTGCCATCAAGTTGACTACAACGCATAACCACCCTATGAACAGATTTCAACCTTGCCTTATCTGTGCCATCCTCACAATCTGTCATGCTCTGTCATATTGTGCCAGTTCCAACTGTTCAGTTTTCCTCTTCTTCTCTGACCATCCACCTTTCCCAGTAGGCTATCTTCTTCCAAGGACTGGCACCTCCTAACAACATAGCCGAAGTGTGTGAGATGAAGTTTCACCATCTGTGCCTCTAAATGAGCAGTTCCTGAGATCTGTACCCAAGTCAGTACTAATAAAACTGTATATGACTTACCAGTTTCACACCTACCATGCTAGCTTCATTTTCCAATGCTCCGACTACACCTCCATCCCACCACACACTGACCAGTCGTCCCCTCTGCCTTAGCTTTCCTTGAGAAAAGCAATTCACACACAGACACACACATTCTGTGTGTGTATGTGTGTGTATGGATGGATAGATAGATAGATAGATAGATGATAGATAGATAGATAGATAGATAGATAGATAGATAGATAGATGGATGATAGGAGAGAGAGAGATACACATACACAGAGAGACTGATTTATTTCACGGAGATGGTTCACATGTTTGTAGTCTGAAGTCCTACATCTACAGGTCAGACCTTAAGAGAGAAACATCTGGGAAGACAGAGTCCAGGTTATCAGGAAGCAGGCAAAGTCTCAGGCTGCTGATATTGGAGGACACTGGCTTCAGGTTAACATGTCCAAGCCTTTGTTGGGAAGTAAGAGTTCAACAGAGCAAGCTTTGGAGACAGTTGAAGGCTGACTTCAGAGCGTGGCATGGTTAAGGGGGTCCTTGGGAAGCAGGGCCACAGAAGGCTGGTTTTGGGTCCAGAAGAGTCCAAAGCTGGCAAGAAAAGCAGACTAGTGGTTCAAGTCTGGAGAGCACATGCCAGATAGCTAGATGCAGATATGACAAAGCTTTCTAGCTTTTTGTCAGATGGCCTAAACAAATATTATGCAAGCCAAACTCTTGAGAAGATCTGGCTTTAATAAAATAAAGTTAATCATATTTTTAAAAGATTCACTTGTAATTCTGCATTATTAACATCAAATTGGTGTGCATTTGAGATGGAAGTGACTGACAGTGGATTTTCAGAGGCAGTAAATTGCATGGGAGAAGATTCCCCATTTTTCTCTTGCCAAGATGCTGGAGGATTCGGACTACATACCCTTGAGTTGGCAACACAATTCCATACCACAAAGCCTCCAGAATTCCCTGCTATTACGCTGTTCTTGTTAGTTGCCATCGAGTAAGACCCAGAGTGACTCTATGAACAACAAATCTGAACTATCCCGTGTCATCCTTACACTTCCTGACACAATAGAACCCACTGCAGAAGTCATTTTGCCAATCCACCTGGTTGAGGGTCTTCCTCTCCTTTATGGACCTTCTGCCTTTCCAAGTATGATGTCCACCTACAAGGTATATTCTCTCCTAGAAACACGACTGAAGTATGAGAGATGAAGCTTTATTATCTTTGCCTCCAAGAAGCACTCTGGCCATTCTGGTCTATACACAGACCAAGAGGTTGTTGTGTGAACAAAGCAAGGAACACTGCATCATTTAAAATTGAGAAGGGAATGTGTCAGGGTTGTAGTCTCTCTCCATATCCATTCAGTCTGTATGCTGAGCAATCTACTCAAGAAGCTGGACTCTATGAAGTGGCAACAAGATCAGTGAAGACTCCTCAGGAACCTGTGTTATGCAGATGACACAACCTTGTTTGCTGAAAGTGAGGAGGAAACTTGAAGCATTTTTTGTAGATCAAAGAATACAGCCTTCAATATGGATTGCACCTCAATGTCAAGAAAGCAAAAATTCTTACCACTGGACCAAGAGGCAACATCTCTGCTATTATAAAGATTAGAATTCACAACACATAAAATAGTTACATTATACTAAAGATCATGATCATGTTGATACACAACACCCTCCAAATCAAATTTTCTGAGTCTTTGCTGGATATCCACCTGAGATGCCTTCTCTCTCTTTTTGACATGAAGGATGTCTACACACCTACCTAAAGACACAAAACATTTAAAAAAAGGGAGAGAGAACTGTGTAACAATGAAAGAACTTCTTTTTCCAAAGAAAAGAGCAAACTTGGGGGAGGCTGGCAGGGAGGAAAATGCGCAAGAATGAATGAATGGAAATCCAAGTTCTTTATAAACTTTTATTAAAATCTTTAAAAAAAAAAAGACACAACATAAACATCATCATCATCATAAAACAAAACAAAACCCCGAACACCTCCTTTGATACCTTCTCTCCGATGCTGAGCAAAATAATCTAAGAAGTTATAGATTATATGAAGAATGCGGCATCAAGATTCAAAAGTCATTAATGACACAAAATGCAGATGACACAAATTTGCTTTCTGGAAGTAATGAGCAGTTACTGAAGAAGCCTAAACCATACAGCCTTCAGTATTGATCACACCTCAACATAAAGAAAAAACAAATCCTCACAACTGGACCAAACATACAACATTATGATAAATGGAGAAAAGACTGCAGTTGTTAAGGATTTAATTTTATTTAAATCCACAATCAACATCCAAACAAATAACACTTAATAAAGCAAATCAGCAAAAGATCTCTTTAACCTGTTTAAAAGCAACATTGTCACTTTGAGGACTAAAGTATGTCTGATACAAACTATGATATATTCAGTTGCCTCATATGCACAGGAAAGCGAGATGATGATCAAGTGAGACCTAAGAATCAAGGCCTATAAAGCACAAATATTCTTGGTGAAGAATATTCAATCAACTGCCAAAAGAATGAATAACCCTGTCTCAGAACAGCCCAATACTCCTCAGAAGCAATGACTTTGTCTCTCATACTTTGAACATGTTATCAAGAGGGACCAGTCCCCTGAAGGACATGCTTCACAGAGGTGCATCAAAAAGGAGGAAGCCCCTCAAGGAGGTGCACTGACAGTGGCTACAACAATGGGCTCAAACACAGAAATGACTGTTAGGATGGTGCTGGTCTAGGCAGTATTTTGTTCTGCTGTACACAGAGGCATTTTAAGTTGGAAACAACAGCATCTAAAATCATATTACTGCATACATGCCCAAGGATCACTTCTTTGCCTGTTCTATTGTCCTTGGTATATGCTTCTTTAATTGTATTTACATTACATTTTGAATACATAGGTCAATTGGTATTCAATCAATTTCTGGAGCTTTATTTTTTGCCAAGTCCTTCGAAGCAGCCTGACCTTCCTCCTTCATCACATTACCTCTTGATCCTATGTTGTTTCTTCAAATTCTTCTGTGTCGGCCAATTCTCTTTGGTACAATGACTGTATATTCCTTCTATCTTTTTTTTAATGCTTTCTGGGTCATTCAACATTCTATCCAAAGCAACTTTAAGTATTGCAACTCACGGCTTGAATTTGCTCTTTAATTCCTTCAGCTTAAGAAATGCTGAGTTGGGCCCTTTTGATTTTCTGACTCCAACTTCTTGCACATTTCACTAATACTTTGCCTTGTCTTCCCAAGCGGCCCTTTTAAATCTTCTGTTCAGCTCTTTAACTTCTTGATTCCTTCCCTTTGTTCTGGATTCTGGGCATTTAGTGCAATATTCAGAGTCTCTTCTGACTTCCATTTTGGTCTTTTCTTCTTCCTCTCTTTGTAATGACGTTTTGCATTCCTCTTGAACGATATTCTTGTTATCTTCCCACAGTTCATCTGGTCTTCATTCATTTGTGTTCAAGGCCTCAAACCTATTCCTGAGTTGGTTTTTAAATCAGAAAAGGACATCATGCTCAGGAGGGTAGAGGGACAGTGCAGGAGAGGAAGACCCCAGATGAGACGGATTGATACAGTAACTGAGGCAATGGGGGTTGGTGTGTCGGAATCAGTGAGACTGGCTCAGCACAGGGCAGTCTTCAGAGCTGTTGCACATAGTTTGTATGGGGTGCAGGCGACTAAACAACACATAATAACACAACAACATTACATTTAGAATTTCTATTGGTTTACCCAATATTTTGTAAGTTTTTTCAAAGTCTTGTCAATCTATGGTAGTTTCCCTGCCAAACAGAATTTAAGAACATATTCAAAATACTTGATAAATGTTCAATAAATTAAATTAAGCTATCTCAACAAAAAAGTAGTCTTTGCCACAATTGCTGTGGAATGTTTGCTCACAAAAGTCCTGAGTTAAAAGTCCTTTTATGAATCTCCAATTAAGAAGTAATCTTTCCCTTATATATGAAATAAAATGACTATGCAAAGTGACTGAGTCTCCAAACTGGACTTAGATGAGGAAGTTAATCTATATACTCTTGTAAAGAACCTGTATTAGGAGTTAGACAAAACTAAAACCCTATTTCTCATATGTAAGACTCATTTATTAACCCTGTGAAACAGCAGGACTGCCTTGTACAGTTTTAAGGCTGGAAATCTTTACAGAACCCAAATGCCACGTCTTTCTGCCAGAATGAGAGAACCAACCTACGAATCACCAATTAAATGCTTCACCATTGTGTCATTAGAGCTTTTTCAATCAATAATATACAGAAATTACAATCTTATACGCACACCATCTTTGCTTCCCTCCTCATACATTTCATGTCACTTATTCTACTAAATTATTTCACTTCTAAGAAAATGTGTTTTGTAAAACCTCATTTGCACTGAAGTTTTAGAAACCAAATCTTCACCAGTATAGTCACAAAAGCTGCTTTATCAGTAAATACTAACCATTAGGGATGCTTTATGTTGTTTGCTTGCTTTTCTTAAAATAGTCGTTAGCCTCAAACGTATGAAGGAAATTTCCAGTGGGTTTGATTTAAAAAAACAAAACAAAAAAACACATGATATAGTATAAGGAACCCAGAAAAAAAGTCTTTTATATGCAACCATATAACCAAACAAGGGAAAGAAAGAAAGCACTTTTTTTTCAAATCTAGTTTATTGAACGACATGATAAAAATGTTACAGTGACCCTATTCTAAAACAAAATTATTTTACTTTAGTTTAGATTTCAGGAGACAATAATATACTTTCAATTGTTGTTTGGTGCTCTCAAGTCAAAACCAACTCATAGTTCACCTTCAAAATAGTTTTCTCAAGTAAATCATATGAAAGGAGACGGCCTATCTTTCTCCCTCAGAGCAGCTGGTGGATTTGAAACACATGCCTTAAGGCTGACCCATCAGGCCACCATAGTTCCCTATACTTAAAATAGTTATCTCTTTCTTGCTTTCTGTGCATCTGTAAGCTGGATAATGAATACAAATGACAGAAAAATTGATGTTTTTGAATTGTGAGAAGAATACTGGTAAAAAAAGCCCCATGGACTGCCAAAAGAACAAACAAGCCTGTCTTGGAGGAGTGCAACCACGTTGTTCCTTAGAGGCTAGGATGATGAAACTTAGTCTCACATAATTATTGTCAGATGGGGCTAGTCTTGGGAAAAAGACATCATGCTGTGAATGATGGAAGTTCAAAGATAAGACTCTCAACAAGACAGACTAACAAAGTGACTATAACAATGAGCTCAAGCTTATCAGAGATAGTAAGGCTGGGGCAGTGTAGGGCTAGGGTCAGATCTGTCATTCATGGGGTCGTTATGAGTTATAGTCAACTCAATGGCACCTAACAACAAGTCTGTAGGGTCATGCCACTCCTCTCTGGTGTTCAAAGCCACTGGCGGTTCCAAGGCAGAAAGACTGACAATCTCTTGTACAATTTGCACCCTCAGAAAACTGGAGTGTCAACTGTAAATACCAATGAGCTTGAGTTTTAGACATTAGATTCTGAATTAGCTTCTTTTGATGCTCTCAAAATTAAATATACTTTTGCAAAACATATCTCATGCTGTCGAGTAAAGAGCATAGGTAACACAACCTCACACAGATTTACCATATGTATGATCTATTCTTACAAACTGCTACTAATTAGCTGTTAGCCACCATTTTGGAAGTGATTTCTCAAAACTCAATAAAGAGTTTTAGCAAAATTTTGGAAAATATCTAAGCTTTATCCTATCTAAATGATAGCCATTTCTTTTTATTGCAATATAAGCATACATATGAAAAATTTTAAACATTAAATTGTTACAAATGAGATATCAATCTTTTAAAAATTAACAGTAAACTGAGAAAATAAGTCCTTTCACAGAATTATAAAGTATACTTACTACTAAATCCTTAGCAAAAAACTCCATAAAACTTAAAATGAAGTTCAATTACTATTTTTTTAACCACAAATAGCATACAGAAATGCATAAATGTGCTTGAAATGTTTGTAAACTTTCTCCATTTAGAAGATGCTTTGGGAAGCAATAAATAAATTCCCTTCTTTAAAAACCAATTACACCCATCACAAATGATCACAGCTGCCATTGTTTCCTATAAAAATAGTTATAAATGAATGCTGATTTATAAAAGGAAGACAATTTTATTCTAGTATAAGTAATAAAATGGAATAATCTCCCTAGACTCAAATAAAGCCAACTTGCTTTCTCACAAGTTCTAATGTTTAAAACTATTTCTAGTTAACAGAATTATCTCTGTTTTCATAAATTATTCTTAATAATTTCAAAATAATTAAACAAACCCCAAAACTAGATTATCTGTTTAGGTGGATTACTGTGTTCTGAAAATATTTTAAGTACAATCTTTTAACATCATTTCCTCTGTAATAATCAAGGATAGTGATCTATCAGAATTATTGACTGTGCACACGCCAGTTAAAGGTCATGGCTCAAATTCCATATATGTAATAGCTGAAGCTTTCTCCTTTCTTTGCACACAACTTTAAAGTAAAAATAAATGTACTCAGAATAAAATTTTTCCTTAAATAGTCTACCACTGAAGGACAGACAAGGTCTTTTTCAATATTTCGTCTACTTTTCACACTGAGGAGCTGCTTGCTGTGATCATACAGTTGAAGTAATTTTTAATGTGATGCACTAACACAATATTATTGCCGAAGTACAGGCAGATTCATAGCAATTACAGCTATGTCCTGAGAGCTACGCTCCAAATGGAAGCTGATGTTTTCTTTGTTCAGTCTTTAGCCATTAAGTTGACTGAGGATGGTAGAGTGTGGAGAGTAAGACATATGGTGCCAGAACTCACATTCTGAAATTATCCAAACTAAAAATAGGTCTCCTTATGTCAGTCAAGGTAGTCTGGTGGTGGTGTGGTTAAAGCATTTGGCTGCTAACCTACATGTCAGTGACTGAGAAAGAAAGTTGAAGCCATCTACCCCAGTAAGAGTTAAACCTTGGGAAACAGTCCTACTCTGTCTTACAGGCTCACTGGGAGTCAGAACCGACTTGAAGGCAGTGGGATGGTGGTAAGTGGTAACCTATTTTCTCCCAAGTTACAAATGTTTTTAATTAGTTTTTCACTGTTTTGAAGATACCAAAATAAAATATAAACAATTATGCCACTTTATTTGCTGTCAAATCTGACTTACTTTTGCACTGTTTTAATAGAATTTAGGAAGAAGACAATTCAAATTAGTTTGTGAAAAATAAAAATTGTTTCTACAGTAGTGACTGACAGTAATCAGCAATATCAAGAATCTAGAATTGTTGAACAAGTTATTCTTTCTGGACTGAGGTCCATACCCATTCTATTCCTTCTCCCAATAGTACTAAAATAAAGTCTGGGCTCTGAAATGTACCAATACTACCATTAAAAACACAAAATAAAGAATTCTGTGGATCAAGTAAACATCAGTTTTTATCCTACTGAGAATACCTTCATTCAAAAAATAGACCAGCAGGTATGTACTAAATGGTTAACAGATTTTTTTTTTTCTTCTTTTTCTTCTTCTCCAATCCTAACAATACAGGGCTGAACAGTTGCTCACTGTTAAAATCCCACTACACTCTCATTTGAACCCTCCTCCACCGGGCTCTCAGTGGGAAGATATGCTGATTTATCCTACCTTTGCTTTATTTCAAGCTCACCCGAAAAACCTTTTCCATGTGTTGTCACAGTGACAAACTTGATTAAGTTGATACAAAGTACAAAGTAAGCATGACAATGATAGTGTCAGGAAGATCCAACATATTTGAGATCAAATCTTATGACTATCACTGTCATAATTCAAAAGTATTTCTTTAGTCAAAATTAGATAGCATCATAAAGACTTATTTAGCACCAACATGTCACTGCAGGCTTTGGTTCAGGCTTCAAGTTAAATCCGTTATCAGGAGGTTGACTAAGCATTAATGGTTTGTGGCTCTTAAGCTTATGAGCCAAGGTCATAAATATAGCTTCCACGTGGTCATTATCATTAGGGTTTTTAGCAGAGGTTTCAAACAAAGGCATACTGTGTGTGTCAGCAAATTTCTGTGCCAAGTCTGTGGGTACCTGTATGGCACTTCTCAAGTCACATTTATTTCCAACAAGAATCCGTGGTATGTCATTGGCTAGCAAATGTTGTTTGCATTCTTCTATCCAAGATGGCAGGCTATGAAAACTAGCCATGTTGGTCATATCATACACAAAGACAACAGCATGAACATTTCGGTAGTAGTGCTGTACCATGCTCTTTCTGAACCGCTCTTGTCCTGCCGTGTCCCATAACTGGATCTGAAAGTAGAAAGAAAAAAACTCAGGAAATTTCATTTTATTCCAATTACATATACTAAGATATTTAATAATTTTTGCTTGCTCTTTAATATTTCTTTATTTAAAATATTTTGATCACTCCCTTCCATCAAGCTTTTTAAAGGTAAGCTAGAGAATTCCTCTTGATATTAATCTTTGTTGTGTGCCACCGAGTCTCTTCAAAGTGATGCTGTATGACAGAACAGATGGCCCTCCTAAGTTTCCTAGACTGTAATCTTTATGGAAGAAGATCAGCAGATCACTCCTTCCCAGGAGCTGGTAGGTTCATTCACTAACCTTTCAGCTAGCAGCCAAATGTGTTTATCAATGCACACCAGACCTCCTTGAAACTAATTAACTGCCTCATAGTAAAGTCATAATATCTCAGTCTTTACTGTTATGTGACATTGAATCATCTGCAACCCACAGGGACTCTATGTACAGCAGCTCTGAAGCCTGCCCTGCTCTCAACCAGTCTAATTCCAATACACCAAACCCCATTGCCCCAATTATGTATCAATCTGTCTCATCTGGGGTCTTCCTTTCCTGCTCTGTCCCTCCACCCTTTCAAGTATGATGTCCTTTTCCAAAGACCAGTCCCTCTTGGCCACATAACCAAAGTATGTGAGACAAAGCTTAAAAATCCTACCCACCAACGAGAGATTTGGTCTCACCCTCTCCAAGACGAGCCTATTTGTTTCCTTAGCAGTCATGATAATGGTATATTCAAGACTCTTCTCCGCCAACACAATTCAAAGACATCAATTATTCTTCTGTCATTCTTAGTCCCTGTACAGCTCTCTGTTGCATAGCAAGTAATTGCAAAGAGCATGGCCTTGATTAGGCTCACCAGAGACTCTAGGCTGACACTGCTGCATTTCAGCACTGGAGAGGTCCCTGACAGTCCCATTGCAATTTGTCTTTTGATTTTCTGACTGCTGGTGCCAAGGGTATTGATTGTAGAGCTGAGCAAGCTGTAATAGTTAACAACTTCAATCTGTCATGACATCTGTAACAGTGCAGCCAATTGGCCTAGAGGCGAGAATCTCTGTCTTGATGTTGAAATGCAATCCATACTGAAGACTTGACCTCGTGCACTAAGCACTTCAGGTCCTCCTCAGTTTCAGCAAGGAAGGTTGTTGATGAGTCTTCCTCCAATCCTAATGCCCCAATCCTCCTCATAAAGCCCTGCTTCCCAAATGATTTGTTCTGCATATAGATTGAAAAGGTATGGAGATAGAACCTAGCATCTGCTAAATTCAAGTAAATTTACTCTGGCAAACACTTTTTTATTTTAATTACTACTTTATTCTCAATACAAATCCTTTCTCCTCAGCATTCTTTTAAAAAGCATAGCTAGAAGCACATTTCCCCCCGCCCCGATTTCTTTTTTTAAAAATTATCTTTTTTTAAATTATTTTTTTAATAATTTTAATGAACATTTACAGAGAATCTGGATTTCCATTCATTCATTGCTGCACTTCTCT
>NW_006399803.1:17096669-17107940 GCF_000299155.1 Elephantulus edwardii
GCCATACCGCCTTCCACAGTGGTTGCACCATTTTACATTCCCACCAACAGTGAATAAGGGTTCCAGATTCTCCACAACCTCGCCAGCATTTGTTGCTTGCTGCTCTGTTAAATTTTGCTATTCTGACTGGGGTGAAATGGTATTTCATAGTTGTTTTGATTTGCATCTCTCTTAGAGCTTAGTTCGAAATAGGGGAAAGGATTATGTCAGGAATGTATCTTGTCTCCATATTTTTTCTTCAATATATATGTGGAACAGATTATTCAGGAACCTGGGCTTTATGAGGAAGAATGTGGCATCAGAATTAGAGGAAGACTCATCAGCAATCTGCATTATGGAGACTTTGCTAGCCAAAATGAAGAGGACCTGAAGCACCAGCTGCAAAAGGTCAAGGACTGCAGTTTTAAACACGGATAGAAACTCAACATCAAGAAGACAAACATTCTTACCATGGGTCCAGTTGGTAACATCATGACAGACGGAGAGATCAAAATTGTTAATAATTTCAGCTTGTTTGGTTCCACAATCAACACTCTTGGTACCAATAGTCAGGAACTCAAATGACAAACTGCATTGGAAAAATCTGCTGTCAGGGACCTCTCCAGAGTGCTAAAGAGTAACAAATTCAGTTTGGAGACCAAGGTGTGCCTGATCCAGGCCATGGTCTTCTCAATTACTTGCCATGCATCAGAGAGCTGGATAATGACTAAGGATGACAAAAGAAGGATCAATGCCTTTGAACTGTGGTGCTGAAGAAGAGTATTGAACATTCCATGGACTGCAAAGAGAATAAACAGGTTTTTCATAGAGAAGGTAAAACCAAGTTTCTTCTCAGAGGCGAAGATTTTCAACCTCTGTCTCACATACTTTTGGCATATTGCCAGAAGGGACTAGTCCTTGGAGAAGAACATCAGACCTGGAAGAGTGGAAGGACACTGAAAGTGGAGAGGGCCCTGGATGAGATGGATTGACACAGTTACTGAGATAATGGGGTGAGGTGTGTAGGAGACAGTAAGACTGGCTCAGGATAGGGCAGGATTCAGAGCTATTGTGCATAGGGTTGTTATGAGTCACAGGCTAGTCAACAGCATATAACAACAATATACTCCCAAATATATTGATAATTTCTCCTGTGCTCCAATTCCACACTGCCAGCCACTAATCAGTTATTTTGAATATGCCATCATTTCAATAAATAAATGGCTAAAACTTTTCACAAAAGCCTTAAAAAAATTCAGTGTTCCATGTTTTTCCTTGTGTCTATAATGAATGGCTCTACCTTCCTCCATGAATCCAGAAAGATCCACTATCTCAGTAATCCTTCTGGCTTTCTCTTAAAAGTCTCTTTTAGTACTCACTGTTTTCAGTCTCCTTTATTTATCACTTCATCCTGGATTTGAAGAGCAGGTTATCAACTGGTCTCCCTACTGCCATGCATGCAACACTTATCCTAGGTATCTAGGACTGAATATGGTTGGTGGTGGTTTAGTGTTAGAATTCTCACCTTTCATGCAGGAGACCTTTCTGTTCAATTTGCAAATCACTGAAGAAGCTGGACTATATGAAGAAGAATGTGGCATTAGGATTGGAGGAGGACTCATCTGCATTATGCAGTTATCTTTCATGCAGAAAGTGAAGAAGACTGAAGCACTTACTGTAGATCATGAAAGACTAAAGCTTTTTTTTTAATTTTTCTTTATTTTTTTATGTGTGTACCATCAAATTGGATCTGACTGGTACAGGAGGCGATTGTTCCTCCCTCTTCAGCAGAGCATCTGGTGGATTTGAACCATGCACCTCTGGGATTGCAGTGCAGTTTCCTGCCACTAGGCCCCCAGAGCTCGCCAAGACTAAAGCTTTTAATATAGGTTACATCAATAAAAGAAACATTCTCACCACTCGACCAATAGGATAGGGGGAGAAAAGACTGAAACTATCAGGAATTTCATTTTACTTAGAAATTTCATTTTACATACCATGGCAGAAGCAGTCAAGAAGTCAAAGGCATGTTCCATTGGGAAAATCTGCTGTCAAGGACCTCTCCAAAGCTCTAACAAATAAGTATAACAGGTTAAAGACTAAAGTGTACCTGAGACAAGCTGTGGTCTTTTCGAATACTTCTTATGCATCTGAAAGTTTAGCAATGACTAAAGATGACAGAAGAATCAATTCCTTTGAACTGTAGTGTTGTAGAGAAGTACTGAACATGGGCTGCCAAAAGAATAAACAAATCTGACTTGAAGAAAGTACATCCTCCTTAGTGCAAAGGTGGTGAAACTCTGTCTAACAATATTTGGGCATATTTTCAGGAGAAACCAGTCCTTGGGGAGAGACAGCATGCTAGGAGAGGTTAGAGGGCCAACAAGAGTGGAGCCCTTCATGAATATTACCTCAAGCGACTCAAGAATGTCAAAGATGGAGATGAGGTATAGGCCAGGGCAAAGTTCAGCTCTGCTGTTCATATGGTTGCTGAGTTGTAGTTGACTGGACAATGAAGGAACCATGAGATTGAGTCCTAACTAAGGCACTTTATGCAACTACAGCCCAACTATTAGTGGAGGCTTGCACATGCTCTGATGCTAAACATGTTAAGAGGTTCCAGCTTAAGGAGAACTAGGTAAAGAGGCCTTATGACCTACCTGCAAAAATCAGTCAATGAAAACTGACAGATCTTAACAGGAGCTAACAACCTACTGCAAGGTTATGAACTGAGCTAGATACTGGAGAAAGTTTACGGAAATCTGAAACATGGAACCTGCCCTAAGACTGGATAAAGCCTAAAAAAAGGAAGTCATGATGCATTGGAGTCAAGTCTGAACCAACACTCACCTTACTCTACAGGGGATTTCTGAGGTTGTAAATGACACAAAAGGGCACTGGCCATCTTTTCCCTGCAGGCCTGCTAGTGGATTCAAACTATCACAGAGGTCTGGTCCTTTGACTAGCAGCACCAACTTCCTATAGACTTGCCACTAAAGATCCCAAGGGAGGAAAGATAATTTAAAATACAATGAGGAAAGTTGTAGCATTTAACAAGAAGTTCTTGCTTCAGAAGTCACTGATTCAGAACCAGCTCATAGCTGACCTTCCAGTGGGTCATCAGAGGCTTCAAAATGGGTAGAGATTGTAAATCTTTCTTCCTTAGAGCAGCTAGTGGATTCAAACCTCCCATCTTTGGGTTGTCAGTGCTACTGCTCACCTACTAGATCACTGTGATTGTTACTATTAGGTGCCATCGAGTCTAGTATCACTTATGACAACCCCATAAAAATCAGATCTGAAAGCTGTCCTATCCTGTGCCTTTGTCATCATCTCTGACATACTTGAGCCCACTGCTACAGTCAGTGTGAAAATCCATCCGGTTGAGGGTCTTCCTCTCTTTCGCTGACCCTCTACTTTTCCAAACATGATGCTCCTTTCCAAGGAATTACCTTTCCTGACAACATGCTCAAAGTATGTGAGATGAAGTTGCTTTGCCATCTTAGCCTCCAGAGAAAACTGGGTACACTTTTCCCAAGGTGTATCTGTTTGTTCTTTTAGCAGCCCATGAGATATTCAGTACTCTTCTACAACACTACAGCTCAAAAACATCAATGCTTCTTCTGTCATCCTTATTCACTGTCTAGCTCTCAGAAGCATTTTAAGTAATTAAGACCATGGCCTGAATCAGGCGTACCTTAGTCTCCCAACTAACATCACTACTCCCTCAGTAGTCTGGAGAAGTCCCTGATAACAGATTTTATAAATACAAATACACAGTCTCCAAATCTCCTGCATCTTGGTACCAAGGAACTGTGGCTCCAAGCCAAGATTTAAATCACTGACAATTTCAATCTTTATCTATTTTGACGTTGCCTATAGGTCCAGTAATTCTCAGAAGAATGGGAATCCCAGAACACCTGATTGTGCTTTATTGGAAACCTACACTTGGATCAGGAGGCAGTCGTCAGAACTAGGAAACACAGCATGGTTCAAAATCAAGAAAGGTATACACCAGGGATGTTTCCTGCAGAACAGATCATCTGGGAGGCTGGGCTCTATGAGGAGGAATGTGGCATCAGGATTGAAGGAAGACTCATTAACAGCCTGTGTTATGTGGATAACACAACCCTGCTTGCTGAAACTGAGAAGGACCTGATGCATTTGCCACAAAAGGTTAAGGACTGCGATCTTCAATATGGATTGAAGCTCATCATTAAGAAAAAAATTATTCTCACTCCTGGGCCAACTGGCAGCATCATGATAGACAGAGAAGAGATTGAGACTGTTAACAGCTTCAGCGTGCTTGGCTCCACACGCAATGCTCTTAATACCAGAAGCTAGGAAATCAAAAGACGAGTTGCACTGAGAAAATCTGCAGTCAGGGACCTCACCAGAGTACTACAGAGCAATGGTGTCAGTCTAGAGACTAAGGTGTGCCTGTTCCAGGCCATCATCTTCACAATTACTTGCTGTGCATCAGAAAGCTGAACAATGACTAAAGATGACAGAAGAAGAATTGATGCCTTTGAGTTATGGTGCTAGAGAAGAGTACTGAATATATCATAGTTTACTAAGAGAACAAACAGGTTTGTTCTGGAGAGGGTGAAACTAGGACATTTTGAAGCTACATCTGACATACTCTGTTGCAAAGGACCAGTCTTTAGAGAGGGACATCATGCTTGGAAGGGCAGGACGAAAGCACAAAAGAGAAAGACCCTGGATGAGATGGACTGACTCAGTGACTAGGGTGATGGGAGTAGGTGCGTCAAAGACAATGAAATTGGCTCAAGATAGAGCAGGTTTCAGGGCTATTGTACAAAGGGTCACAAACGACTAAATGGTACATAACTAAAACATTGGTCCAGTGATGAGGATTTTTGTTTTCTTGATATTGAGATGCAATCTATATGGAGGGTTTTAGTTTTCGATCTTCTGCAACAAATGTTTCAAGTCCTCCTCCTGTCTTTGAGCAAAAAAGTGTTATCTGTATAATGCATGTTGTTGATAAGTGTCTTCCTTCAATCTTGATTCTTCCTGATAAGAGTCCAGTTTCTCAAATTATTTGGTCAGCATACCGATAGACCAGGTATAGAGAAAAGTTACAACACTGATGTAAACTTTTCTTAAATTTTAAACCAAACAATGTTTCCTTGTTCTGCTCTTGGTCTAGGTATAGGTTTTGTATGAGCCTAAGTAAGTGTTCTGGGATTATCATTCTTCACATTGTTAGCCATAATTTGTTATGATTCACACAATTAAATGCCTTTTTAGACATTTGGATTTTTTTAGACAATAAACATTCTTCTGGTATCTATGCTTTCAACCAGGATCCATTTGACAGCAGCAATGAAATTCCTGGTGCCCAGGCCTTTTCTAAACCCAACTTGAACTTCTGACAGTTCTTTGTCAATGTACTCTCCTAACCATTTTTGGATGATCTTCAGCAATATTTTTTTTGCATGTGATATTATTGATATTGTTTGATAATTTCCACTTTCTGTTGGATAAGCTCTGTTGGGAATGAGATCACCTTTCTTAGCAGCTAAGTCATTAGCGCTAACAGTATTTGTAAGTCTGAAAACAAAGTATTAAAAGAAATGTAGAGTAGGAAGTGAGGTAGAAGGAGAAAATTCTTCATAGAGATGTACTAAGTTGAGCAGAGAGAGATACACTAAAAAGAGAAATATGGAAAAGGGAGATACACCAGACAAAAAGTGGAGAAAGAAGGCAACATTAAGGGTCAGCAAACAGTTGGTTGGGACATAGGAGTTGTTGTTGTTGTTGTTATGTGCCGTCGAGTCGCTTGCGACCCACAGCAAGCAAGAGCCTATGGTGATAAAGGAAGAAGTTCAAGCTGCTTTGAAGGAAATAGCAAAAAATAAGGCCCCAGGAATAGATGGTATACCAACTGACATATTTCAGCTAATAGATGCTACCCTGGATGTGCTCACCAAGTTGTGCCAAGAAATCTGGAGAACAACCATTTGGCCAACTGACTGGAAGAGATCTATATTTGTTCCCATCCCAAAGAAGTGTGACCCAAAAGAGTGTGGAAACTACAGAACAATATCATTGATTTCACATGCAAGCAAGATTCTACTGAAGATTATCCAAAAACGACTGGAACAGCACATCAGCAGAGAACTGCCAGAAGTCCAGGCTGGGTTTAGAAGGGGTCGGTGGTACTAGGGATATTGTAGCTAACGTTAGATGGATCTTAGATGAAAGCAGGGAATACCAGAAGAATGTATATCTGTGTTTCATTGATTATGCAAAGGCGTTTGACTGTGAGGATCATAACAAATTATGGCTGACTCTGAGAAGAATGGGAATCCCAGAACATTTAATCATGCTAATGAGAAACATATACTTGGACCAAGAGGCAGTCGTCAGAACAGAACAAGGAAACACTGCATGGTTCAAAATTGGGAAGGGTGTACGCCAGATATGTGTCCTATCTCTGTACCTTTTCAACCTGTATGCAGAGCAGATTATCCAAGAGGCTGGGCTCTATGAGGAGAAGTGTGGCGTCAGGATTGGTGGAAGATCTATTCACAATCTGCTTTATGCAGATGACACAACCCTGCTTGCTGAAGCTGAGGAGGACCTCATGCGCTTGCTGCAGAGGGTCAAGGACTGCAGCCTTCAGTATGGACTGAGGCTCAATGTCAAGAAGACAAAGATTCTCACCACTGGACCAATTGGCCGCATCAGGATGGATGGTGAAAAGATTGAGACTGTTCACAGCTTCAGTCAATACTCTTGACACCAGCAGCCAGAAAATCAAAAAACGTATTGCGATGGGAAAGTCTGTTGTTAGGGACCTCTCTAAAGTACTCAAGAGCAACAGTGTGTCTCTGGAGACTAAGGTGCATCTGATACAGGCTATGGTCTTTGCAATCACTTGTTATGCATCGGAGGATAGAAGGAGAATTGATGTCTTTGAGCTGTGGTGCTGGAGAAGAGTATTGAATGTATCATGGACTGCCAAGAAAACAAACAGATTCATCCCAGGGAAGGTTAAACCAGGCTGCTCCTTGGAGGCAAGGATTCTGGGGCTTCGTCTGACATACTTTGGGCATGTTGTAAGGAGGGACAGGTCCTTGGAGAGGGACATCATGCTTGGGAGAGTGGAGGGACCACGGAGGAGGGGAAGGCCCTCTATGAAACGGATTGATTCAGTGACTGGGGTAATCGGGATAGGTGTGTCAGAGGCAGTGCAATTGGCACAGGATAGAGCAGGGTTTAGGGCTGTTGTACATAGGGTCACTATGAGGGACATAGAAGACCTAAAGAACATTAAATGAGAAATAAAATTAGAAAAGCAGTCTACATTCAGATTAAATGCCCTGCTAATGTTAAAAGTTAGCATTTTAAAATAATGAAGGTAAAGCAGGGGAGATTAACTCCTAACTTCCTAAAGTACAATATTAACTTGACACCTCACCGTAGCAAACAATGCTTAACCCACTGTGCCACCAAAGCTCCTTTAAAGTTATATACTGTGAAGTTGAACTGAATTATAGCTGACCCTCCAGTCAGTCTGCAGAGGTTGTAAACTGCACAGGAGGAGATTGGTCCTATTTTCCCACAGAGAAGCTGGCAGATTTTAATCATATGCCTCTGAGTTAGCAGCGTAACTACTCCTTACCCACTAGGCCACCAGCTGATTTTATTTTTCCTTTGGAGTTATTTCCTAGAAGTACAAGTGGTTAACATACTGGGCTGCTAACTAAAAGATTGGAGGTTTGAGTCCACCCAAGGGGTGCCTTGGAAGGAAAGCCTGATGACCTACCTTTGTTTAAAAAAAAAATCAACCATTAAAAATCCTGGTTTACGACATCGGGGTTGAGGGGAGACTAAGAAAGCAGGGATAAATAACATACTACTGCTTTGAAAGAGATGAGGGAAAGAACTGCTTAAAAGGGATGTATGATTAGGTATTATCATCATGACAGGAGTCCAGAATGAAGGCTGCACAGTGGAGTGGATTGGGGGGTGGGATTGTATAACAATGAAAGAATTTTACTTTTCAAAAAGAAGAGCAATTTGGGGGGAGGGGTGAGCATGGAGAAAAATGCAACAATGAATGAATGGAATCCAGTCTTTGTAAATGTTCATTAAAATTAATAATTAAAAAATAAAAAAATCCTGGTCTATGCTGATACACGTAGTGCCAACAGGAATCTGACTCAAAAGCAACTGATTGATTTCTCCTTGAACGTTATGTTTTTAAAAACTCCTTGGTGGAAGAAAAGGGCTTAAAGAAGTACATAACAAACTGCTCTTGCATCAAGGATGTGAGCATTAAGAATAGAGTAGTACACCAACTAAAAATGAACATTGCAATTTGAAACAAAAAGTAAGTGCAGTTATGAGGAAGCCAGTGAAGTTTCTCGGGGTGTCTTGTTTCACCCTGTATTAGCAGGTGGCTAAGGCTAAGTGGTAGCCTGGAATGACTAAATTTGTAAGTTTACATCATTCCAACACTGTCACTCATCTTCATTCTCTAATGCACTCCTTACAAATGGAGCAACGACCTTTGAGCACTGACCCTCTTTTCCATCATTTGATGTTCCTAGTCTATGAAGCCATTGGGAAACACAGAGAAAAAAAGAACTGGAAGATGAGTCTGAGATGGAGACAAGAACGCTTCTGACAGCTCACTTAAGCACTATCATGAACAGAATGTTTCTGCAAGGAGACAGGTTGTCTTCTAATCAAATCAAGTTCAAAGAGGAGAAACTAACGACTGTGGTGAAAGGAACTATATGCAAAAACATGCATACTTAAGAACTTCCTCAAAGGTAAGAGACTTCAGTTCCACAATACCTAAGGTACGTGTTCAATCGTGTGAATTCCTAATATTAAAGGACTTTTTCACATCTGAGACATCTCACTGCTTTTCCTTTGATAGGACTATACTGACTCCCAGGCACAAGAGGCAGCCAATGAGTCTGTGAAGACCCCCTAAATTCTTGCTACTCCAAGTGTATCCACTGGACAGATGCAGATCACCCAAGGCTGGATAAAACGGAATTATTTTAAAACAAGATAAACAGTATGCACATTTAACTTTGAGAAACATTGTCTTCTATCTTTTTTCTGTACAAATCTCTCCTGCGAATCCCCAACATCCACCTTCAAATCAGGAGGATAAAAATGGGACGCGCACCCTGCACAGGGTCAAGGATCAACCCACTGTGGGGCCGGGACACTTGCCATGTCGGGGCGTCCCTGGCAGTCCTCTTAACTGCTCACCTTGATACGCTCTCCATCGATCTCCACAGCCCGTTCTCGGAAGTCCACCCCGATAGTGGCCTCGGTGCGGTCAGGAAAGCGACCGGCGCAAAAGCGGTAGGTCAGGCACGTCTTGCCCACATTGGAGTCGCCGATCACGATGATTTTGAAGATGCGGGAGCGGACCGGCGGCAGAAACCCTGAAGTCCCCGACACTGCGCCGCTGGAGGACAGGCTTGCCTCTAGAGATGACTCTATTTCGGAAGCCATTCTCCCCACCCGCCCTAACCTGAGGCGGAGGAAAGAAAACACAGCGAGGATGGGAGAGTACACCACCCGGGGCCAGCGAGCCCAACCCGCCCACTCAGCTGCGCAACGTCGCCAGCGCCACCGCCCTCCGCCCTGCAGTGCGCATGCGCATCTCCCAGGCCCCGCCCCCGCGCGGCGGCGCCCCTCCCCGGGCTCGGCCATCCCAGCCGGCGGCCCTGCAGCCGCCCCGGACTGAGAGTCATTGGAGCTACATGTTACCTGCGAAGGCTCGGGGCCTGTCCGGAACTTCACGGGTGCGAGGAAAGGCGGAAAAGCAAAGCGCCTCTGGCCGACCCCTCGGGCTAGTCCAGCCCCGCCACGTCCAAGGTTTCCTCCCTCCAGAGGAAGCCGCGCAATCACTTTAGGGGCGGAAAGAGAAAAACCGCTGAGAGGAGGGATGTACGTCCAAAAACTCTCTCGCGAGACGGTCAGAAAGCCGCCTTGGCCAGGGGCGTGTGTCTTGGGAGCCGTGTTCTCCGCGGCTGCAGGAGGCGGTTCTGGAGCCTTGCGGGTCATGGACTTGACGTTGGGTCTGCCACGGACCCAGAGGTGGAGGCGGGTTCCCACGGTTTGCAGCGGGGCGCTGCGGGATGGGCTGCACTTCCCATCGTCTCTGGGCTCCTCGGAACTCGGAATGTGGGGCAGCGGCTGGAACTGGATGGGCTGGGATTTGAGGCACCGGCGGGCGGCGCACTGAGAGCTGGGCTTCGGCCGAGCTTGGCTGCCTTCAGTCTTGGCGGGCGCTTTGTTTCCTTTGAGCTGGTTGGAGATCGAGGCCCGCCTCGTCCGCTCGGAGGTGTCCGCGACGCGCGGTCTGGGCCCTGTGTTGGTATCTGCGGGGTCCTGGGGCCTGATGCTAGTTCCCCTAATGCCCAGGACCTGAGAAGTAAAGTCAGATGGACTGTGTGGGGCCATTGACTCCCCGAGTTGTTAACGAAACTGCCTCTCTGGTGAGAATAAAACCCATTATGCCCTAGTTATGCTCCATTGCCCAAGGGATGGTAATGTGTCGCTAAATGTTGCTGGACACAGATATGTTAAACTAACTGTCGTTGTTACGTACCATCGAGTCAGAACCGACTCATTGCTGACCCTCTAGCGGGTTTTCAGAGTAAGGCAGACTGGAAAGTGCCCGGTTTTGTACCAAGGAGCAATTAGTGGATTCCAGTCACTTTGCCTTTGAGTTGGCCACGCATCTTTCTCTCTAAGCCCTGATGTTGAAAGCCAGACCAAGGAATCCACTAGCTCCGATGGAGGAAAAATAGTTTCCTCCTTTCACAATTTACAGCCTCAGAAAACCCGATGGAGGCTCCCGCTGAGTCAGAATGAACTAGATGGCTCTTGGCATTCCCCATCAGATCGCGCTTATCCTGTTTATCTCAATTCTGTCCCTTCTAATTCCAAAGAAGCTTTCCCTAATTTCTAAAATGAAAAGTATATTTTGCTTTATTTGTAACTCTTCACTTGGTCTTTGATTTCAATTTTTGTGATTATGTGTTGTATCCAACTTACTAGATTGTCAGCTGTTGACTGCTGACTGAAAGTTCGTTGTTAATTCAATAAATGACTGGAGAAATTTCTTAACAAGATTGTCAGTTTGAAATCCTTTCTCAATTATACACAGTTCAATACCACTTAGAGTGAAAAATCAATGTAGATACTTGGCATTGTTAAGAGAAGTTTTGTGCTTTTCACTTGCAATTTGAGAGAGGTTCTTCATTTTGACTGAAGTATATACTT
>NW_006399803.1:17108905-17109941 GCF_000299155.1 Elephantulus edwardii
CAAGGAAGAAAGATGGGCTGTATCCTCCCATGTGATTTACAGCCTCCGAAAGCCAGCTGTAGGGTCCACTATAAACTAGTTGTGACTCACCAGGAAAATGTGAGAGGTCATTTTGTCACTGACCACTTGCTCTCTTGAATATATTACCCTCTTTTTGCTTACACAGTTTAAGAGAGATTGCCAGTTTCAGTCTTTCAGCCATACAACTTAAACTGGAGTATAGTCTTATTTAGAATAAACTGAATATTTAATAGTACATTTCTAACGGGAAAAAAACCTATAGGATACTATAAAGATAATCGGATACATAAAATGTGAATATTCAGTTTCACCTTTTGTTTATTAGAGGCCTTCATACTTCTACCAAAATGTCCAAGGTAATTTTTTTTTTAATTGTAATTTGAACAGTGCTAAGGCCTCTGGTTCATAGGGTCGCTATGAGTCATCTATGACTCGATGGCACCTAACAACAATAACAATGCAACATAGAGAGCTCCGTTGGCCTAGTGGACAGAAAGTTATGGTACCAAGCCCGAGGTGGGTGATTTTAATCTGTGGCCCTCGGGCCTGGTTCAAATTGTTTTCCTATCAAACATTCTAGGTGGTATAACACTGGTCTGTGCATTGCTGTACAGAGGTAACTCATGGTTGTTGTAATGCTGAACACTGGGACACTGATATGCCAAACGTGGTAATGGTTACCCATGGTGGACAGTGTTTGCTGGAGCTTCCCGATTAAAACAAGCCTGGAAGTGGCATCCACTTCCGAAAAGGCTTGCCTCCGGAAACCATGAACAGTGCTCAGGCCTCTTGTTCATAGAGTCGTGATGAATCGGCTACAACTCGACAGACTGTACGGCGCCTAACAACAACAATTTGAAAGTTAACAAAACTAATTGGTTTTCCATTCAAATATTTATGCACGTTTAGTTTTGTGGCATTCATTGTAACACTCTCAATATAACTGCACTTTTCCAACTATGATTAATTTTATTCTATTCCCTTACCTGCTTGGAAAAGTATAGTAATACTGGAA
>NW_006399803.1:17112366-17132709 GCF_000299155.1 Elephantulus edwardii
AGATGAATTGATACAGTAATTGGGGCAATGGGGGTTGGTGTGTAAGAGTTAGTGAGACTGGCTCAGGACAGGGAAGGGTTCAGAGCTGCTGTACATAGGGTCGCTATACATCACAGGTGACTCAATGGCACACAAAAACAATAACATACTATGACAGGTTTGGAAGCAGGAGTGGCATCCACTTCCTACATAACATGCCTCCAGAAACTCTATGAACTTTGATAAATGTTGGTAGTTGTAGAGAGGCTTCAGCCTTTTTGTTCATAGGGTTGCTATGAGTCATGCTCAACTCGAAGGCAATCAACAACAACGATATAATTCTATGTGGTCTGTAAGCTATCACATCAGATTTTGGATCAAATAAAGATTGGTGTTGGGATATGTAGGAAGAGGTGCAGGAGCATGGAGGACATGTCTGACCACATGGGAATTGATTTTGTGTAGTTGACACAGACAGTTCCCTTTTGTTGGGCCAACCTTATGTGGCCCTTGCTTTTTTTATAGGTGGCAATTATAAAGATGGGGTAGGATAGAACAAGGACAAGGTTTGGGCTGTTGTTCATAGGGTCATTATTAGTTGTAGTTGACTTGATGGCACCTAATAGCAACAACCCCCTTTTTGCCTTCTGAACTTGATCATTCAGCAAATGGTTCTCTTCTGATCTTAGGAGGTTGATTATATTCAGGAAATCAGGAGATGTATTGTATTGCACTGGCAAAGTCTGCAATCAAGGACCTTTCCAAATTATTGAAGATCAATATCAGTTTTAGGACTAAGGTGTTTCTATTTTAGGTCATGATATTCTTTATCACTATGCATCTGAGAGCTGAGCAACAAATAAGGATGACAGAAGAAGAACTGATGCCTTTGAGCTGTGATGTTGGAGAAGAGTGCTGAACATCCCATGGACAAAAGAACAAATAAATAAGTCTTGGTGAAAACACAGCCAGAGTGCTCTTTGGAGGCAAAGATGATAAAGTTTCACCTGACATACACTGGGCATGTTGCTAGAGGGGCTCCTTGGAGAGTCACATCATACTTGGAAAGGTGGAGGGTCAGCAAAGGGTCACCTCAACCAGGTGTACAGTGACTGCCGCGATAGGCTCTAATGTTGCCAAGATGTTTAGGAATGGCACAGGTTAGGACGGAGTTCAAAGCTGTTGTTAATAGGGTCGCTTTGACTAGTACTTGGCTTGACAACACCTAACAACAATATACGTGGCATTCTTGCATTTTATTCATAACAGTAGAATTAAAATGCTTTTGAACATGGGGGGAAAAAAAGAGGTTGATTACGTGAGTACCTCTCTGGTATTGTTATTTGCCTCATGTTGCTGTTGTTACATGACGTCAAGTCGGAACCAACTCATAGTTTAAGCCTCAGCAGATTCTCAGAGGAGATTTCACACAAGAGGAGATTGCTCATCTTCTCCCATGGAAAAGCTGGTGGATTTGAACCACATGCCTTTGGTTTGGCCACCCAACTTCTTACCACTAAGCCACCAGGACTCACTTCTTTGACTCATAGGCCTATCTATTGTTGAGCTGAAAGTTGAGCCACAGGGATGAATTCTGTCTTCAGAGAGTGACTAAGGGCCATAGTGTTGGGGATTTTACCTTTCTTTGAACCAGTAAGCCTGATCATCTTTGGTTTTGAATTTTGTTCCACCCTTTTTTGCCTACTCTATCCAAGACCTTCTATTGTGACTTAGATTGGCAAAGATAATTTTTTTAAAAACTAGTCTCACCAAGAAAAATCTTCTAAATAATGTCCTTAAATTAAAGCCTGAGCACAGAAACAATGTCTAAAACATAAAGGGCTTTCTAGTTTCTGCAACTGTAACATTTTAAACCAGATAAATCTTTATTGTAGAAATTTTATTGTAAAATTTACTGTTTTATGCACTACAGCATTTTACCAGCATCTCTGGCCTCTACCTACTAATTGCCAGAGGTATTACCCCCACTCTAACTCACATTTGTGTCAACCAAAAATGTCTCCAAACATAGCGAAATGTCATCTGAGGCTAAAGTACCTGTCCAGCAGCTGAGAGCCACTAGACTTCGTAAGAGTCCAGTAAGCTAGTCTGGTAATTTTGATTTTCTGACCACCCCACCTGATAGGAGAAATCACCTTTCCCTTAAATACAGAATTCCACTTCCCAGAAAAGTACAGTTTTGGTTTTTGACCAGGTATTTAGTGAAGATGGAAATATTTATAGGAATATTGAAACCCACAGCCTTGGAGTCCATTGCAACTCACAGGGTTTCCAAGGCTATAAATATTTATGGGAGGATAACATATTGTTATCCTTTATAGTACCTAAATAGTAAATTAGGAGCACTACTGCTTGGTTGCTAAATTCTCAACTGCTGCTGTAAAGGTCAAAGGTTTGAACTCACAAGTCACTGAGAGAGAAGGAGTGGCAGTCTCAGTAAAGCCTCAGTAAAGTTTGATAGCCATGGAAACCCTGTGGAGCAGCTATACTCTCCTACAGGGTTGCTATGAGTGAGAATCAAATTGGGTGCAATGAGTTTTAAAGAGTAAAGCAGCCCTGGTGGAGTACTAGTTAAGTGCTTGTCTCCTAATAGAAGGTTGGCAGTTCAAACCACACAGTGGCACACACAGTGGACAATGTGCTTTGATAAAGGTCCAGCCAAACCTACAAGGAAATACTAATGCCTCAACTAGTGTTGCCATGAGTGAGAATCTGTATGATGGAAGCCAATAACAACAAACTTTAAATTACTGTTAGATCAGTTCAAGAACATTAGCTGTTGTTGTGGTGGTGGTGGTTGTTGTTGTTGTTATGTGCCATGGAGTCGTTTGCGACTCATAGCAACCCTATGTACAACAGCCCTAAACTCTGCTCTGTCCTGTGCCAATCACACTGTGTCTGACACTCCCATCCCTATTACCCCAGTCACTGAATCAATCCACCTCATAGAGGGTCTTCCCCTCCTGCGCTGTCCCTCCACCCTCCCAAGCATGATGTCCCTCTCCAAGGACCTGTCCCTCTTTACAACATGTCCAAAGTATGTTAGACGGAGCCTCAGAATCCTTGTTGTTGTTAAGTATGTCAAATCTACTATGACTCATAGTGATTTTGTAAACAACAGGTCTGAACCTTGCTTGCTCTATCCTGGGCCATTCTGATGATCTCTAATATACTCAAGCCCATTTTTACAGTCACTGTGTCAATCCACTTTGTTGAGAACCTTCCTGTCTTTCACTGACCTTTCCAAGCATGATGTCTTTTTCCAAAGACTTCCCACTGCTAACAGCACGCCTAAAGTATGTGAGACAAAGTTTCACCATACTTGCCTCTGAGAAACACCCTTGTTGCACTTTGTTCCAAGACATATATGTTTATTCTTTTGGCAGCTCATGAGATATTCAGAACTCTTCTTCAACACCACAATTCAAAGATACCAATTCTTCTGTCATCCTTAGTCATTTCCAACTTGGGCAATGCATTGGAAGTCATTGAAAAGACCCTAACTTGAATCAGGTTCTTAGCCATTAGATGCAAATCAAAACAATAGTGAGATCTCACCCCTCACAACAATAAAGTTGATCTCAAGACAACAAACAAACAAAAAAAAAAACAATAAATGCTGGTGAAGGTTTGGAGAGATTAGAATCCTCATGCACTGTTGATGGGAATGTAAAATGGTGCCACCACTATGGAAATCAGTATAGCATGACTTTAGAAAGTTGAGTATAGAAATGCCAGTTTGTCCCTCAATCCCACTACTAGAGCAAAAGAGGAGGAAATAGAAGAGTTCTACCAACATTTGCAATCTGATATCAATCAATATGCAACCAAGATTCATTAACAATCATGGGTGACTGAAATGCAAGAGTTTGAAACAAGGAAGAAGGATCAGTGGTTGGAAAATATGAATTTATGATGGCAATAAAGCTAGAGAGAGAATAATGGAATTTTGTACAATCTATTTTTTCATTACTAATACATGTGTGCACTATGGAGTCGGATCCTACTGGCACAGGAGGAGATTGCTCTTTCTTCTCCAGTGGACATCTGGTGGATTTAGTGGAGCATCTGGTGGGTTTGAACCACATTCCTTTGGGATTGCAGCACAACTTCTTGCCACTAGGCCACCAGAGCTCCCTACAAATACCTTTTATAAAAAGACACAAACAGCGACTTTACACATGGACCTCACCTGATGGACTGCACAGATCAGATCAATTACATCTAGAAAGAATCATTGGAAAAGCTTAATTACAGCTGTGAAAATCAGACCAGGTGCTGGCTGTGGAACAGACTATCAACAGCTAAAAAAAAGTAAAATAAACCCAAAGGAACCAAAGTTTGACCTTGAGTCTATCCCACCTGGATTTAAAAACAATGTCAAAACCAGGTTTGAGTCTCTCCCCCATATTTCCTTTCAAGAACAAAAGTCTGTCCCTTTGGGGATGTAACTTTCTAATCTATCTTTACTTTTGACCTGAAGAAAAAACAAAAACAAGAAAGGTATGCATGAAGGATGTATTTTTTTCTGGGGGAGGGGGGAACAAACCAAACCAAAAAACAACAGAGTTGAGACCTTGAACACTACTAAATGAAAACCAAGTGAGTTGTGGGAGGACATCAAGAATATCATCCATGAAGAATGCAAAAGGTAATTACAAAGACAGAGGAGAAAGCAAAGTGCAAGATAGATGTCAGACGAGGCCCTGAATATTGCACTAGAGCACTGAGAAGTCAAAGCAAAAGGAAGAAATCAGGTAGTCAAGGAGCTGAACAGAAGTTATCAAAAGGCAGCTCAGGAAGACAAAGCAAAATATTGCAATGAAATGTGCAAAGGAGCTAGAGTCAGAAAATCAAAAGAGATGAACTCACTCAGTATTTCTCAAGCTGATGAAACTGCAGATCAAATTCAAGCCTTGAGTGGCAATACTTAAAGAGGCTATGGGCAGAATATTGAATGATTCAGGAAACATCAAAAGTAGATAGGAGGAGTACACAGAGGACCAAATAATTGTTCTGACACAAAACAGTTCTGACAAAAAGAATTCTTATGACACAAAAGAATTTCATGAAACAACATATGACCAAGAGGCAGTGGTGATGAAGGAGGAAGTTCAAGCTATTCTGACGGAATTGGCAAAAAATAAGGCCCCAGGAATTGATGGAATACCAATTGATATATTTGTTTTGTTTTGTTTTGTTTATTTGGTTTTGGTTTTGGGGGGTTGGTTGGTTGTTTTATCTTGAGAGTTTATTGTAAATTTATAAAGAACTTGGCTTTCCATTCATTTATTTTTGGACATTTTCCTCCCTGCACGCTCCCACCTCAGTTCATTTTTTTGTTTGTTTATATAGTCCTTCCCACATACCAATTTACTATGCACCTCTTATTCTGGACTCTTGTTGCACCAGTAATACCTAATCATATATTCCTTTCATACAGTTCTCTCCCTTGTCCATTTCAATGCTGTGTACATTATTTATCCCCTTTTCTTAGTTTCTCCCAACCCCCGTCAGTCCTGCTTTATAACAGTGGCATTGTACAGTATTTGTCTTTTTGTGACTCAGATATTTCACTGAACATAATGTCCTCTATGGTCACCCATTTTGTATAATATTTCATGAGTTCTTTGTTTTTCAGTGCTGCATAATATTGACATATTTCACCAAACAGATGTGGCCTTTGATGTGCTCACCAAGTTAGTCGTGCAAAAAAATCTGGAGGTCAGCTACCTGACAAACTGACTGGAAGAGATCCATACTTACTGCAATTCCTAAAAAAAGGTGATCCAATAGAGCATAAAAATTATAAAACAATATCACTAATAAAATAAAACTGTATTTAAAATACTGCTTAAGATCATTCAAAAATGGCTAGAACAGTACATGGATAGGAATTGCCAGAAATTCAAGCAGGATTTAGAAGAGGCCATGGCACCAGGGATATCAGATGAACCCTGGCTGAAAGTAAAGAAACCAGAAAGATGTCTATTTGTTCTTTATTGACTGTACGAAGGCATTGGACTGTGTGCAAAACAAGTTATGGCTAACATTGAGAAGAATGGGAAGTCCAGAGTGCTTAATTGTACTCATGAGAAACCTACACCTAGATCAGGAGGCTGTTGTGAAAACAAAGCAAGAAAACACTACATGGTTTAAAATTAATAAGGGAGTGTGTCAGGGGTTGTATTATCTCTCCATACCTATTCAGTCTATATGCTGAGCAAATTATTCAAGAAGCTAGATGCTATGAAGAAGAATGTGGCATCAGTATTGGAAGAAGACTCATCAATAACCTGTGTTATTGTGTTATTATGTGGATGAAACAACCTTGCTCGCTGAAAATGAGGAGGACTTGAAGCATTTGTTTCAGAAGATCAAACAATAGAGCCTTCAACATGGATTGCATCTTAATATCAAGAAAACAAAGATTCTTACCACTGGACTGATAGGCAACATCATGATAGATGGAGAAAAGATTGAAACTGTCAAATACATCATCTTACTTGGATCTACAATCAACTCCCTTGGTATCAGCAGTCAGAAAATCAGGAGATATGTTGCAAAAAGTCTGCAGTGCAGGCCTTCTCCAAATTATTGAGAAGTAATGGTATCAGTTTGAGAACTAAGGTGCATCTGATTCAGGCCATGGTCTTTCCAATCCCTTACTGTGCATTTTAGAGCTGGACAGTGAATAAGGATTACAGAAGAAGAATTGAGACTTTGAATGGTTATATTGGAGAAGAGTACTGAATATCCCTTGGGCTACTAAAATAAAAAAAAAAATGTCATGGAGAAAGTGCAGCCATGCTCTTTGGAGGCAAAGCTACTCCTTACATCCTTCAGGTATGATGCTAAGGGGGCCTATTTCTTAGAGAAGAACATGATACTTTAAGAGGCAGAGGGTCAGTGAAAGACAGGAAGATCCTCGACCAAGTAGACTGACACAGTGACTGCCACAGTGGGCTCGAATGTGTCTGAAAGTGTGAGAATGGGACAGGGTAGAACAGGGTTCAGATTTGTTGTTCAAAGGGTGGCTGTGGGTTGCACTCAACTTGGCGGCACCTAACAACAACGTCAACATCACTAATATCACATGCATTCAAAATCCTGCTGAAGATTATCCAAAAATGACTGTTAACAGTACATTGACAGAGAATTCCCAGAAATACAAGCTGGGTTTAGAAGGAGCCATTGGCACTAGGGACATCATTGCCAATGACAGACAGACCTTGGAGCAGGAGACTCTTGTGTGGACAGAACAAGAGAACACTGTATGGTTCAAAATCAGGAAAGCAGTGTGTCAGGGATGTGTCATTTCTCCATAACTTTTCAATCTATATGCAGAACAGATGATTCAGGAGGCTGGAATTTATAAGGACGAATGTGGCATCAGGATTAGAGGAAGACTCATCATCAACCTATGTTATGCTGATGACACAACCTTGGTCACAGATCTGAAGAGGTCCAGAAGTGCTTGCTGCAGAAGGTCAAGGACTGTAGTCTTCAATACTAATTGAAGCTCAACATCAAGAAAACAAAGATTCTCATCATTAGGCCAATTGGTGGCCACCATGTTAGATGGGGAAGAGATGGAGGTTGTTAACAGTTTCATCTTGCTTGGATCCACAATCAACACTCTTGGCACCAGCAGTCATGAAATTAAAAGATGAGTTGCATTGGGAAAATCTGCTGTCAGGGACCTCTCCAGAGGGCTGAAGAGCAATTATTTCAGTATGGAGACTAAAGTGCACCTGACCTAGGCCATGGTCTTCACCGTTACTTGCTATCTATCAAAGAGCTGGACAATGACTAAGGATGACAGAAAAATAATTGATGCCTTTGAGTTGTGGCTATGGAGAAAGCTATTGAGCATAACAGGGAATGCCAAGAGAACAGATTTGTCCTGGAGAGGATGAAGTGAGGTTGCTCCTTGGAGTAAGGATTCTATCTCACATACTTTGGGCATGTTGCCAGGAGAGACCAGTCCCTGGATAAGGAAATGATGCTTGGAAGCATGGATGAGTTAGTTGACAGAGTGACTAGGGAAATGGGAGCAGATGTGTTGGAAACAGTAAGATTGGCTCAGGATAGGACAGGGTTCAGAACTATTGTACATATAGGGTTGCTATGAGTCACAGTTGACATTGTGACAAATAACAACAACGACCAAAGATCAAGAACTACAAGAAGATAAGAACTACAATCTGGTATGGATTACATCTCAACATCAAGAAAACAATGATCTTCACCACAGAATCAATAGTAGACATCATGATAGATGGAGAAAATATTGAAGCTGGCAATGATCTAATCTTGCTTAGATGATAATCATCATCTAAGCACATCAGCATATGTATTGCATAAGGCAAGTCCAAAGTCATGCACCTCTCCAAAGTGCTGGAGAGAAATGTCAGTTTGAAGACTAAGGTGTTCTTGATTCAGGCCATGGTCTTATCAATCACCTGCAGTGCATCAGAGAGCTGGACAATGAATAAGGATGACACTTTCTTTGGTGGCTGGCTTTTGGAGTGAAGTTCATATACCTTCAGTTGATTTAGGTCTCACGTTGGAAGGATTTGATCGGTTCCCCTTTTCATCTCTCTCCATTTTCTGTTTCTTCCTCAATTCATTGTAGTCAGCTTCCTTTTGTTCTCTCTGACCCTGATGCTGAGTTTCAGAATTGCTCAAGTAACATCTTCGTAATTAAGATCACTGAAGATTTGTACAATTCAGTACTGTTCTAGGGGTTGGGGCTAAGGGAGATACGAAATAGGATATGATTTTAGCCCATGAGAAGTTGGTCATTTAGTAATAGAAACAAGTTAACAAGGCATAGTTAGCAAATGAAACAGAATTCTATATTTTGGGCAGGACTTTTCGATTTCTACATGTATAAAAGCAGGAGTTCTCAAGAATAAAAAGCTAGCTTTTAGTCAAACTTCAAAAACTTGGTTTTTTAAAAGTATGTTCTCAATAAGAAACACTAAAAGTAGCTCTGCCACTTTGAGGCACACTGAGAACTAGGAGAGAAGGTCTTTGTGCTGTGGACAGTGAGCTGAACCTTTGTGACCTTTTCTAGTTAATAAATATAATTATGAATAAGCAAGACTTGTATCTATTTGATATATATTAAATGTTTAATTGGTGGCTCTTGTTTTAAGAAGTTGGATTCTGGAAGTTAGATAGTTTTATGCAATCAGGTGTGAGCTGTTAGGTTATTCTGATTTAATCAACATTTGTGGTCTGAAAGCCTCTTGTTTAAACCAATTAGGACTCACTGGGTGGGTATTTTTTTGTGATTAAAAATTGGCTGAGGCCTGTCTAAAGCCTCTTGTTTGAAGCAGTTGGATTTTGGAAGGTAGGTAATTTTATTTAATAAACAATCAGGTGTGAAATGTTTGGTCATTTTGATTTGAAAGTATGTTCTCAATATACAAAAGCACCAAACAACAACAAATGTTCAGGGCCTTCATTGTCTTCTTGCCTTCTCTTTTGTAAAATGTTTGATTTTTTTTTTTTTTGTAGCATTCTCACTCTTTTTACAGATCAGGCAAGAAATAGTCAATTTTAGGAGTCTAAATAACATGAACTTTAACAAATGTTAAACTAATTTGGCAGATCAACGAAGCACTTTTTCAATACTCTGGAAACATTTCTAAAAATTGCTTACACTTTGCAGAAAATTCTCAATTGTTAGTAATGTTCTGGTACCAGTACAATAAAAAAATGTTTTTAGTAAAAAGTTAGCAAAAGCAAAATCTATTAGCATATTTAAAACAAAATCCCAAGTAATACTCTATCAAGAAGAAAATTGCAAGCATAATTACAGATTGGATGCTATTTAGAAATTAATGACTATAAAGGAGAAGGGGAAAGATGTAACTATATAGTGCTTAATATATGTCAGGCCACCAGTTGTCTGTCAGTTTGTTGTATTTTGGTGACTTGCATGTTGCTGAGATGCTGTAATACAAATGATGTTTGATATACCAATAACTGTCCACCTGTTGTGGACAGGTTTGGTTTTTTTGGTTGTTGTTGTTGTTTTAATTATTATTAAATTTTATTAGTCTTGATGAACATTTACAGAGATTTTGGGTTCTCATTCATTCATTGTTGCACTGTTTTCTCTACCCTCCTCCCCAGTTCGTTCTTCTTCACCCCCACCCCAAAGGCCGGTTTAAATGGCCAAATGCCAAAAGGCCTGGCAAAACCAGTTCTGATTAATCTCCTTTGTCAGTGTGTCCTTTGCCATTCCCTATCACTCCTCCCTGAGAGAGACTTTACCCTGATTCATAAGGAAAAGGGGATGGCGTATTCTCTTAGCTACTTCCTCTGAAAAGGGACTCTGTTGGTTTCAGGGTGAAGATCTTCTCTCACTACTCTAAAGGGCCCCTTTGGCAGTAGGAAACACATAGACTATTATGGAGATTGATTTTGGAATTTAGATGCACTGTTATCAATTGTGTTTAGCCGTACATGTTCGTATCCTTGAAGATGTATCATGGAAGTATTGCAGCCTAGAAGACACAAATTTAACTCACAAGTTAAAAGTACATGAGTCAAAAATTAAAAAGGAATAATATTCTGAGTAGAGGTTCTAATAGTGGCACAAATCAAGTTACAGAGGGAAGATGGTTCTTACAATAAAAGGCCTATAGACTAGCACTTTGTCTATTATAGTGTAGAGGTTAGGAACCACAAGATGTAGAGGCTCAGCTATGTCATTTATGGTTCTTAAGTCCTGGAGCAAATTCCGTCTACCACTGGGTTGTTTTACAACTTGGAAGTTTGCATGCAAGGTAGAGGTGAATGAAGTAAGGAACTGCTTATGAGGTTTTCTGTCCATTCCAACAACTAAGAAATAGTGAGAAGAGTTGGGACCTCAGAAGGCTTTTAGGACCAATTAGTAGGCTCTGTGTCCAGGAGAAAACGAATATACTTACCAGTAATGTTAATGCTCACCCACAGCTCTTCTGGGAGGATCTAAATCATTGAAGCGTCCAAGCAGATATATGCACACCCATGTTTATTGCAGCTTTGTTCACAATAGCAAGGAGTTGGAAACAACCTAAGTGCCCATCAACAAACGAATGGCTAGAGAAGGTATATTCGCACAATGGAATACTATGCTGCATTGAAAAACAAGGAACTCATGCAATATTATTCAAAATGGTTGACTCTGGAGAACATTATGCTGAGCGAAATATCCCAGTCACAAAAGGACAACTATTGCATGGTGCCACTGTTGTAGAACGGGACTGTGGACAGTTTTAGCAGCAGAGTTTCCAGACTAAGACAGACTAGGAAGCAAGACCGGCCATCCACTTCTGAAATAATGGACTTAGGAAAGCCCTGTGATTGACAGCAGAACCTTGTCTGATAAAATGCCAGAAGATGAGCTCCTCAGAGTGAAAGGCTCTCAGAAAATGATTGGGAAACAGCTTCCAGCGCAAAGTAAAGATTACTTTAATGTCATAGATGGGGCAAAATTTCAATCAATGAAAAAGCTTCATTTGCTGATGTGGCATGACTCAAACAAAGTAAGAAGAAACAACTGTAAATATCCATTACTAATTAGAGCATGGAATGTGTAGCAATTCTATGTACTATAGAACAAAAGCAGCTGATCCCATGCTATCCTCTCAATCTCTGCTCTGCCCGAGCCCACTGCTCCAATAACTGTGTCAATTCACCTCTTTTGAGGGTCTTCCTGGTTTTATCCTGAGCCTTCACTTTGCCAAGCATGATGTCTTTTCCCAAGGACTGATCCTTCCTGATAATATTCCCAAAGTATGTCAGACAAAGGTTCATCATCCTGGCTGCACTTCTCCCAAGGCCTGTCTCTGTTTGTTCTTTTGGTTGGTTGTGGTACAGTCAATATGCTTCTCCAATACCATAGGCTATAATCTTTACTGAAGCAGACTACCACACCTTTCTTCCGCAGAGCATTTCATGCGGACCTATTGGTCTGCAGCTGAGCACTTAACCATTGTATCACCAGAGCTCCACAGTTAGGAGGAACTGACCATAGAGGAAAGCTCTCTCTGTCTACTTTGGAGGAATTTCTTTGTTTCAATTTCTCTAGTGTTCTTTAGTGCACTTGTATTTTCCCCTCTTAGGGTTTTGGGTTTTGTTGGTTTTTTTTTATCCTTCTTTGTATTTAATCTTTTTATAATTCAAAGATAATTAAAATACAGCTAATAGCACAACAAAGAAAACCATATCCCCAAATGGGATTATTTAACAAGTATAGGAGTTAGGATATACAACACATATTTTAGGGAGACACAATTTAATAGCAGGCAATGTTTTCCCCTTTTATTTCACTGTGACAATTTTCAAGCGACAATTTTCAAGCATACAGAAAAATGGAGGAATTGTATGGTAAACTCTAATTTCTCATACACCAACAACCTCGATCATAAAATTAACATTTTACTACATTTACTCTGACAGAACTATCCACTCATCAGGCCATTATGTTTTCAATGCATTTTGAAATATTTTAGTTGTTGTTGTTGTTAGGTGCCGTTGAGTCAACCATGACTCATAACAACCTTGTGAACAAAAGAGCTGATTCCTGTTTTATCCTGTGCCATCCTGACCTTCCTGACACACAAGAGCAGATTGCAGCAGTCACCATGTCAATCCACCGAGTTGAGTGTCTTCCTCTCCTTCACCGACCCTCCACCCTTCCCAACATCATGTTCCTTTCCAATGAATAGCACCTCTTAGCAGCATGTCCAAAGAATGTGAAGCATCATCATCCTTGCTTCTAAAGAGCACTCCAGCTGCATCCTCTCCAAGACATACTTGTTTGTTCTCTTGGCCATCCATGGGATGTTCAGTGCTCTTCTCCAACACCACAGCTCAAAAACGTCAATTTTTTTTCTGTCATCCTTATTCATTGTCCAGCTCTCAGATGAATAGCTAGAAATCAGAAAGACTATGGCCTGAATCAGATGTACATTAGTTCTCAAACTGACATCAGTGCTCCTCAATAATTTGGAGAAGTCCCTAACTGCAGATTTTCCCAGTGCAATGTGTCTCCTTATTTCCTGACGACTGGTACCAAGGGGGTTAATTGTGGATCCAAGAAAGAAGAAACTGTTGACAGTTTCAATCTCTTCTTCATCCATCATGATGCTGCCTTTCTATCCAGCGGTAAGAATCTTTGTTTTCCTGACATTGAGATGCAATTTATACCGAAGACTGCATTCCTTGATCTTCTGCAGCAAGTGCTTCAAGTCCTCCTCACTTTCAGCAAGCAAGGTTGTATCACCTGTATAACGCATGTTATTGATGAGTCTTTCTCCAATCCTGATGCCACACTCTTCCTCATAGAATCCAGCTTCTCAGATAATTTACTCAATATACAGATTGAATGGGTATGAAGATAGAATACTGGCCAACAGATTGGAAGAAGTCCATATTTGTTCCCCTTCCCAAAAAAGGTGATCCAACTGAATGTGGAAATTATCCAACAATATCATTGATATCACACCTAAGCAAAATACTGCTGAAGATCATTCAAAAATGGCTAGAACAGTACATAGATAAGCAACTTCCAGAAGTTTAAGCAGGATTTAGAAGAGGCCATGCCACCAGGGATATCATTGCTGGTGTCAGATGGACCCTGGATGAAAGTAAGGAATACCAGAAGAATGTTTATTTATATTTTATTCACTGTGCAAAGGTATCATTACAAGTTGTGGCTGACATTGAGAAGAATGGGAATTTTAGAGCTTGATTGTGCTATACCTGGACCAGGAAGCTGTTGTGTGAACAGAGCAGGGGAGTACTGTATGGTTTAGAATTGGGAAGGGGGCGTACCAGGGTTGTAGTCTCTCTTTATACCTCTTCTATTTGTATGCTGAGACAATTATCTGAATACTTTATATATTTTACCCAGATATGTCAGGATGTTTATCAGTAATTAATGCATAATATTTGTTTGTAGTTCTTTTTACTCTTTGTTAAATTTACATACAGTAAAAAACACAAATGTTAAGTGTGCCCTTGAATAAACTTTGGCAAAAGTGTATGTGAGAAAATCATCTATTAAGATACACAATATAACTGTCACCTCAAAAAGTTCTCTTATGCTCCTTAACTATCAATTCTTACCTCCTTGTTCTCACTGATAATCACTGTTCACATTAGAGGCAATATTTAAAGAAATTAGTGTTGCAACTTATGCAGAAATTATGCAAAACTTTAACGTGTAACTCCAGAACTAAGCAAGAAAAATAAAATGAAGTACATAATGGCACAAGGTTTCTAGGTAAGTGTGGAGACCAAGGTCAACACATGGGTTATTGATCAGAGAGCATCAGCATAGGGAGGTGGTTCTTTGTACCTTTGTATATCTCTGGGGTCCCAGTAATGCCATTACCTCACCCAGCCAAACCTCACATCCACTGCTACTCATCCGGGTCTGGAGTAACATTTTGATGCCATGAAGACATTCTTTATGTATAATGTTTACATAGCTTACAGATTTGTAGCATAAAAAATACACTTCATAAAAATGAAAATCTTTTTAAAAGTAATAAGGAAGTTCTAGATAATGAAGAATTACACAAATGAGGGGTTTTTTAAGAGGAAGGAGGAGGATTCTATGTATTAATATGCTTTATAGAAAACATGAAGTGGAAAAAACAGCTCATTACACAGTTAGACTTTGTTTTGTTACATGCCATCAAATGAAGTATAACTCATAGTGACCCTATGAACAAGAGATCTGAGGCGGCCTGTGCCATTCTCATCATCTCTGACACACTTGAGTCCATTACTGCAGTCACTATATCAATAAATCTTGTTGAGGGTCTTCCTTTCTTTCACTGACACCTCCAATTTTCCAATCATGATGTCCCTTTCTAAAGAATAGCCTTTTCTAGAAATATGCCCAAAATATGTCAGACAAAGCTTCTCCATCCTTCTTCCATTGAGCACTCTGGTTTTGTTTCCTACAAGACCTACCTGTTTGTTCTTGTGGCAGTCCATGGGATATTCAGCACTCTTCTCCAACATCACAACTCAAAGGCATTGATTCTTTTCCTGTCATCCTGATTCACTATCTAGCTCTTAGATGCATAGCAGGTGATTGGGAAGATTATACCTTGAATCAGTTACACCTTAGTCTTTAAACTGTTGTCTTCAGGACCTTGGAAAGATCCCTGATAGCTGACTTTCCTAATGCCACACATCTCCAGATCGCTTGACTTCTGGTAGGTGCAAGGGCATTGACTGTGGATCCAAGTTGATCAATATCAATCTTTTCTCCATTTATTATTATGTTGCCCCTTGTCCTAGTGTTGAAAATTTTTGGTTTTTTTATGTTGAGACATAATCCACCTATTCAATATGTATAGCCCTGGTCTGTAAACTTGCAGTACAGAGGTAACATGTGGTTGTTGTGAAGCTGAACACTGTGACACTGATATGTCAAATGTGATAATGCTTATCTGTTGTGGACAGTGTTTGGTGGAGCTCCCAAATTAAAACAAGCTTGGAAGTAGGTGTAGCATCCACTTCCAAAATACCTTGCCTCTGGAAACCCTATGAACTTGGAGAAAGGAAGAAAGTTATACAACTGTCCAAGTCTTTCATTCATAGGGTCGCTATGAGTCACCTACAACTTAATGGCACTTAAAAGCAACAACAATAACAACAACATTCAATCTGTATGCTGAGTAAATTCTTTGAATACTTTATATATTGAAGGTTGCATCCTTGATCCTGTACAACAAGTGCCTCAAGTACTCCTCGCTTTCATCAAGCAAGGTTATGTCATCTGCATAACATTGGGTTGTTGGTAAATCTCCCTCTAATCTTGATGCCACACTCTTATTCAGTCCATAAACTCTAGCTTCTCAACTGATTTGCTCAGCATACAGATTGAATAGGTAAGGAGAAAGGACACAGTTCTAATGCACACCTTTCCTGATTCCAAATCATGCTGTTCCCTTGTTGTGTTCAGACAACAGCTAATTAGATAAAAATTTCATACAAAAATAATTACCTATTCTTGGATTCCTATTCTTTTCAATGTTATCCCTAGTTGGTTACGATCCACACAGTCAAATGCCTTTGTGTAATCAATAAAATAGAGCTTCTTCTTGTATTCTCTGCTTACAATCAAGATCCATCTGATAGCAGTGACATCTCTGGTGCTATGACCTCCTCTAAGTCCAGCCTGAACTTTGGGTAGTTCTCTATTCTAGCTGTTTTTAAACATCATTTCTGGGTCTAGGTATAGGTTTTGCATGAGCACAATCAACTATTGTTGGGTTTTCATTGTTTCCAATGTTGGCTGTAATTTGTTGTGATCCACACAATCAAATGCCTTTGCATAATCAATAAAACACATATAGGCTTCCTTCTTGTATTCTTTGCATTCAGGAAAGATCCATCTGACATCAACAAGGATATCCCTACTACCACAGCCTCTTCTAAATATGACTTGTATAACTGGCAATTCTCTGTAAACGTACTTTTTTTAGCTATTTTTGTATAATCTTCAGCAAAATTTTGCTTGCATGTGGTATTACTGATATTGTTCCGTAATTTCCAAGTTCTATTGGATCATCGTTTTTAGAAATGGGACTAAATATGGCTGGCTCCCTTCCAGTCAGTTGGCCAGGTAGCTGTTCTCCAGATTCTTTGGCACAACCTGGTGAGCAGGTCCAGGGTTGCCTGTTATTTGGAACCTGTAAACTGGTATCCCATCAATTGCTGGGGACTTATTTTTTGCCAATGCCTTGAGTGCAGCTTGAACTCTTCCCTTGTCATCATTGGCTCTTTTTATTTTCTTTTTATGGGAAATATATTTATTTCATTGTTATATTTCCCTCCATCTCTTGAATTGTCTTCTTTTATGTACTGTTTTAGAGAGCTCTGGGGACTAGTGGTAAGGAATTGTGCTGTCAACCTAAATCTAAACAGCTCTGTTAGGAGGTAAATTGCTTTGGACCACAGCAAATAGCAAATAGCATAGCATGGTACTTGTTCACACAGCTTTTAGGTTAGCCTCTGAAGCATTCCAGGGACTAAAGAGGATTCGATCTGATGTTTCTCCCCACCATCTCACTTGGGCAAGCACACAAGTGTGAGGTTTTGCTGTCTTCCATATGACTTTCTTAATGGTTAAGTTTTAGAAAGCAGTGGAGCTGGCTTTCAACCAGAGGCTTGTAGATATTGAAATATCACTAAAACCTCTCTTCTTGTGGCCACGGCTGCCTCCAGCTCCCTGGCTTTTTCATTGTTTCATACTGAACCCAAGCTCTTTTTCACCAGTTTAGGTCCCAGATCAGCAACGATGTCTCATTGTCCTACCATCCCATCCCACCATGCCAGTGTTCCTCATTGGCTCTTAATCATATGCTACTTTCTGAACTATTTCAGTGTCAACCAATTCTTTTTGTATAGTGATTCTGTGGATTCTGTCCATTTTCTTTTGATTCTTCCTGGATCATTCTGTCCGACATTGTTCTAAAGCTGAGCATACAAAGTAAGATAGACCAGGAAAGATTGGTCATCTGCTTCCTTCAATGTAAAATATACAAATATGTAAAATAGAGCAGACTAGCAGATATGGCACCTGAGGCCGAGCCCCAAATTTGGAAACACAAAGGAGGAGGAACAGTTGTAAGCAGACTGATTGAAAGATGGAATGTGAGAAACATGAATGTAGGAAAACCAACATCATTAAGAAATGGAAAGCATAAATATTAATATTAAGTACTTGCAAAATGAGATGAATTGGCATAGGCAATTTTGAATTAGACAATCATATGCTCTACGATGATAGAGACGAAAAGGTTAGGAAAAACGGGATCACTTTCATAATTGAAAAGGTTCTTTTCTAGATCCATCTTGAAATACAATGTTGTGAGTGACAGGATAATATCCATACACATACAAGGAAGTCTGGTGAATACCACTGTTGTTCCAACATATTCACTAACATTTAGAGCCAAAGAGGAAGAAATACATTATTTCAACCAACGTTTGCAGTCAGAAATTGATTGAACAGACAACCAAGATACATTAATAATAATGAGTGACTATTGCTCACTTTGGCAGCACATACACTAAAATTGGAACAACACAGAGAAGATTATCATGGCCACTGCACAAGGATAATACACAAATAGTAATGAGGGAATGAAATTTAAAAGTTAGGCATGGGGAAGAAGGCTCAGTAATCAGAAAACATGGACGTGGTGACAGACATGAGGCTGGGGATAGAATGATAGAATTTTATACAATCAATGATTTATTCATTGCAATTACCTTTAATAAAAAAAAACCCATAAATATAGTCTATACAAGTGGATTTCACCTGATGGTATGCACAATAATCAGACAGATTACATCTGTGGAAAGAATCGTTGGAGAAGGTATTGATTGTGGCATAGACCATCAACTACTCATATGCAAGTTCAAACTAAAGCTAAAGAAAGTTAAATCAAATCCACAGGAATTACAATTTGACCTTAAGTCTATATGACCTGAATTTAAAAATCATCTAAGAAACAGATTTGATGCCTTGAACACTAATGAACAAAGACCAAATGAGCTGGGAGGATATAAAGAATATCATCTATGAAGAATGCAAAAGGTCCTTACAAAGACAGAGGAGGAACAGACCAAGATGGATGTCAGAAGAGACACTGAATATTGCAATAGAGCACTGAAAAGCTAAAGCAGATGGGGAAATCAAGAAATAAAGGAGCTGAACAGAAGAATCCAAAGGACAGCTCAGGGAGACAAAGCAAAGTATTGTAATAAAATATGCAAAGAGCTAAATCAGAAAATCAAAAGGGTCAAACTGGTTCGACATTTCTTAAGGTAATAGAACTAAAGAACAAATTAAAGTCTCAAGTTTCAATAGATGTGGACTCTGTGGGCAAGATGTTGAATGATCCAGAAAGCATCAAAAGAATATGGCAGGAGAATATGGAGTCACTGTACCAAAAAGAACTGGCTGGCACAGAAGAATTTTGCATCAATTCCTTTGTGTTGTGGTGCTGGAGAAGAATGATGAACATACAGTGGACTGCTAAGAGAATAACAGGTCTGTCCTGGAGAAGGTGAAGCCAGGCTGCTCCCTGGAAGCAAGGATTCTGAGCCTGTTTCTAGCATACCTTGGGCATATGACCAGTCCTTGGAGAGGGACATAATGCTTGAAATGGTGGAGGGACTGCACAGGAGTAGAAGACCCAAGATAAGTTGGATTGACTCAGTGGCTGGTGGAATGGGATTAGGTCTGTTGGAGATGGTGAGATTGGCTCAGGATAAGGCAGATTTCAGAGTTAATATACACAGGGTCCTTATCATTCACAGGCACCTCAATGACACATAACAACAACAATTCATATGATCAAGAGACAATGATGGAAAAAAAAAAGAGACAATGATGATGAAGGAGAACATTCAGGCTGCTCTGAAGAAATTGGCAAAAAACAAGTCCCCAGGAATTGGTGGAATACCAATTAACATATTCAACAAACAGGTGTAGCCCTGGACGTGTTCATTAGGTTGTGTCAAGAAATCTGGAGGACAACTATCTGGCTAACTGACTGACAGAGGCCCATATTTATTCCCATTCCAAAAAACAATGACCCAATAGTGTGGAAATTGTAGAACAATATGATATCACTAATATATATCACACACAAGCAAAATCCTGCTGAAGATTATAAAGAAAATATGATTGAAACAGTGTATCAGCAGAGAATTGCCAGAAATACAAGCTGGGTTTAGAAGAGGCTGTGGTACGAGGGATATTATTGCCACTGTCAGATGGATTTTGACCGAAAGCAGAGTACTATAGGAATGTCTCTCTGTGTTTCATTGACTATGCAAAGACATTTGACTGTATGGACCACAACAAATTGTGGCTAACCTTGAGAAGAATGGGAATGTAAAACCTATACTCTGACCAGAAAGCAATCCTCAGAACAGAGCAAGGAAATATTGCATGGTTCAAAATCAAGAAAGCAGTGTATTAGAGATGTGTCCTATATCCATTTCTTTTCAATCTGTATGTGGAATAGATCATTTGGGAGTCTGGACTTTACGAGGAAGAAGGTGGCATCAGGAGTGCAGAAAGACTCATCAACAACCTGAGATATGCAGATGACACAACCTTGCTTAATGAAACTGAGGAGGACCTGAAGGACTTGCTGCAGAAGGTAAAGGACTATAGTCTTCAATATGAGTTGCATTTCAACATCAGGAAGGCAAAGGTTCTCACCACTGGGCCAATTGGCAGCAACATGATAAATGGAGAAGAGATTGAGGTTGTTAATAATTTCATATTGCTTCAAC
>NW_006399803.1:17134994-17162645 GCF_000299155.1 Elephantulus edwardii
AAAAATTTCATCTTGTTCATCTCCACAATCAACATTTTTGGCACCAGCAGACAGGAAGTCAAAAGATTAATTACACTGGGAAAATCTGCTTTCAGGGACCTCTCCAGAGTACCTAGGAACAACAATGTCAGTCTTGAGAGTAAGGTGTGCATGATCCAGGCCATGGTCTTAACAGTTACATGCTACACGCATCAGAGAGCTGGATGATGACTAACGATGACAGAAGAATTGATGCCTTTGAGTTGTGATGCTGGAGAAGAGTCTTAAGCATTCCATGGACTGTCAAGAGAACAAGAGTGAGAACTAGGCTGCTCTTTGGAGGCAAGGATTTCGAGGGTCTGTCGCACATACTTTGGGCACATGGCCAGAAGGACCATTTCTTGGAGAAGGACATGATGCTTGGAAGGGTGGAGGTACAGTGCAGGAGAGGAAGACCCTGAATTAGATGAATTGACACAGTAATTGGAGTAATGGAAGTAAGTGTCTCAGAGTCAATGAGACTGACTCAGGATAGGGCAGATTTCAGATTTAATGTACATAGGATTGCTATGAATTGCAGATGACTCGACGACACATAACAAAAACAACAACCTGGATCATTGAAGATTTTTCCCATAGCATCTATTTGTAGTACTTCTTGAGGCTGGAGTTTGTTTTTCAGTTCTTTCCAACTTGCAGGAGTCTAAGGAGTTCTTTCTTAATTTATTCAAGAGCCAAAGTATGACTTTGAGTCTATCCCACATGAATTTAAAAATTATCTCAAGGATAGGTTTGAAATAGTGAACAATAATTAATTGATAACTAATTAATCTGATAAGTTATGGGATGACATCAAAGATATCATCCAATATGAAAACAAAAGGTCATTAAACAGTAGAGGAGAAAGAGAAGACCAAAGCAGATGTCAGAAGAGACTCTGAACATTGCACTAGAGCTTCGAGAAGCTAAAACAAAGGTAAGAACTGCTGAAGTAAAAGAGCTGAAAAGATTTCAAAAGGCAGCTGGAAAAGACAAAGTACTGTAATGGAATATATAAAGAGCTGGCATTGGAGAGTAAAAAATAACTCACTCAGCATTTCTGAAGTTGAAAGAATTTTTGGCTTTAGAATCATGTAAATATTTTACAAATTTAAAAAACATAGAAATAGGGGGGTAGAGAAAATAGTGCAACAATGAATGAATGGAAATCATGTTTATTAAATGTTATTAAAATTAATAAAATTTAATTTAAAAAATATAGAAAGAAAATATAAATTGTTACTAAACTTTGAAAACTTACAGACTTACCCAATTAATTGCTGTAATTGAAAAGAACTATATTATTTTTATATATAGTATTTTACTGTATTTCCTTAAAACAGATATGGTATAAGTAAAGTACAACAAAAATAAGCTTTTTTTTTCCTTATTAAAATAAAAAGGTGGGCGGGAAGGACTGGGAATACAGACATTTAAAGATAAATGCTGAATTTATTTCAAGAACCTGAATTCTAGGCACTAAAGGATGCAGGGAGCTCTGGTGGTCTAGTGGTAAGGAATTGCACTGCCATCCCAAAGGCATGTGGTTTGAATCTGCCAACTGCTCTGCAAAAAACAAGCAGTCTCCTCCCTTCTGACTCAACAGTACACGACAACAAATGAAGGATACAGTAAGAGGCAGTATTCATAGCATTTTATGCCCTTTAGAGAGATCTCTAGTGGTATAGTCCATAGTGAGATGTGCTGCTAACTCAAAGGCCACACACCTCTGACAGACTGAACCCACCAGTGACTCTCAAGGAGAAGATAGACAGTGTCATTTACAGCCTTAGAAATCTGACGGAAAGCTATCTAAAATAAATTTAAGATTAGCTATTATATTTGCATGACAGCAGTCCAGAATAAGAGGTGTATAGCAAAGTGGACTGAGGGGTGGAGGGAGGAGGGAGAAAATGGTGCAACAATGAAAGAATATTTTTAAAGAGAAAAACGAACTTGGGGATGGGTAGGGAGGAAAATATGCAACAATGAATGAAGCTAAATCCAAGTTTTCTGTAAACTTTCATTAAAATATCAATTAAAAAAAGTGGGGGAGAAAAAGAAACCTGATGGATGGTGGCTGTGAATCAGAGCCAAGCTAACAACAGTCAGATTCTGTTGGGCGACAAGTGGCATATAAATCCCTATTCTGGTTGAGACAATGGCCAAGTGAGTTAACATCTATGTGATTCAATTCTCATTTGTAAATGCCTCGTGGAATTGTTATGAGAATTATGTGAGCTAATGTAAAAGAAATCACTTAGAACAAAGACTATTATATAGTAAATGATTTGTAAGTAAAATCTGGAACACAAAAAAAAGGCATGAAAGGAGAAGAAAGGAAATATCTTAAAACAGTTTGAGGTACAAAAAGACAGAAAATAGAAATCCCATTTGACTCACTCAGCTCTTCCACTACTGAGAATATGCTCCAGGGAAATTAAAGATAAGACACCAATGGATATATGTACACCCATGTTTACTGCCTAGTAGCAAGAAGCTGTGCTTCAATCTCAAAGGCACGTGTTTCAAATCCATCCCCTGCTCCCAAGGAGAAGGATGAGCAATTTCCTTCTCTATTTCAGAGGCGATTAACTGCCTCTGAAAACATGCCAGAGGATCAGCTATGGCTTGATTCCAACTTGATGGTAGAGGACAACATGTCTACTGCAACATTATTCATGGTCATTGACTTGCGTCTCCATTGCTGCCATCACTGTGTAGTACCCGTCCACCTAGGGGGCTCATTGTCCAACCCCTTACTATGCCAGATAACATTCTGCTGTGATTCTGCACTAAACAAAGGGCATAGTGGGGGGAGCCTACCTTCCTTGCTAGTTTTGTGGGAATGATAAACATGAATCCTGTTCCGATTTGGTAATGGACTGAGTCCTCCCTCACCTTCCCTCTTCTCCATTCTCAGCACCAGCTATATCAAGTGTCACTCAATTTCATTGCTAGTCACCTGGGGCTGGGTCAGTAGGTACTAGCCACGACCTTGGAAGTCTCGCTGAGTTCACCTACTTCAGACAAGTTTACTCCAGAATAAAATTTTCTTCTAGTATTCTAAGAATATTAGCCACAAGTTCAGAGGGACTCCACACCCTAACTTTTTCTCTCCTGACTCCCATTATGTATTGGAACAACCCATAGGGTCCATGGAAAGTAGAATCACAACTGTCATTTTCATAGAAAGGATACAAAAGAAGAGACACATGTGTTGAAGTCTGAAATAGCTCCCAGGATGAAGCTTCCATATGCATTATCCTCATGAGATCAAATGTTTTTGCTAATCAGGAAACCCTGGGAACGTCCATGTTCAAAGGTTTGTATTGGCTTCATTGCACAGATATGATGAATAAAATTAATTTCCCTTCTTTTCTGACGTTAACTAGCCAGGTGGGTTCTGTATAGCCCCTGGGCATTTACACACATTCTCAAATGTTACCTGGTAATTTCAGAAGTGTCTGGTGCTGCAATGACCCAGGAAATTCCAAAACTTTCTCTCAGAAGCTAAGTACTGAAAGCCAGTATATTTTAGGAAAAGTAATTAATTGCCACTCACAAATCCATAGGCTTTTTCATTGGTTAATTTTCAGACACAGTTTACCAGACCTTTCTTTCTAGGCTGTCTTAATCTGGAAGTTCTGCTGAATCTTGTAACAATGGGTTGCTCTGTATGCATTTAAAATACTTGCAATGTCATGAACCACAAAATGAAATCAATCATCTTTGTTCAATCAGAATAATCTTAGCCTTCAAACTGATAAAATTGCTCCTTAATAATTTGTAGTTGTCCCAGACTTTTCCAGTTCAATACATCTCCTGATTTCCTGACTGCTACTACCTAGCGTGTGGATTATAATCCAAGTAAACTAAAGTTATTGACAACTTTAACCTTTTCACTATCGTGATACTACCAATTGGTCCAATGGTAAGTATTTTTGTTTTCTTGACTTTGAGATGCAATCCATATTGAAGGCTGTATTCTCTGATCTTCTGCAACAAGTGCTTCAAGTCCTCTCCACTTTCAGGAAGCAAAGTTGTGCTTTCTGCATAACGCAGGTTATTGATGAGTCTTCTTCCAATCCTGATGCCACATTCTTCTTCATAGGTCCAGCTTTTTAAATAATTTGTTCAGCATACAGACTGAATAGGACAGGATATAAGCTTGACACACTCCTTTTTTCACTTGTAAACTATATAGTGTTCCTTTCTTCTTTTCAGCTCAACTTCTTGATTTCCAAGTGCAACGCAGGGAGACAAAGTGAAGTATTATAATGAAATGTACAAAGAGCTGGAGTCAGAAAATCAAAGGGGCCAAACTTGCTCCACCTTTTATTAAGCTGAAGGAACTGAAGAACAAATTCAAGCCTCGAGTTGCAATACTTAAAGATGCTTTGGGCAGAATATTAAAAGATCCAGGAAGCATTAAAAGAAGATGGAAGGAGTATACCAATGTACCAAAGAAAGTCACAGACACAGAAGAATTTCATGAAACAGTGTATGAGCAAGAGCCCGTGGTGATGAAGGAAGTTCAAGCTGCTCTGAAAGAATTGTCAAAAAACAAGGCCCCAGGAATTGACAGTATACCAACTGACATATTTCAACACACAGATGCTCTCCTGGACGAGCTCACCAAGTTCTGCCAAGAAATCTGGAGGACAACCACCTGGTCAACTGACTGGAATACATCTATAATTGTTCCCATTCCAAAGAAAAGTAACCCAACAGAGTATGGAAATTATTGAACAATATCATTAATTTCACATGCAAGCTAGATTCTGCTCAAGGTTATCCAATAATAACTGGAACAGCACATCAACAGGGAACTGCCTGAAGTGTAGGCTGGGTTTAGAAGAGGTTGTGGTACTAGGGATATTATTGCTAATGTTAGATGGATCTTGGTTGAAAGCAGAGAGTACAAGAGGAATTTCTATCTGTGTTTCATTGACTGTGCAAAGGCATTTTACTGTGTGGATCACAACAAACTGTGGCTGACTCTAAAAAGAATGGGAATCTCAGAATACTTGATTATGCTTATGTGAAACCTATACTTGGACCAGGAGGCAGTCATCAGAACAGAGCAAGGAAACACTGCATGGTTTAAAATCAGGAAGTGTATATGCCAGGGATGTGTCCTATCTCCATATCTTTTCAATCTTTATGGAGAACAGATTATCTGGGAGGCTAGTCTCTATGATGAGAAATGTGGCATCAGGATTGGAGGAAGACTCATCAACAATCTGTGTTATGCAGATGTCAAAACTTAAAACTGAGGAAGACCTGAAATGTTTGCTGCAGAAGGTCGAGGACTGCAGTCTTCAAAATGGATTGAAGCTCAACATCAAGAGCACAAAGATTCTCACCACTGAGCTGATTGATCGCATCATGAGAGATGGTGAAGAGATTGAGACTGTTAACAGTTTTAGTTTGCTTGGTTCCACAATCAACACTCTTGGTACCAGCAGCCAGGAAATTAAAAGATGGATTGCATTGAGAAAGTCTGCTGTCAGAGACCTCTACAAAGTACTGAAGAGCAACGATGTCAGTCTGAAGACTAAGTTGTGCATGATCCAGGCCATAGTCTTTGCAATTACTAGTTATGCATCAGAGAGCTGGACAATGACTAGGGATGATAGAAGGAGAAACCATGCCTTTGAGTTGTGGTTTTGGAGAATAGTATTGAATATACCACAGAGTACTCAGAGAACAAACAGGTTCATCCTGGAGAGGGTGAGACCAAGCTGCTTCCTGGAGGCAAAGATTATGAGCTTCGTCTGACATACTTTCGACATGTTACAAGGAAGGACAAGTTCTTGGAGAAGGATATCATGCTTGGGAGGGTGAAGGTACAGTGCAAGAGAAGAAGACCCTTGAGGAGATGGATTGATTCTTTGACTGGGATAATGGGGATGGGTGTGTTAGAGACAATAAGATTAGCACAGAATAGAGCAGGGTTTAGGACTGTTGTACATAAGGTCACTTTGAGTCACAGGCAACTCAACAGCACATAACAACAAGAACAACAACAGTGTGCCTTTGCTCTCTCTGTTCACACAACAGCCTCTTGGTCTAGGTATAAGTTTCACATGAGCACATTAAGTGTTCTGGGATTCCCATTCTTCTCAATGTAGCCATAATTTGTTATGCTCCACACAAATGCCTTTGTATAGTTAATAAAGCATAAATATATATTCTTCTGCTATTATTTACATTCTTTACTTCTTTCTTATTGAAAGAAGTGACTAATTCAAATTTCCAACCATTTGACTAGTAGCTATATCAACACTCCTTAGAGTTGTTGTTATATATCATCTAGTTGGAACCAATCCATAGCTGACCCTCCAGAAGGTTTTCAGAGGCAGTAAATCACATGGGAGGAGATTGCCCATCTTTCTCTCATGAGGTACTAAAAGGTAGATATATAATAACTTGAGTGAAAGCAAAGCAATATAAAATAAGGTGAAATCAGTACATAATGATCACGGCAAAGGAAGACACTGAAAAGAGTGTAGGAGCTAAATTAGACAACAAAGATAAATGCTATTACATATATTACAATCCTGCAGCAGTAGTAATTAACAGTAATTGGTGAGTAGATTCATAAACAGATAAATAAGCTGCACTGGTGTGGGAAAGAGAATGGGACTACCCCTATGAATATATATAGGTTTGACAAAAAATATTTCTACATATGCATTTATATGTGCTGCAAATAAATCTATGAATATGCAATACAGACTAAGATATGTAAACTTCCTAGCCATATCCAATTACTTGACAAAATGAGTTGCTGGGCTTACACACTCAAGACTAGAGTCCCAGGGGACATGAAGGTCAACTGGCACAATATAGTCTGCAAAGACATGGTTTTCTAGTGGCTAGCAACTGGGGATCTTAAAAGTTTAGATGGGACCTGCCATCTAAGGTGCAAACTTTTGGTCTCCTTTCTCCAGAGTAAAGGAGGTGGGGAGGTGGGGAAGAATCATGAAACAAACTGTTTATGAATTTGTGAAGACCAAATCCATTTTCTCTGTAAACTTTCACTGACATCAAAATAAAACATTTTAAAAAATAGATTACATTGGGACCCTATTTCCTCTTAACACTACAGACCTCATGAACACCAACATCAAAAGGAACTAAATTATTAAATGAAAAAATATGAAATTAAAGAGCTAAAAGAAAACGTATGTTAACATTTCTATAATATTTAAAAAGTTTTAAGCATACCAATACTGAAAAATAATTAAAAATCCAATAAATATTGTATAGCATAGATGTATCTAAAAGACATTATGATGATGTTGTTGTTGTTATATACTGTTGAGCAGAAACCAACCCTTAGTGACCCTGTGTTGGGTTTTCAGAGGCAGTTCATCACACAGGAGGAGATTGCCCATCCTTCTCCCTCCAAGTGGATGGTAGATTTGAACCGTGTGCCTTCTGGACTGTAGCGCAGCTTCTTGCCACTAGGCCACCTGAGTCAAATAAGTCAGTCACAAAAATACAAAGACTGTGTAAGACCATTATTACAAAAAGTCGAAGAAAGGCATATAAGCAGAAAGAATCATCATTGTTGGATGATTACCAGGAAAGGAAGGAGAAGGAATGGGGAAGTTACATTGGTGAATAGATAATAGATGCATATAAGCTGAGGAAAAGGAAAGATATTGTGCAGTAAGAGAATGGTCACAATATCGCTAAAGAAATAAATGACACGAGTCCGCACTGGGCCGTTATGTCTGCGCTGAGTCCGCTGCTGCTCAGGGGCCTGTTGGGCCCGGCCCGGCGTGTCCTGGTACCGCGCGCCCACATCCAATCGAAGCCGTCGCGGGAGAAGATCGGGGTCGTGGACTCCACCATCGGACTCACTGCCTGCTTCATCTGTTTCCTTGTGCCGCCGGCCTGGGTCCTATTACACCTGGAGAGCTACAAGAAGCAGGAATGAAGGGGACCGGCTTCTCCCACCCTGTGCCCTGAGCAGCCCTGGACCATCTAATCATGTTCCTGCATCCCTGGCTGAACAGCCCCGAATTATGTCCTTCAGTTACCTCTCCTGCAATCATGACCTCTTGATGTCTCCATGGTGATATCCTGGGACCACAGATAGAAGGCCCTGCATGGGGGCCCCAACTTGTAACAATAAAGCCTATTTAAATCTTAAAAAAAAAAAAAAGAAATGACACAAAGAAGTATAGAAAGTTTAATGGAAATTAGAGAGAGAAAATGGTGAAATTTCAACGACATTGTTGCAGAACAAATGTATATAAATGATTGAATGAAAAATTAATTTGCTTTACAAATCTTGACTCATGTTACCATGAAAACTATTTTTAAAAGAAAATAAGATAACTGAATATTTTTTAAAACTTTTCTAAGCATGAGAACCATTTGGAAAAATATGTCAACAGAGAACTACCAGATGTGCAGGCTGGATTTAGAAGAGGTCGTAGTACTAGGGATATTATAAATAATGTAAGCTGGATCTTGGCAGAAAGCAGAGGATACCAGAAGAATGTCTATCTGTGCTTCATTGACTATGCAAAGGCTTTTGACTGTGTGGATCACAACAAGCTGTGGCTGACTCTGAGAAGAATGGGAATCCCAGAACATTTAATAGTTTGATCATGCTAATGCGAAACCTATACTTGGACCAAGAGGCAGTCGTCAGAACAGAGCAGGAAGACAATGGTTCAAAATCAAGAAAGGGGTCCATCAGGGATGTAGTTTGTCTCCATACCTTTTCAATCTGTATGCAGAACAGATCATCCGAGACGCTGGGCTGTATGAGGAGGAATGTGGCATCAGGATTGGTGAAAGAATCAACAACCTGCATCATGCAGATGACACAACCCTGCTCGCTGAAACTGAGGAGGACCTGAAGAGCTTGCTGCAGAAGGTCAAGTCCTTGGACTGCAGTCTTCAATATGGATTGAAGCTCAATTTCAAGAAAACAAAGATTCTCACCACTGGGCCAATTGGCAGTATCAGTATGGATGGTGAAGAGATTGAGATAGTTAACAGTTTCAGTTAACTTGGCTCCACAGTCAACACTCTTGGTAACAGCAGCCAGGAAATCAGGAGATGAATTGCATTGGGAAAGTCAGCTGTTAGGGACCTCTCAAGAGTACTGAAGTGCAATGAAATCAGGCTAGAGACTAAGGTACGCCTGATCCAGGCTATAGTCTTTTCAATTACGTGCTATGCATCGGAGAGCTGGACAGTGAATAGGGATGATAGAAAGAGAATTGATGCCTTTGAGTTGTGGTGCTGGAGAAGAGTGTTGAATATACCATGGACTGCTAGAAGAACAAACAGGTTTCTCCTGGAGAGGGTGAAGCCAGAATGTTCCCTGGAGTCAAGGATTCTGAAGCTTCGTCTGACATACTTTGGGCATGTTGCAAGGAGGGACTGGTCCTTGGAGAGGGACATCAAGTTTGGGAGAGTGGGGGGACGGCACAGGAGAGGAAGACCCTCAATGAGATGGATCGATTCTGTGAGTGAAGTGGTGGGAATGAATGTGTTTGAGACAGCGAGGTTGGCGTAAAATAGAACGGCATTTAGGGCTCTTGTACATAGGGTCACTATGAGTCAGAAACAACTCGATGGCACATAACAACAACAACAACAACAAGAAGCATGAGAAGAAATTATAAAGAAAAAGAAAAACTCATTAGATCACACAGACATTTAATGTTTCCTGTATGATCAAGAAATCCATTAAAGTATAAATAACAAACAAAAAATTGTATATTAAGAAGAACAATTGGTACATTTAGTATAAAAAGACCTCTCATAAACCATTTTTTAATCCCAACAGAAAAATAAGGTAAACATATGCACAAAAATTCCCTAGAAAGTAGAAATTAAATAAAAAGCACATTAAAATTCCTTTTATTTAGGAGTAATGAAAGTAGATTTAAGCAAAGACGAGATCCCATTTCCTGTTCTCAGATTGTTGCTACAGAGAATTAAGCACTTGACACATACTCAAGGGAATGTGAAGTCTACAAACTTCTGGAACAAATTTTGCACATATATCAAAAGTTTATATTTTGTCAAGGTCATGGTTTTTTTAATTTTTTAATTGTGCTTTTAACACAGAAAAGTTTACAGAAAAGTTGGATTTCCAATCATTCATTGTTGCAGTTTCCTACCTTCCCCTTCCATACTCCAGTTCACTTTCTTTTTTTTTTTAATATTAATTCATTGTTGTACAATTTCCTCCCTCCCCCTCCCTTTCACCATCCCCTGTCCACTTTGCAATACATCTCTTTTTCTGGGCTGTTGTCATGTATATAATACCTAATTATATATTCCTTTTAAACAGTTCTTCTCTCATATGTTCCAATGCAGAGTTCATTATCTTTCCATTCTTTTCCTAGCCTCCTCCTAAGCCCCCATGTTTGTCCTGCTTTGTTTGTACTGTATAATAGTGGTGCTATGCAGTATTTGTGCTTTTTTGACTAAGATATTTCACTTAGTATAACACCCTCCAGGGTCATCTATGTTGTGTAATGTTTTATGAGTTCCTTGTTTTTCAGTGCTGCATAGTATTCCACTGTGCAAATAGACCATAGTATTTCTACCCATTTTTCTGTTGATGAACACTTGGGTTGCTTTCATCTTTTTGCTATTGTGAATAACCCAGAAATAAACAAGAGTGTGCATACATCTGTCTGGATGGTGGCTCTGGTTTCCTTATATTCCCAGTAGTGGAATTGTCAGGTCAAGTGGTATTTCTATTTCTGACTTGTTATTATTGGTTTACTCACAAAGTTCGTATACATTGTATTTCATGCTATTCTTTACTCATGTTGTGTTTCATACAATTATTCCCATGCATTATGTTTTATAAAATCAATCACCATTGGACCTTTCCCATCATTATTGAATCATTGCAAGAACATGGAAACAGCCCAAATGTCAACTACAACTGAATGGATGGAGATATTGTGATACACTCACACAATGGAATACTATGCAGCACTCAGAAGCAGCAATTTTTGAAAAGTGCTATCTAAACTTGGGACAGAAGAACATTAAGCTGAGTGAACTAACTCAGCTCATAAGGACAAATATTGCCTAAAACCACTATTGTATAAATAGAAGAGTAACTAGCAAAAATATGTATGAAGACCCAAGGGGAGAAAGGGTGGGAACAGAGAGGCATGGGTGGGTAGGAGTGAAACCACAGGATTGCACATTTTGGTGAGTGGATGGAGGGGGTGAAGGAAATGGGAAGGATCCAGTAGGAACCTGAAAAGATTGGGTAATGAGGGGCAAGGTCCAGTGGTGACTGATTTTATTTCCAGCTTCTTGAGGAAGCACCAGATCTCCTTCCATAGTCGTTGCACCACTTTATACTCCCACCAGGAGGGAATAATCTCGCCACAATCTCGGCAGCATTTGTTGTTTGCTGCTCTGTTGAATTTTGCTACTGTTGCTGGGGTGAGATAGTTGTTTCTATTTGCATCTCTATGATAACTAGGGATTTTGAACATTTTTTCATGTGTTTGTCTTCCATCTGAATGTCTTCTTGGTCAAGTTTCAATTCATATCTTGTGCCCACTTTGTGATTGGGTTGTTTACCTTTTACTTGTTGAGGTACTGGAATATTCTATAAAGTTTCGAGATGAGTCCCTCATCACATAGGTCATTGCCAAATATTTTTCCCAGTCGGTGGGTGTCCTTTTTTACTTGTTGAAGAAGTTTTTTGATGTGAGTATGGATTTGATTCTTAGAAGGCCCTAGTCATCTATTTTGTTCTATCCTGGTTGTAGGATGTTAATATTTTTTAGAGTATCTTGGCATTTTTCCCTTCAAAATACTAGATAAGATGGCAAAGCTGTATGTACCGGATGATTATTGAATAGCTGCGGTTCTGGAGAAGGGTACTGAATGTACCATGGACTGCCAGGAAAACAAACAGATTCATCTTGGAGAGGATTAAACCAAGCTACTCCTTGGAGGCAAGGATTCTGGGGCTTCGTCTGACATACTTTGGACATGTTGCAAGGAGGGACGGGTCCTTGGAGAGGGACATCATGCTTGGGAGGGTGGAGGGACAGCGCAGGAGGGGAAGACCCTCTATGAGATGGATTGATTCGGTGACTGGGGTAATCGGGATGGGTGTGTCAGAGGCGGTGCAGTTGGCGCAGGATAGAGCAGGGTTTAGGGCTGTTGTGCATAGGGTCGCTATGAGTCGCAAACGACTCGACAGCACATAACAACAACAACATGAACAGCAAAACAATGGAGACAATTGATGCCCGACAAGTAGAAAATGGTTCAAACAAACACCCTAGGGATATAAAGGCTCTTTTGAGAAATGATATTGAACTATATTAATTGACATAGAAGGAGCTCGTCTTATACTGGGGTGGTTTGGGGTGGGTTTGTTTTGGTTTTTTTTTAAGTTGGTTACCAAACATTCCTTAATACCACACTTTTCTTAATATTTTATGTGTGTGTGGGGGGGGGGGAACCTGGATGATTACATAGACATTCTCCTGGAAGAATGTTATACTGTCATTGTTGTGTGTACCATCAAGTTAGAACAAACTCATAGTTGGCACCCCCACCCCCCACCCCCAAGGATTTTCAGAGGCAGTTAATCGTAAGAGAGGACATTGTCCGTTTTTCTCCGCTGGAGCAGATGGTGGGTTCAAACCACGTGCTTTTGTGCTCCCTAGAGCAATTCCTTACCTGTAAGCCATCAGAAGATCCTTGAACAGGGTTGTTTTGTACCATCGAGTCGGATCAAGATCCATAGCTGACCCTTCATTGGATTTTCAGAGGCAGTTAATCGCACGGGAGGAGCTTCCCCATCCTTCACCGGCGGAGCAGCTGGTGGCCTTGAGATTGCAGTATAATGTTTTCCTGTTTTAATACAGTAAACTAGTGTATTTGGTAAAAAATAGTATTCAAAGGGGAGAGAGGGTTGGCTGCGATGACAGTTACGCTCTTAACTATTGCCACCTTGTGGTGACTACAGGGAGGTTTCTCATTTCTTTGCTCTTTTTTAAAATTTTTTTTTATTTACTTCTTTTGTAAACTTTTTTATAGCATATTCTTCCCATTTAATTTTTTCTCATTCATTCGTTGTTGCGCATTTTCCTCATTGCCCACCCCTCCCCCATTTCACTTTTCTCTTTGAAAAGAAAAAAATTCTTTCATTGTTACACAATCCCCCGTCCCCCCGGGCCACAGTCCACAGAACACAGTTTTGTTCCTATGAAACCTATACTTAGACAAGAGGCTGTTGTCCAAACAGAGCAAGGGAACACTCCACGGTTTAAAATCAAGAAAGGTGTGCATCGTATCCTTTCTCCTTACCTATTCAATCTGTATGTTGTTATTGTTGTTAAATGCCTTCGAATCATAGGCGACTCATAGCGCCCCTATGAATGACAGACTTGAACACTTGTATAACTTTCATCATTCTCCAGGTTCATAGAGTTTCTGGAGGCAAGCTATCTTGGAAGTGGATGCCACTCCTGTTTCCAAGCATGTTTTAGTCAGGGAGCTCCACCAAACAATCCACCATGGGTAAGCATTATCACATTTGACACACCAGTGTCACAGTGTTTAACATCATAGCAACCACGAGTTACCTCTGTACAGCAAATGGACAGACCAGTGCTATACCACTTAAAGAATGTTTGGCCAAAAACAATGAAAACCAGGCCTGAGGACCGCAGATTAAAATTACCCACCTTTGTCTTGGTAGCATAACTTTCTATCTACTTGACCAACAGAGTTCTCTCTATATTGTTGTTGTTAAGTGCCATCGAGTAATAGAAGACTCAAAGCGACCCTATGAACCAAAGACCTGAACATTTGTATAACTTTCATAATTTCAATCTATATGCTGAGCAAATTATTTAAGAAGCAAGACTCTTTGAAGAAAATGTGGCATCTGGATAGGAGGAAGCATTCATCAACAACCTACATTACATAGATGACAGAGCCTTGCTTGCTGACAGTGATAAGGATTTGCTGCAGAAGATCAAAGACAGCCTTCAATATGAATTGCATCTCAGCGTCAAGAAAACAGAAATCTTCAGCCCTGGACCAATAAGCAACATCATGATAGTTAGCAAAAAGATTGAAATTGTCAACAATTTTATTTTACTTGGATCTATAATCAACACCCTTGGTACTAGCAGTCAGGAGATCAGGAGACATTGCATTGGGCAAGTCCACTGTCAGGGACCTTTCCAAATTACTGAAGAGCAAAGATGTCAGTTTGAAAACTAAAGTTTGCTTGATTCAGGCCATGATGTTTTCAATCCCTTGCTATGCATCTTAGAGCTGAACAATGATGAAGGATGACAGAATAAGAATTGATGCTTTTGGTCTTGGAAAAAGTGCAGTCAGAATGCTCCTTGGAGGCAAGGATGATGAAGCTTTGTCTCAAAGCACGCCTCCTAGCGTATTGCTATGAGAGGCTAATCCTTAGAAAGGGACATGATGCTTGCACAGATAGAAGATCTGCGGAAGAGAGGAAGACCCTCAATGAGATGGACAGATGCAGTGATTGCAGCAATGGACACAAGTGTGTCAGAGATGATGAGGATGGCAGAGGAGAGAACATGATTCAGATCTGCTGTTCATAGGGTTGCTGTGAGTCATACTCCACTTGATAACACCTAACAACAGAAAACCTAACCATTTCTGAAAGGTATTTTCTAAAAAGGAACAGAACAGGTACAAAGGCATACACACACACACTCACACAGAGGATGAAGATAAATATCAAGGAACAATCAGGACTGCTAGCAAGCTTCCGGTCTCCAAAACGGTGAGTGTATTTCTGTACCTAACAGAGCGACCCCCGGTGGTAGTTTTTGTTACAGCAACATGAAATGATGAAGTCATGTGCTATTAGTCTCTGAACTGATCTTGCCTTTTACACTACTTCCCACACCCTCTTGCTTCAGTATGTTTGGTGACAACTTTTAGCACATTCCCAGCCTTTGCTTCTAGTACCTCATAGAATAAAAATATTTACTCAGAGAGCTAAAGGTCAACAAAATAATTTTGTCTCCAGCTCCTTTGTCTCTCAAAAATGTGCTAGAATTGCATTGAATTATCCCTGCACCCAGGTAATAAAGAACCTTATGACAGAACACGGGTCCGTGGGCAGGCAGGCTTCCTTGTGTCCCTTGTTTCAATTTCACATATGCTAACTAAAAAATAAATAAATAAAAACTACACACATTGCTATAAAGTAAATTTTTTGGCAGTTTATGATTCTTAGATACTCTTTGGAACACTACAATTTAAAAAGCATCAATTCTTCTGTCATCTTTATTTATTGCTCGACTTTCAGATGCATTGGAGCATTTGAAAATACCATAGCTTGGATCAGGCACACCTTAATCTTTAAATTAACATCCTGGATCTCAGCACTTTAGAGAGGCTATGGACAGCAGAATTCCCCAATACAACATGTCATTTCATTTCTTGACTTCTGCCACCATGGATGTTGATTGTAGATCCAAGTAAAAGAAAATTGTTGGTTATTAGAGCTTAGAGTTAATGCCACCATATACATCTAACAAAAATACATTTCCTCTGTTTCCTCTATATTGGTTTTACTATTATACAAAAGTGCTTTGTATACTTTGACTAGGATTTCTCTCAGAGTCTTTATCTTCTTTAGCCAAGGTTGTATCTAAAGTGTTTGATACACTTTCCTTTTTACTTTTTATGTTTTTCTCCTTAAACATTCTTAATAGTGTTATAAAAGGAGACCATTGGCAGAGCTTAAGTGTTCACCTACTAGCTCAACTATTGATGGATCAGACCCACCAGTTGCTCACTGGAGAAAGCTGTGGCAGTCACCTTCTCTCAAATCTTGGAGACAGTTCTACTCTGTCTATTGTCACTGAGTTCAAATGGACTTGACAACTATAGGTTTGTATTTTTTGGTTTTATTACTTCTAGAACTCTTTGTCAATTCTCCTATCTCGGAATTCAGACACCTCTTAGACCTCCACGTGGGCCACTTCTGAAGTATGTTTTCATGAGAATTTCACTGAGACTCAAAACGCCAGCAAATCCTCACCTTCCTATTATACTCAGCACATCCCCAAATATAAGCTTATTCAGATAGCTATTTGCCACAGTCCTTTCCTTTCACCATTCTGTGCCTTTTCTCTGTGCTTTCTAGAATTCCCACCAATCCAAAAAAGGGTACATCAATGCCTTCATCCTTCTAAAAGAATATTCCTATCACCTTCTGGCCTTCAACTGAAACCTAGATTGCCCTACTTTGTCTCATTCTATTAAACACCTCGAAGCTCTGGCTGCATAGGAGGGGGCTGTCACCATAATCCAAAGGCAATACGTCCCTAGCAATTTGAACCACCAGAACTCAGAGGAGGAAAGATAGTCAGTCTCCTCCCATGAAATTTACAGCCTCTGAATCCCAATGGAGGGTCCACTAGGAGTCCGGGGTCACTTGACGACAGTGAGTTTTTCATTGTTTTGAATTTATAAAAGTCTAGCCTTACAAACTTAAATTTTTAAAACTCTCTACACTTGCTCTCATCTACTAAGCACTAATTAGTTATGCTCTCTGATTTATAGTCTTCATCAAAACCATACCTGTAGTTTGTTGTTGTTGTTGTTGTTGTTGTTATGTGCTGTCGAGTCACCTGCAACTCCTAGCCACCCTATGTACAACAGCCCTAAACTCTGTCCTATCCTGTGCCAATCTCACCATCTCCGACACATCGGAGATGTGCTGATTGAACCTGTGCTGATTATCAGATCCCAAGTGTTGTCTATCAAAGCTATTATTGCTTGAAGCAACCCACTTAGTATATATATATGCAAAATCACAACTAGGAAACATAAAAATGTCAACTTTTTCTTTCCATTTATATGGACTGATTTTTTTATATAGATTTATTTTGATGATAGAAATTGTCCAACTTTTGCTCATCAAATTAAGGGCAAACATAATGTCTTCATGATACATATCCAAGTGAAAGAAAAACACATTTCATTTGATAAATAATATTTCCTCTGTGCAAGACTTTACCACAGGCGAAATAAGGGCTATTAAAATAATAGAATATCTTATTCCAAGTTACAGGCCAGTTTGGGACAAAAAAAAATCTATAAGTAAAACAAAATTCCCCACATTAGACTTAAATGCAACATTATCCTAGAGGGGAAATTGAACTTGTCAAGGATTTCATTTTACTTAGATCCATAATCAGTAATCATGCGTCAGTCTGCTGCAAAAAGACCTCTTTAAAGTGTTAAAGAGTAGGAATGCCACTTTAAAAACAAAGGTGCAACTGACACAAGCAATGGCATTTTTAATTGCTTCATGTGAATGTGAGAGCTGGACAATGAGTAAGGAAGATCAAACAAAAATTGATGCTTTTGAATTGTGATGTTGGCAAAGAACGCTGAATATTCTGCCAGAAGAACAAACAAATCTGTCTTGGAACACGGGCAACTAGGATGCTCCTTACAAGTAAGGATGGTGAGACATGGTCTTACATGCTTCAGTCATGCAATTTGGATGGGCCCGTCCCTGGAGGAGGCCTTCCTGTTTGGAAAAAGGTTAATAGAAAAAGTGGAAGACTCTCAACAAGATGGACTGACACAGTGACCTTAAGCATTAACGAGGGAGAAAGCACTCTTCCCCTCAACATATTAAAAATTCTTATTCTCTGTAATGATACCATTAAAGACTAGTGGTAGCTATAACAAAGTCTGAATATTAATGTTAACTCTTCATTCTTCATTCACTATCCTTTACCCTTAGGGAACTTATCTAGTTCTACCTCCTTAATTCCCTCTTCATACCTACTGGTCCTGTGCTCAGACAGCCAAGACTTTGGTGTTAAAATACACATGGGATTCAATCTGATTTTATCACTTATAAGCTGTGTGGTAGCAGTCAAGTTACAGCTTCACTTCTCTAAGCCTCAGTTTTCTATTAATGGGAGTAATACCACTCTTAACGTGGAAGGCCAAAGAAGCAATGCCTTTAAATTATGGTGCTAGAAAAGAGTATGGAATATATCATGGACTGCCAAAAGAACAAGGAAGTCGGTCTTTGAAGAACTGTAACTGTGGTGCTCTTTAGAGGGAAAGATGGTGAAATTTTGTTCATGTACTGAGTACACTGTTAGAAGGTACCAGTCCTTAGAAATGGCCATCATGGGAAAAATATAAGATCAGTGACAAAGAGAAAGACCCTCAAAGAGATAGACACACAATGATTACAACAATGGGCGTGAACATGGTGGAGACTGCAAGGATAGTGCAAGATTAAATTTCAATCTGTAATTCATAACGTTGCTATGAGTTGTAGATTCGACAGCACTAATAACAATACTTGCCTCATATGATCTATTTGAAATGATTAAATGAGTTAAGGAATGTAAAAATGCCTAGAACATATTAAGAGCTCAGTGTGTACATAGTTAATATTAGCTCGGTTGAGTCTCTTGACAAGTCTACATGCCTTTAGTCTTGTCCCTCCAATTGCACTGCTAGCAGAATCCTCTCTCATACATCTGTTGTTCTCTCCAGATTCATTGCCTACATAGGATAAATACAACCTTTTTAGTAAATCATACATTTCCCATTAACTTAAACCCAAGCTCCCTTCCCCAGATTCTACTTATACTAAAGTAGCATAAAGTCCCTGAATATATTGTCCTACTCATGCATATGCACCTCAATTGAAGCACACAGCACCCTTGGCTTGTCTGAAAAACTCTTCTTTATCTCTCCATACTGAACCTCTTAAAGCTTTGATGGATCATGAAGTCTATCCAAACAGAAATGAGTACTGACTTCTGCGGGTTATGTTGCTATACTGTAACCATTTCTCGATCATCTTTATCTCTTAGCAGCCCATGAACATATGAGAGCATGGATTATATTATGTATTTCCAATATGAAGTATAATGGCTGTAGCAGCAGAAATTCAATAATGATGAATGGAAGGAAGAAAACTAGAAATGGCTTTATTTCACATCATCTTGATAATTTTAAAAAGCATCATGTAATTTATCAACTTTACTAATACTACTCAAAGGTTTCAGTGACTATAAAAATATTTAGTATGGCCTAGTGGCAAGAAGCTGTGCCGCAATCCCAAAGGCATGCGGTTAAAGTTCACCAGTTGCTCCGCAGAAGAAGGATGACCAATCTCCTCACATGCATTTAACTGCCTCTGAAAACTCTCTGGAGGGTCAGCTGGGGGTCAGTTCCAACTCGACAGTACAGAACAACAAAATCAAAAGCATTAGGAAAGTAAAAAAAAAAAAATTAAAATGATGTCACAAAACACTGTGAAACTTCTAGAACGTAGATGAGCTAAAGTGAAAGAGAAAAATTATGAAGTGAACTGAGTAGAAGGTTTTATAGGGCAGTTTGAGAAGACAAAGGATTGTATTATAATAAAATGTGCAAAAACTTGGAGTTATAAAACAAAAATGGAAAGAAAGCCTAGCATTTCTCAACCTGAAAGAACTGAAGAAAATACTCAAGCCTTCAGTTTCAATACTAAAAGATTCTATGGGCAAAATATTGAATGGAATTGTCGTTTTCATGTGTAGAACCTAGTACCATTCTATGAACAAATTCTCTGAACTCTGATCTATCCTACGTCATCCTCATAATCTGACACACTTGAGCCCATTACTACAGTTACTTTATCAATCCATCCGGTTGAGGATCTTCCTCCCTTTCACTGATTCTTCACATTTCCAAGCTTGATGTCCCTCTCCAAAGAACATGTCCCTCTCCTAGCAACATGCCCAAAGTACAAGATGAAGATTTGTTAACTTTGTCTCAAGGAGCCCTCTGGCTGAACCCTCTCTAAAACATAGATATTGATTCTTTTGGCAGTCCATAGGATATTCAGTACTCTTCTCCATTACAACTGTTTAAAGACATCAATTCTTCTTCTGTAATTCTTATTCATTGTCCAGTTCTGATATGTTATTGTTGTTGTTATGTGCCATCAAGTCACTTGTGACTCATAGCGACCCTATGTACAAGAGCCCTAAATCCTGCTCTATTCTGAGCCAACTTCACTGTCTCCGACACATCTACTCCCACCTCCCCAATCACGGAATCAATCCATCTCATCTATGGTTTTTCTCTCCTGTGCTGTCCCTCCACTCTCCCAAACATGATGTTCCACTCCAAGGACTGGTCCCTCCCTGCAACAGGTCCAAAGTATGTCAGAATCCTCGCCTCCAAGGAGCAGCCTGGCTTCACCTTCTCCAGGACAAACCTGTTTGTTCTCCTAGCAGTCCATGGTATATTCAACACTCTTCTCCAGCACCACAGCTGAAAGGCATCAATTCTCTATCATCCCTAGTCATTGTTCAGCTCTCTGATGCATAGCAAGCAATTGTGAAGACTATGGCCCAGATCAGGCGCATCTTAGTTTCCAGCCTGACATTGTTGCTCTTCAGTACTCTTGAGAGGTCCCTGACAGCTGACTTTCCCAATGCAATTCGTCTCTTGATTTCCTGGCTGCTGGTTCCAAGAGTGTTGACTGTGGAGCCAAGTAAACGGAAACAGTTAACTATTTCAATCTCTTTACCAACCATACTGATGCACCCTTCAATATAGATTGAAGCTCAACATCAGATGTATAGTAAGTGATTAAAAAGATCATGTCCTGAATCAAGCATGCCTTAGTCCCCAAAATGACATCAGTGCTCCACAATAATTTAGAGTGGTCCTTAACTACAGGTTTTCCCAGGATAACACATTTCTTGATTTCCTGATTGCTAGTACCAAGGGTGTTGATTGTGAATATAAGATAAAGTCATTGAAAGTGTCAATCTTTTTTTTTTAATCTACCATAACACTGTCTATCAATCCTGTGGTAAGGATTTTTGTTTTCTTGATGTTGAGATGCAATCCATATTGAAGGCTATAATAGTTTTTTATCTGAAACAAGTTCTTCAACTCCTCCCCACTGTTCAGCAAGCAAGGTTGTACCATCTGTGTAGCATAAATTATTTATGAGTCTTCCTCCAATTCTGATCCCACGTTCTTCTTCATAGAGTCCAACTTCTTGAATAATTTTCTCAGCACATATATTAAATAGGTATGGAGAAAGAATACAACCCTTTCTTAATTTTAAACCATGTAGTGTTCCCTTGACCTGTTTGCACAACAGCCTCATGGCCTATGGATAGTTTTGACATGTATAAAATTAAGTATTCTAGGATTCCAATCCTTCTCAATGTTAGCCATAATTTGTTATCATCCACACAGTCAAATACCTTTGCACAGTCAATAAAGCATGAATAGACATTCTCCTGGTATTCTTTGCTTGTTGCTGTTATTAGGTGCCATCGAGTCAAGTATGACTCATGGAGACTTTATAAGCAGATTTGAATCCTGCCCTATCTTGTGCCATCCTCACCACTGGATGGATAGACAACATCATAGCAGAGAAAAGATTGAGATTCTCAATTACTTTATCTTACTTGTATCCACAATCAATACTCTTGGTTCCAGCAATCAGGAAATCTGTAGTCAGTGACCTCTCCAAATTACTGAGGATCTCTAACATAATTGAGTCTATTGCTGCAGTCACTGTGTCAGTCTATCTGGTTGAGGGTCTTCCTTCCTCTCCCTCATTATCCCTCCACCTTCCCAAGCATGATGTCCCTAGGGCTACAAGGAATAGCCTCTCCTAGCAATGTGAGATGAAGCTTTATCATCTTTGTCTCCAAGGAGCAGCACTCTGGCTGCATCTTATCCAAGACCTGTTTGTCCTTTTGGCAGTCCACGGGATGTTCAATGTTCTCCAACACAATACTTCAAAGGCATCCACCATCGTAGTTCTCAGTAGCATAGCAAGTAATTGAAAAGACCACAACGTGAATCAAGCATACATTAGTCTTCACCCTTTGCTTAGTGGTAAACAAGGCTTAGTAGTGCTTAGGTAAACAAGGTAAGGTAGTGCTTAGAAGTAAAGATGAAGAAATAGAGTTTGGGCTTCTTATCAGGGCAGGCCAGTCCTGGGAGAAAGACATCATCAGCAATTAGATATCATTGCTGACTGAATGGCATAGGAAGCATCAAAAGGTGATGAAAAGAATACACGGTCACTATACCAAAAACTTTTGGCCAGTGCTCAAACAACTGAGGTATTTCAACAAATGGATGCAGTACAGAACGTGTTCACTCACTCAAGAGGCAGTCGTCAGAACAGAGCAAGGAAACACTGCATGGTTCAAAATTGGGAAGGGCGTACGCCAGGGATGTGTCCTGTTTCCATACCTTTTCTATATAAAGAAATGTGGAATCAGCTGCCAGGCCAATTGACTGGAAGAGATCCATACTTGAGCTTATTACAAAAAAGAAAATAAAAAGGCAATCCAACAAAATGCAGAAATTACACAGTATCATTATTATCATACCCAAGTAAACTCTTTCTGAAGGGAAAAAAAAACCCCAACCCGTTAGAGTAGTGCACCAATAAGGAATTGCCAGGAATTCAAGTTGGATTTCAGAAAAGGTCAAGGAACAAAGGATATCATTGTTGATGTCAAGTAGAGAATGCCAGAATATTTGTTTTCATTTTAGTGACCATAAAAATGTATGAATCATGTGATGGATAACATTGTGAAGAATGAGGATTACAGAACATTGAACTGTCTTCATGGAGAACTTATACACAGATCAAGAAGCAGCATTTCAACCAGAACAAGAGGATGGTACATGATCAAAATACAGGAAATGTTAGCGTCAGAGTTTTATCTTTTCACCATATTTATTTAGCTTATATGCTGAATATATAATCCAAGAAGTATGAACATATAAAGAGAATGTGGCATCAAAATTAGTAAAACTTATCCACAACCAGTAATACGCAGCTGACACAACTTTCCTTGCAGGAGATGAAGACATGAACCAGTAATCAATAAAGCTCAAAGACCGTAACTTTCAGTATGGATTAAATCTCAACATAAAGGAAAACTTCTCACAACTGAATCAATAAACACCATGAACAATGGAGGAAAGATTGTAAAATATTTTTATTTACGCAGATACACACTCAACATGCATGGGTCAAGAAGTCAAATGTATTGTATCGGGCATCTGCTGCAAAAGACTTCTCTAAAGTGCTAAAGAGCGAGAATGTCTTTAAAGCCTATGAGTGTGTGCCTGACCTAAGCCATGGTATTTTCAATTTTCATATGCTTCATATGCACATGAAGTGTGGACAATGAACAAGGGGGACTGAAGAACTGATGCCTGTGAAGTGTTGGCAAAGGATACAGAATATGCCATGGGCTGCCAAAAGAACAAACAAATCTTCGAAATGAAGTCAGGGTAAGACACTCCTTAGAAGCAAAAACTTTGACAAGCACTGCGGCAATTGGACAATTAAAACAGACATGGGGCGGGGGAGAAAGAAGAACAAACTGGGGATGAGGGTGGAGAAAACAGTGCAACAATGAATGAATGAAAACCCAAAATCTCTGTAAATGTTCATTAAAACTAATAAAATTTAATAAAAAAAATAAACTAAAAGCTGTTCACTGAAAAAAATAAAAAAAAAGAAGCAAAGACAATGAGATACATTTTGGACCTCTTATCAGGAAAGGCCAAGGCATTTGACTGTGTGAATCATAACAAACTGTGGCTGACTCTGAGAAGATTGGGAATCCCAGAACACTTGATCGTTGTAATGTGAAGCCTATACTTGGACCAAGAGGCAGTCGTCAGAACAGAGCAAGGAAACACTGCATGGTTCAAAATTGGGAAGGGCGTACGCCAGGGATGTGTCCTGTCTCCATACCTTTTCAACCTATATGCAAAACAGATTATCCGGAAGGCTGGGCTCTATGAGGAGAAGTGTAGCATCAGGATTGGTGGAAGATTCATCAACAATCTGAGTTATGTAGATGACACAACCCTGCTTGTGGAAACTGAGGAGGACCTGAAACACTTGCTGCAGAAGATCAAGGATTGCAGCCTTCAATATGGATTGAGGCTCAATATCAAGAAGACAGAAATTCTCACTTCTGGGCCAACTGGAAACATCAGGATGGATGGTGAAGGGATTGAGATTGTTCAGTTTTCGTTTGCTTGGCTCCACAGTCAACACTCTCCGCACCAGCAGCCAGAAAATTAAAAGACATATTGCAATGGGAAAGTCGGCTGTTAGGAAACTTTCCAAAGTACTGAAGAGCAATGGTGTCACTCTGGAGACTAACATGCACCTGATACAGGCCATGGTCTTTGCAATCACTTGCTATGCGTCAGAGAGTTGGACAATGACTAGGGAAGATAAAAGGAGACTTGATGCCTTTGAGCTGTGGTGCTGGAGAAGAGTATTGAATATACCATGGACTGCTAAGAAAATGAACAGGTTCAACGTTGTTGTTGTTGTTGTTGCTATGTGCCATTGAGTCACTTGTGACTCATAGAAGCTCTATATACAACAAACCTAAACCCTGCTCTATCCTGTGCCAATCGCATTGCCTCTGACACACCCATCCCGACTACCCCAGTCACTGAATCAATCCACCTCATAGAGGCTCTTCCGCTCCTGAGCTGTCCCTCAACTCTCACAAGCATGATGTCCCTCTCCAAGGACCAGTCCCTCCTTACAAAATGTCCAAAATATGTCAGACGAAGCCCCAGAATCCTTGCCTCAAGGAGCAGCCTGGTTTAACCCTCTCCAGGATGAATCTGTTTGTTTTCCTAGCAGTCCCTCGTACCCTCAATACTCTTCTCCAGCACCACAGCTCAAAGATATAAATTCTCCTTCTATCCTCCTTAGTCAGTGTCCAACTCTCTAATGCATAACAAGTGATTGCAATGACCATGGCCTGTATCAGAAGCACCTTAGTCTCCAGAGTGACACCATTGCTCTTCAGTACTTTGGAAAGGTCGCTAACAGCAGACTTTCCCATTGCAATGTGTCTTTTAATTTCCTGGCTATTGGTGCTAAAAGTGTTGACTGTGGAGCCAAGCAAACTAAAGCTGTGAAAAATCTCAATCTCTTCACCATCCATCCTGATGTTGCCAATTGGTCCAGTGGTGAGAATCAATCTATACCAAAGGCTGCAGTCCTTGACCCTCTGCAGCAAGCACTTCAGGTCCTCCTCAGTTTCAGCAAGCAGGGTTGTATCATCTGCATATTGCAGATTGTGGCTAGATCTTCCACCAATCCTGATGCCATACCTCTCCTCATAGAGCCCAGCCTCTCGGATAATCTGTTCTGCATACAGGTTGAAAAGGTATGGAGATAGGACACATCCCAATTTTGGACCATGCAGTGTTTCTTCGCTCTGTTCTGATAACTGCCTCTTGGTCAGAGTATAGGTTTCGCATTAGAACGATCAAGTGTTCTGGGATTCCCATTCTTTTCAGTCAGCCACAGTTTGTTATGACCCACACAGTCAAATGCCTTTGCATAATCAATGAAACACAGATATACATTCCTCTGGTATTTTCTGCTTTCAGCTAAGATCCATCTAACATCAGCTACAATATCCCTAGTACCACGACCTCTTCTAAATCCAGTCTTGACTTCTTGCAGTTCTCTGCTGATGTGCTGTTCCAGTCGTTTTTTGGATAATCTTCAGTAAAATCTTACTTACATGTGAAATCATTGATATTGGAAGGTTCAACGTGAAGGGTTAAACCAGGCTACTCCTTGGAAGCAAGGATTCTGAGGCTCCGTCTAACATACTTTGGACACGTTGCAAGGAAGGACCAGTCCTTGGAGAGGGACATCTTGCTTGGGAGGGTGGAGAGACAGCACAGGAGGGGAAGACCCTCTATGAGGTGGACTGATTCAGTGACTGGGGTAATCGGGATGGGTGTGTCAAAGGCAGTGCGAATGGCACAGGACAGATCAGGGTTTTGGTCTGTTGTATATAGGGTCACTATGAGTCACAGGCGACTAGATGGCACATAGCAACAGCAACAGCAAATCAGGAAAGGCAAGATCCGGGGAAAAGATACCATGCTTGGGAAAGGGTCAGTGAAAAAGAGGAAGACTTTCAATGAGGTAGACAGACACATTGACTGCAACAGTGAGATTAAGCAAAGCAGAATGACAGTGCAGGATGTGACAGTGTTTTGTCCTGCTGGGCATAGGGTGAGTAAGTTAGATCCAACCTGAGGGCACCAGACAACTGTATAAAATGGCAAAATAATGTTAAGTATGAAGTGAAAAATTTGCAAGTCAAAACTTAAACTGTTACCAAGAAGGAATTAATAAAGTACAAGTATATCTTTTGAAAGTTTGCTTTACATCACTTTGCTTTTGCAAAAGATTTATATTAGGACGTATTTTCACTAATTGAAATAAATCCAAAGATGATTATGGATTTTAAGACAAAGGTTAAAACTAGTGTCAGAATGTGCTTTGCACTGAATTCAAAAAAAGGTCACATGTAACCTGGGCAGCTAGAGTGGTATCAGCTGACTTCATGACAAAGAACTGCTTGAACTGTGCCTGTGGACATTTTATGTTAATGTCATTCTAGGCTTTACATGTTATTTGGTATAATTTGGAAAGTTTTGGGGTCGAGAAACACTCAGATAATTTTTCCCATAAAATTTGTAAATGTGTCTACACTTAGCACCATTTCAGTTTACAAAAGTTTTCATAGGAATGCTCTACTTTCAGACAGCAAGTAAAACATGTATTTCCTGAATATGATAATCCAATATATTATAGTAGGTAAATAAGCATCATCAAATAGAAAAGAGAAACTTCTGTAAATACTAGTACTTATGATGAATGTTTTCTGCATGTTAGGTCTCTGGTACTCAGTTTTCAGAACATCTTGTTTAACCTTTCCAAAATATCATCTCCATTTTATGAAGAAATACAGACTAAAGGATTTGAACAAGGACTTGGACCTAGTTACGACAGACCTAAAAGCTTATGTTCTTCACTATATCATACTACTTTTTATATATGGCTTTCAGAATCACAAGGACCAGAAAAGAGTAACTAAAACACAAGTCTTCCATGTAATGACAAGAACTTAGAACTAGACAGAATTGAGGACATCTCTATCTAAAATTCCTATTATCTTATTTTTTAAAAAAATCAGATTGAATTGATTCAAGAGTTTCATCCAAAATTCAACTGTTGATGTAGCAACAGATCTCATAAAGTGGATTTCTGACCTCTGACTCTGGCATGTGTGACATGAGGACTCATTTGCAGTTTCTACACAACCAGACTGGCAATCTTAAGGTTTGAACTGTTTATCCAAGAATCTTCACCTGCAAAGTTTCATTTACATCTGAGATTTTAAATAATGATTCATCTATGATGGGGGGGAAATAATAGTAGTTTGGGTATAAGAAAGAGACTTAAATGATTAAGGAGTAGGTAGGTATTTCCAAGTACTAAGCAGATGACACAACCCTGCTTGCTGAAACTGAGGAGGACCTGAGGCTCTTGCTGTAAAGGGTTAAGGACTGCAGCCTTCAATATGGATTGAGGCTCAATGTCAAGAAGACAAAGATTCTCACCACTGGGACAATTGGCAGCATCAGGATGGATGGTGAAGAGATTGAGATTGTTCACAGCTAAAAGTTTGCTTGGCTCCACAGTCAAAACTCTTGGCACCA
>NW_006399803.1:17162745-17201498 GCF_000299155.1 Elephantulus edwardii
GCGATGGGAAAGTCTGCTGTTAGGGACCTCTCCAAAGTACTGAAGAGCAATGGTGTCTCTCTGGAGCCTAAGGTGCGTCTGATACAGCCCATGGTCTTTGCAATCACTTGTCATGCATCAGAGAGTTGGACAATGACCAAGGAGGATAGAAGGAGAATTGATGCCTTTGAGCTGTGGTGCTAGAGAAAAGTATTGAGGGTACCATAGACTGCTAGGAAAACAAACAGATTTGTCCTGGAAAGGGTTAAACTGGGCAGCTCCTTGGAGGCAAGGATTCTGAGGCTCCATCTAACATACTCTGGACAGGTTGTAAGGAGGGACCGGTCCTTGGAGAAGGACATCATGCTTGGTAGGGTGGAGGGACAATCCAGGAGGGGAAGGCCCTCTATGAGGTGGATTGATTCAGTGGCTGGGGTAATGGAAATGGGAGTGTCAGAGACGGTGCGATTGGCACAGGACAGAGCAGAGTTTAGGGCTGTTGTACATAGGGTCGCTATGAGTTGCAAGCAACTCGACAGTAAATAACAACATCTACTACCCAATGTCTATTTCCGCCATTTATCTGTCAGTTTGTTCTGCTGTGGTGGCTTGCATGTTGTTGTTTAGTGATGCTGGAAGCTATGACACTGGTATTTCAAATACCACCAGTGTCACCGATGTTGCATAGGTTTCAGCAGATCTTCCAGATTAATATAGACAAGGAAGGAGGAACTGGTGACCTTCTGGAAAAAAAGTGCCCACAAATCGTCTGGCACAGTGTCTAGTGTTGGGATATGAACTCCTCAAGTTGGAAGGTACTCAAAAGATGACTGAGGAAAAGCTGCCTCCTCAAAACAGATTCAACTTTGTGACAAAGATGGAAGAACTTTCCCGGTCTTTATTTCCTTATGTGGCAAAACACAAAACGAGAAGGGAACACCACAAAGATTTACTAAAAGTCAGAATGTGGAGTGTACAAAGTGTGAATCCAGGAAGTTATCAAAAATAAAATGGAACTCAAATAAATATCAATCTCCTAGCCATTAGTGTGACTGAGACCAGATAAATTGCAGGATTATATCAAAGATATCATCCATGAAGAAAGTAAAAGGTCATTACAAAAACAGGAGAAAGAAAAATCTAAGTGGATGTCAGAAGAGACACTAGAGCAATCTCTAAATCTTGAAGCATCAAGAAGCCAATCTAAAGGAAAACATGTTGAACAGATGAACAGGTGATTTCCAGGGCAGCTCAGGAGGACAAAGCTAAGTAATATAATGGAATGTGCAGAGAGCTAGAATTGGAGAATAAAGAGGGAAGAATTCACCTGTATTTCTCAAGCTGAAATAACTAAAAAACAAATGTAAGCCTTGTGTTACAATATTGAATGATGCTATGAGCAATGTATTGAATGACCCAGAAAGCATCAAAAGATGGAGGGAATACACAGAGTCACTGGACCAGAAAAAAAGCTCAGGAAGTAACATATGTACCACTGGTAATGAAGGAGGAAGTAGAAGCTTCATTTAAGGCATTGGCAAAAAATAAGGCCCGAGGAATTGATGGAATACCAATTGACTTGTTTCAATTAACAGATGCAGTGTTGGATGAGCTCACCAGTCTATGCCAGGAAATTTGGAGGACAGCTGTCTGGCCAATTGATTGAAAGAGGTTCATATTTGTTCCTATTCCCAGGAAAGGTGATCCAACTGAATGTGGAAATTATTGAACAATATCATTGATATCACATGCAATCAAAATATTGCTGTAGATCATTCTAAAAAGGCTGGAACAGTACATAGATGGAGAACGGCAAAAAGTTCAAGCAGAATTTAGAAGAGGTCGTGGCACCAGGGATATCACTGGTGATGTCAGATGGATCCTGGATGAAAGTAAAAAATGTCTATTTGTACTTTATTGACGATGCAAAGTTGTTTGACTGTGTGGATTATGACAAGTTGTGGCTGATATTGAGAAGAATGGGAATCTCAGAGCAGCACTTGATTGTGCTCCTGAGGAACGTCTACCTGGACCAGGAGGCTGTTCCGCAAACAGAGCAGGTAAATACTGCACGGTTTGGAATTGGGAAGGGAGTGTATCAGGGTTGTATTCTCTCTCCATACATACTAAATATGAGTGCTGAACAAATCATCCGAGAAGCTGGACTCTATGAGGAGGATTGTGGCATCAGGATTGAAGGAGGACTCATCAATAACCAGCGTTATGCAAATAACACAACCTTGCTTGCTGAAAACTGGAAGACTTAAAGCACTTGTTTCAGAAGATCAAGAAATGAAGCCTTCTGTATGGATTGAATCTCAATGTCAGGAAAACAAAGATTCTACCACTGGACCGATAGGCAGTGTCATGATGGATGGAGAGGAGATTGAAACTGTCAACAGCTTCCTCTTGCTTGGATCCACAATTAACACTCTTGGTAGCTGCAGTCAGGAAATAAGGAGATGCACTGTAGTGGGAAAGTCTGCAGTTAGGGACCTCTTCAAAGTATTGAAGAGTAGTGATGTCAGTTTGAAGACTAAGGTGCCTCTGATTCAGGCCATAGTCTTTCCAATTACTAGCTATGTATCTGAGAGCTGGACAATGAATAAGGATGACAGAAAAACAATTTATGCCTTTCAGCTGTGGTGTTAAGAGAAGAACACTGAACATCCCATGCACTGCCAAGAGAAAGAACATGTATGTCATGGAGAGGATGAAGCCAGAGCGTTCTTTGGAGGCAAGAATGATGAGGCTTTGCCTCACATACTATGGACATATTGCTAGGAGGGGCTATTCCTTGGAGAAGGACATGATGTTGGGAAAGGTGGAGGGTCGGTGAAGGAAAGGAAGACCCTCAACCAGGTGGCTTGACATGGTGACTGCTGCAGTGGGCTCTTGTGTGTCAGGAAGTGTGAGGATGGTGCAGGATAGAGCAGGGTTCAGATCTTTTGTTCACAGTTGCTATGAGCTGCGCTCGACTTGACAGCACCTAACAAGAATAACAGCCATTAGTGAGCATTGGCTCTTTTGAATTAGAAAATTATATGGTTTACAATGCTGGAAATGACAAATTAAGGAGAAATGGTATTTCAATGTTTAAAAAATGAAAATCTACTCTAAAGTACAACACTGCCAGTGACAGGATATATAAAATGCCTACAAGGAGAGTCAGTTAATACAATTACTCAAATTTTCAAACCAGCCACTAATGGCAAAGATGAATAAATTGAAGATTTTTACCAACTTTTGCAGTCTGAGATTGACCAAACATACAATCAAGATGTTGATATTTATAAATAATTGGAATGTGAAAGCCAGAAACAGTGGTAGTTGGTGACTGCAGAACAGGCCTTATATTGTTTATATGCAAATCTAAGTTGAAGCTGAAGAAAATGAAAAACCCACAAAATAGGATCTTCAATATCTCACCTGAATTTAGCTGTCATGTCATGAATAGATCTGAAACACTTAACACTAATATCTGAATACCACGTGAGTTGTGTAATGACATCATACATGAATAAAGCAAAAGGTCACTGAAAAAGACAGAGAAGGGGGAAAAGTCTAAAGTGGATGACAGATGAGATAATGAAATTTTCTCTTGAATGTCGAATAGCTACAACAAACAGAAGAAATCATAAAGTAAAAAAGGTGGATAAAAGACAAATTTATTCTTTTGGCTTGAGCTGACCCAAGCCAAAATACTTTTAATTGCTTCATAGACCAAACAAAAAGCTGGACCAAAAGTAAAAAAAAAAAAAAATCTTGCATTTAAATGATAGTATTAACAAACTCATCCCTGGAGAAAGATTTCATGCTCGGAAAAGTAAAGAGCAATTAAAAATAAAAAAAGGAAGCTTTTCAATGAGATAACTGTCATAGTAGCTGAAACACTGGTCTCAAACCTAGCAACAATTGGATGTGCAGGACTGTGCAGTGTTTGCATTCTGTTGTGCCCTGCGTCACGCAGAACTAAGTCAATAGCACCTAACAGCAATACCCTTATTTAAAAATCCCCTTCCTATTCTTTGCTGTTGTATACAGTCACTTAAAAACTTAGTTCAAACTAAGGTTCCCTAGGCTTACCCAGAATTGGAAATGTTTCATTGATCATTTCAATGGAAGCAATTTATGGACATCTAGAAAAAAATTTTTTAAAAAACCCAAAACACATTTCTCCCTACTCTCAATACTAGCATCTTAAGTAGCACTGTATCAACAGTTTGACTAGGGGAAAGCATTGTTAGCTGTTAGATACTGGCGACCCTCTAAAGGACAGATCTGAACTTTGCTCTTTACCACACCATACTCACTGCAGTCAGTGTCAATCCACCTCAAGGCTCTCCCTCTTTCTCTGACCCACTACTTTGTCCTGCATGTTGTCTTTTCCTCAAGGACTGGCTCCTGACAACATGCCTACAGTATGTGGGGCAGAGTTCTGCCATCCGTGTATCAACTTAGTTCTGCTGGGTATAATGTTACTCGAGTGACTGGTTGCTAATGACACTAAAAGATAAGCAGAGTCGCTACTAGCCAATGCTTGTTAGGTGCTTTTGAGTCAAGTGCGACTCATAATAGACCCTATGAACAACAGACTCTAATCCTGTCCTCCCCTGTGCCATCTTCACACTTCCTGACACACTAGAGCCTACGGTAGCAATCCCAGTCACCATGTCAGTCCACCTGGTCAATGGTCTTCCTCTCCTTCACCGACCCTCCACCCTTGCTAACATTATGTCCCTCTGTAAGAAACAGCCCCTCCTAGCAACATGCCCAAAGTCTTGGCTGCAATCCTTTACCCTCTCCAAGACAACTGTTCATTCTCTTGGCCATCTATGGGATGTTCAGTGCTCTTCTCAAACACCACAGCTTAAAGGCATCAATTCTTTTCTGTCTTCCCTATTCAGCTCTCAGATGCGTAGGAAGTAAAAACGGAAAGACCATGGCCTGAATCAGATTTGGGGGTTAACTAGTGCTATAAGGGCTAACTGAAAAAGTAAGAGACTGGTCATCCAGGTAGCTTTTAACTTCTTTAAAGACACTCAAATAACTGTTCTGACAAACTATAGGGGAAACACAATACCAGAGTCTCGTGGATATTAGCGATGAGAAATCCTAACATTGCTGCTCTTATGAGTAGCATCAAGTTGGAACCAACTCATAGGTGACCCTCCAGCCGGTTTTCAGAGGCATTAAATTGCACCGGAGGAGATTGTTCAGAACCACATCCTTTTGGGCTAGCAATGCAATTTCTTACCAGTAAGCCACCATTAAGTTAACATGCTTGTTATGTGTCATCGAGTCGCTAGTGACTCTTAGCAACCCTGTGTTCAAGAGCCCTGAATCCTGCTCTATTGTGTGCCAACCTCAGTCTCTGCCACATCCACTCCCATTACCCCAGTCACTGAATCAATCCATCTCGAGGGTCTCCCTGTCCTGTACTGTCCCCCCATCCTCCCAAATATGTCCCTCTCCAAGGACCAGTCCCTCCTTGCAACATGCCCAAAGTATGTCAGACGAAGCTTCAGGATCCTTGACTCCAAGCAGCAGCCTGGATTCACCCCAGGTTTGTTCTCCTAGCAGTCCATGCCATGGTGTATTCAACACTTTTCTCCAACACCACAGCTAAAAGGCATCAATTCTCTATCATCCCTAGTTTGTGAAGACTATGACCCAGATCAGGCGCATCTTAGTCTCCAGCCTGACGTCTTTGCTCTTCAGTACTCTGGAGAGGTCCCTGACTTTCCCAATGCAATTCATCTCTTGATTTCCTGGCTGCTGGTTCCAAGAGTGTTGACTTTAGAGCCAAGCATACTAGAACTGTTAACTTTCTCAATCTCTTAACCATCCACACTGATGCTGCCAATTGGCCCAGGGGTGAGAATCTTTGATTTTTTGATGAACATATAATGGATTGACACTATTTTGAGGGGAAATCATGACATCAACAGAGAGCAGGGGGAAGATGGAGGACTACAGGCAGTACCCAAATCACAAGTGAGTTCCATTCCTAAATGTTTTCTAGGTCAAATTTGTATGTAAGAAAAATCAATTAGAAACTCTTCCTGCTTGTCTTATTTTCCTATGCATAAAACCCCTGAAACATATATACACTAAAACATTCTTAACATGATGTTCTGATGAGTATTTTAAAAGCAGTGTCTACTGTATGTACCTGAGGTGACAGCAAGAGGCTGGAGCTGGATGCTGCCACAGTGAACAGGACTATTGGAGAGATGCTGGTGCTGGCTTGTTGTCCAGACCTGGAGGACCTGCAGTTGTGCTAAGACCTCCAGGCAGTCTGGTAAGGCTCACATGTACTCCATGGGCCAATTACTGTTATATGCTGTCCATATAGGTTCACAGCTCAGATCCAAGATACCATGAAGACAGCTGAAGTGGGGAAAGAGCCCAAGCAAGGGTGAGATAGCTTTCTGTGGGCACAGACTAATGGTGATTAATTTATAAAACATAATGAGAAGCTTAATTGGAAGTCAGAAGAGCAGTATCACCCTGTGGAGCTAGCTTGAGATTCAGGAAATACAGTAAAAACCATATTGTCTAAGTTGGAGGAATGAAAACATGTTGAAAGTCTTTAGGAAATGTCTTTAGAAAATTTTAAAAAACGTAATGACTGTATAAAACACAATGTAAATAAAGGATAGTGTGAAACAAAATGTATATGCACTTTGTACAGACCATTGTAAAAACTAAAGAAACAATTATTAATAACTCAAACTGCTAAGAAGTCAATTTGACAACATAGCAATCATAAAGGTATTTAGGTATTTCAATTTAGCAATTCTACTTCTACAGAGCAGGGGAACACTGCATGGTTTGAAATTAAGAAGGGAGTGTGTCAGGGCTGTGTTTTCTCTCCATACCTATTCAAACTGTATGCTGAGCAAATTGAGAAGGTGGACTCTATGAAGAGGAATGTGGCATCAAGATCACAGAGAGACTCATAAATAACCTGTCTTATGCAGATGACACACCCTTGCTTGCTCAAAGTGAAGAGGACTTAAAGCACTTGTTGCAGAGGACCACAGAATAGAGCCTTCAAAATGGATTGCATCTCAATATCAAGAAAACTAAGATGGAGAAAATATTAAAACTATCAACAACTTCATCTTACTTGGATCTACAATCAACACCCTTTGTACCAGCACTCAAGAAATCAGGAGACATACTGCACTGAGAAAGCCTGCAGTTAAGAGTCCTCTCCAAAATACCAAGTAATGATGTTTGAGGACTAAGGTTCATCTGATTCAGGATATAGTCTTTCCAATCACTTGCTATGCATCTGAGCTGGACAATTAATAGGGAAGACAGGGAAAAAAGCCTTTGAGCTGTGGCGTTGGAGAACAGCACTGAACAACCCATGGACAAAGGAACAAATAAATGTCTCTAAGAGGGTGCAACTGGAATACTCTTTGAAAGCAAAGATGATGAGGCTTTGCCTCACAAACTTTGAGCATGCTGCTAAGAGAGGCTATTCCTTGGAGAGGGTCAGTGAAGGACAGGAAGACCACCCACCAGGTGGATTGACACGGTGACTGTCACAATTGGGTCTAATGTGTCATAAGTGTGAGGATGGCACAAGATAGGACACGGTTCAGATCCACGGTTCATGCATGGGGTTGCTGAGTTGTACTCAAGGGCACACCTAAAAACAACTTGTAGGTACTACTATGAGGAAAAAACCTTTTAAAAGTACAATTTATTTCATAATGGTGTTACTTTAAAATAGAAAACAAAATACCCTTTGTCCCACCATGTATCCAAAGCTACCACTGAGTCAATTCCAACCCTGGGCCTTCTTACATGACAGAGTAGAACTGCTTCATATGATTTCTAAAGCTGTAAAACTTTGCTGCTTCTCTGAGAAAACACCAAATGGAGGATGGAGGCCCACGGCAATTTCCGCAGAGGCTTCTAGTAGTGGTCTGAAGGTTAGGGCTGGGGTCATGGGAGGGGCCGCTGAACTCGAGGAGACAAAGCCGAGGACAAGGAATGGCTCCCCGTTACCAAGCTGGGCCATCTGGTCAAAGATACGAAGATCAAATCCTTGGAGATTTAGCTCTTCTGTCCATCAACGAGTCTGAGATCATTCTATCCTTCGGATGTCCCTCAAGGATCATGCCTTTGCAAAAGCAGACACCCAACAGACCAAGTTCAAGGCCTCTGTCACCATAGGAAACTATACTGGCCATGTTGGTTTGTGCCTTAAGTGCTCCAAAGAGGTAGCTACTGCCATCCGTGGGGCCATTATTCTAACCTCCATTGTCCCTCTGCAGCATGGCTACTTAGGGAACAAGATTGGCAAGCCTCATACTGTTCCCTGCAAGGTGACTGGGCGCTGTGGCTCTATGTTGGTGCATCTGATCCCTGCACCCTGAGGCACTGGAATCTCACCTGTGCCCAAGAAGCTGCTGCTGATGGCTGGAAATGATGACTGCTACACCTCAATCAGGGGCTGCACAGCTACCCTGGGCAACTTCACCAAGGCCACCTTTGATGCCATCTTCAAGACCTACAGCTACCTGACCCCAGACCTCTGGAAAGAGACTGTGGTCACCAAGTCTCTCAACCAGGAACTCACTGACCATCTTGAAAAGACTCATCAGAGTCTCTCTGCTGAGACTCAGGCTCCAGCTGTGGTCACCACATAGTGGATTTTGTTTAATAGCGAATTAAGGTGGTGGGTTTAAAAAAAAATTTATGGAAGCAGACTACCTCATCTTTATGATTTCATGGAACATAAGGGTGGGGTCAAACCACCATCCTTTCCATTACCAGCCCAACACTTAATCCACTATGCCACCAAAGCTCCTCTGCAATGTCAAGCTATTCCTTCTTCCCTTTCTCATGTCAGTTTCAACAGAGATCACAGTTTCAGGAGAGTAAAGCAGAACTTGAGCTGTTAATAGTTTTAACACTAATGATTTAGGATTGTAAAGGAACACTTTATCTGGTTTGGCTTGTAACTATGGGCTATAAGTCAGATGTTAGTAACTTAGTGACCATCTGTACTCTTCATTACCATATTATAGGGATAAGACATTTGTGGGACTTTGGAGGACCTGATAGTAGTACTTCACTGCTATTTTCTGCATCTGTAGGACAGTATTAACAGTCAATTTAAAAAGGGCTTTAGTAGCTACTAGGTACTGTCCTTTCTAGTTATTGTAAAGACACTGAAACATATCCAGTATAAAACCTGAAGATTTCCTACATTGGAAATGGATTTACATGAGTCAAAACTAAAGCATTAATCAGTTTCTTAAGTGTAATTAGTCATGTCTCTAAAATACAATGTATCCTAGCAGTTAATGGAAACTGCTATGTAAAGTGGAGTCTTTCAAATAAGCAGCAAGTTCTTGTTCTTGGCAGGTGACTAATTTAATTCTTAGATCCTTTTCAATGAACTGTTGAACAGAATGTTAACAGTACAATATTAAATACACGTTTCTGAACTTCCATTTGTCATTAATTCAGAACCTCAGAAAGAAAAGAGCTGGGAAAGAGATCTGATACCTTCAGTAATTGCCCTTTTTGTTTCATGATACCAAGTAGTGAATAGCTTAAGTACTTGGAAGCGGGGAAGGGGATGAGGAGATAGATATGGTAGCCATATGATGTTTCTTTGATGAACACCTGAAAGCCCAATTCTATTCCTTTTATGAAACATCAAACACTAAACAGAGACACATACTAATACACTTGCAGGTCCAAGTAAACAGTAGTAAGTTTGCTTACAAGTATAAGCCCAAGTTTGGACACTGGTAAGTTGAGACAAGCACAGAATGGTAGAGAGAAAAGCTTGTCAAAAAAGTCCTCACTATAGAGTTGACTCTGACTTAGGATAGGGTATCTAATTTCACAGAGCTCCCAAGGCTGTAAATCTTTCCTAAGCAAACTGCCACACCTGTCCCCCACCAAGTGACTCCTGGGTTCAAGCCATGAACCTTTCAGTAAGCAGCTGAGCACTTATCCACTGTGCCACCAGGGTCTCCTCCTCGTTACAGAGCAAAAAGTATGCAAGGTAAGTTAATTATTAGCTGAAAGCAAACCATATAATCCAGATAGTTAAAAAAATCTATTCCTTTTCACTATTATTTCTAAAGACCACTGGTACCGTTAAGGCAAAGTTGAAGATGTATCAATAGCAGAAATTTTTACAGCATAATTTTTCATATATCCATCATCACCATTTTTCCTCCTGTAGGAAGAACTACACCATTTTCACAGCTTTAGCGATAAAAGTCTGATTTTTAAAAATCTAAGTGAACCTGCATAATCTTGTTAAGACTGCCATGAGTCAACTTCACTCTTGCTGTAAACAGACTTGAAACAAAGTCAATAATCAGGTCTTGGCATATTGTTATTGTGTATTGTGGAGTCAGAAGTAATTTTTCAGAGGCAGTTAAACACAATGAGGGACACTGCCCATTCTCCTGTAGAACTGCTAGCTGGTGTATTCGAATTATGTGCCTTCAGGACTACAGCACAGTTTGTTGTCACTAGGCTACCAGTGCTCCCTTAGGCCTCTACAAATCCAGCGATGGCATGTCTTAAAAAGTAACAGAACAGGGGAGCTCTGGTGGCCTAGCGGCAAGAAGGTGCACTGCAATCCCAGAGGTACACGGTTCAAATCCACCAGATGCTCTGCTGGAAAAGGAGAGGCAATCTCCTCCTGTACCTGTCAGATCTGATTTGACGGTACACGCCCAAAAATAATAAAATAATAATAAAAAAAGTATCAGAATAAACTGAGAGTCTATCAACATTTATAATCTCTCCTGACTGCCATAACATACCACTCCTCTATTTTTGTTATTGCCCTAAGAGGGGATGCATCCTAATGGAGGTAGCAGTTCTCAACAGGGTATTGAGGCGTATACGCTTCTGCTACACCAAAAACAAACAAACAAACAACATTCTCCAAGATGTCTTATACATTACTAATACTTTTAACATCTCATAGTTTGCAAATGGAACGGTTAATAGTGTAATTCATAAAAATAACCTTTTCCCAAGAATGTTTTATTTGCTCCAAGTTGTGAGATTTTCAGCCAAAAAAAAATTGGCACCTAAGTTTCTGCTTTCGAGAGCCATTTCAAGGAAGTTGGTTTTAATTTAGGTTTGACAGTGGATGTGGCATAGTTTAGATAGCATTACAATGGTATCAAGAAATTATGTAAATTAAAAGTGGAACAAGAGATAGAAATGGAAGACTGTTTCTCAAAGATTAAATTTGCAAAAATGTCAAAATTAAAAGAGTAATTAAGCAATACAAATATATACCTATCTTATACTACACATGGACATTCAAAGAATTGCTGAAATTTTTATGGATTTACCACAACCTACCTGAGTCTGGACCACATATTCTTGGCCACTTCATACAGTCAAAGTTCTAACAGCTTACTCTATGGAGTACAAACAATGCTGTGAAAAACAATGGCCTGATAAAGCCCAGAAAAAAGCTATTCATTAATAGTGGGACTATTTTAGTCACGCTAATATGGGTCACACTTTATTCTTGTGCATAATTATTACAGGAAAATGCTGAAACTTTATGACATCTAATTAAATCTGAGTAAGCTAACCTATCAGATTTATTTTAAAAATGAGAAATTGACAAGAATAGCTTAATATAAAGAAAAACAAAAAGAACTTTACATTCCTATTATGATACAGGTCAAGGGACCCTTTCTTCTCAAAGGGTCAATTACACCAGGTCTTAGCAATAAACATAAGGCACTTATTTAGATTACATCATCACTTCATTTTCTCCATTTGATTTTCTAACCCTGTTTCCCCCCCCTAAAAGCATTTGAAATTAAAAGAATGAAGGAGACAAACAAATACGAGATGATCCTGGTAATTCTACTCAGAGCAAAACAATACAGTACAATGTTTTAGAGAGGTGATGTCTGGACATAAAATGAACCCAATCAAGGTCCTGACACCAACAATATCCACTATCATGTAAACCTGAAAGAAAATAAAAGATTTATTCAATAGTTCCAGTAAAATTGGGTTGAAATACAATATACATGTTAGGAATTTAGATCCTCAAGATGGCATCTTCATCAAGAGTTCTGAGTTCTCGTGAATATTCATTCTAAGACAATCTACATCATTTGAACATTGTTAAGACAAATATATGAATTTCAATATACAGTAGAATTTAAACATAATTCACACATACACCCCCCATTATATGGCTGGTGCCTCCTCCAAACACCTCATTAGTGGCAGAGGTAGCACTAGTGTTCTTTCTCAACTTTAGGAATTTCAGTTGCCACTCATAGGAGAAGGTGAAAAAGAGTTTTGTTTTTGCCATCTGTACAGATGTTCCTGAGACAGGGCCAGTTAAGAAAGTACAACAAAGCACTGGAGTTCAGTTTGCACTTCTCATTACATCATTAAATTGGGATGTGGAATACAGTCATGTACTAAGAAAGACTGATTTTTTTAGCACAGCTGTTCAGTCAGTAAAAGGATCAAGTCTTGTGAAAATTCTCTCTTTATGTGTTCCATAAACTAAAAGTACCACAAAAAGGTCAGTTATAGATAACAATTAATCCATTTTTATGTAATTATTTTATTTGCTCAGATCCTGAAAATGCAATGAAAATATTGAACCTGAGGCTGATTCTCAGTGTACAGGTTTAAAATGTTAAGGCTCACTTTCCCACTCAAAATAGCAGATTTTTTTATTACCTTTCATATAAATGAATTACATTCACAGTACCTGCCACCATCCTAGCCCTCAATGAAATCTCAATGTAGGAGCAGCGTTATTGTTTCATCATGGAATTTCCCTGACACCAGCATTTAACCCATTCTAAACATCTCTCATATGTACTATTAGCCACAATGCATCAACAGGCTAACTTTACAGCACACTGCGTTGCCTCTGGTTTCTACCTCTATTTCCACCTGTGTATTTTCACAGAAGCCCAACACAGATTAGTTGAAATATTCACGCAACTGTTTTTCAAAACAATTTATTGCATCATATTTGGTACCTTATGTTTGACAACAAAAAGGAAATTACATCTGTAACTGCAGGAAAAGAAGCTGGTCTGTTATTGGGGGGGAAAAAATCTTGGGCCCTTTAAAAATTACAAAGTCTTGGGCTTGCCTGAAACAACTGAGCAAGAAATATATTCTTAGAAATGTAGGGCTTCAAGTATTACAAACCTGTGACACTGTGGAAAAATTCCAGAGGTATCTAAACTGCAGCACTTTTTTTCTGCATATCGTGAACAAGGCCTGCTGAGGTTTTTAACTATTAGTCTCTTGATCAGTCATAGAATGGTAGTCAGGAGTTCTGCTCTTTAACTTCAAGCCGTGGTAGTTTTCTTTTTCACTCTGGGGTGAAAATTCATGCTTGCTAATTGGTTGATGCCACATCACAGTGCATTTGGTTCTTGCATTACAGTTTTAACAAGTTTGGCCAAAACAATGCTGAAAAGTTTGCATTGTTAGTTTATTTCTTCAAGTTTTAGTTAAAATTGAGATTGTTCCAACTGGTTCCTTCAGTTAAAAACTGTGGTACAAGAACACCAAACTGATCATATACAGTGAATTTTGGAAACACAACAAGCATATTGAACACCCTCTAGGTTTCTCAGTAATTCTGCTTGGTATCTATATGTCCCAGTTTCTACAACATCATGTAATCTGTTGTAGGTTTCTCTGTAAATAGTGATTCACATTGCATACTTCCTATGGTCAGAATCAACCCCGTTAACAAAATCAGTCAGATGCTAAAGCCCCAACAACTCTTTGTGCTCAGTGAAAGAATCCAGTGCTAAAACAGCATTTATGCTGTCTGAGATATAGTAAAATCTCACAAGACAAATTTAAAGTAATATTTCCGCCACACACCTGCTTTGTTAGCTGTAACAGCCTCCAGATTTTATATAAATTAGTTTAAAAACATGGATGGGTAGGTAGGAATAGGATATGGTATCTTTTTAAACCCCTCAATTTTAGCAGCTTTTAATTTTTTTTTTTTAAGAAACTGAACCTATATCCTTGTAATATGTTAGATATTTTATATATACTTTTTCAGCAGGATAAAAAAAGTAAAACACTATTTGAAGGCAAGAACATTTACTCCTCTCATTCTGTGTAAGTTAGAGCAATGCAGCAGGTGCGTGACAAAAATATTATACACTAGGTATGGTCCAATGTCATTCCATTTGCTTGTTTATTGATGTTCAAATTTCATTGGCCAGTTCTTCAGTTTCTGCAGAACTATCTCCATTAACTGTGATCTTCATATCCTCTTTATATCCAGGAGGCATGAAAGCCAAAGCGTAAGGAAAAAGCTTATGACAATTTGCTCTATAAACTTCAGCAGCTTCTTTACAGTCTCCTAGGCTACCATCACACAAGGCTTCTAATACCTCCATACAAGTCTAAAGAAAGACAAAAGGTCATGTTATAATTTTTTTTTCAAGTTATTACCCATTTCAATATTATCAAACGATTTCTAAAATAAGAGTAATCACACTTATTTAAGAAAAACAGAAGCATTTATTCTCTTATGTACACTGGATCTCTAGGAGCTTAGTGATAAGAGCTGCACTGCTAACCCAAAGGCAGTTTAAATCCACTTGTCACTTTATAGGAGAAAGGTAAGCCACCTTCTCCCGTGAGATGTACTGCCTCTGAAAACTCAACAGAGGGCCAGCTATGAGTTGGTTCTGGCTCAACAGTACATAACCAACAAGAGCATGTATCAGAATGTTCTTCAAAGCCTTATTTATTTCTTAAAAACTACAAAAGGGAAATCACAGTGGGCAGGACCAGGGGACATTAAGAAACTTTTCACCTTCACTACCACTCAGAACTTCTTTGAATTGATACCTGAAACCCAAGATCAGCATCTGCTATACAATAGCACTGAAATCAACATCTTCTTGGATGATAGAAACCAGATGCTCCTTAAAGTGAAGCAATCTAACTGTGGAATTTCCTTTTCCGGTACAATTTTCTGCACCTCTATCCTGACTTACTTTCTTAACTATAAGCTCAGGGAGGGCTGTCTGGTCCATAGTCAACCTTGCTTACAGACAGCATTAGGAGTCCAGAGCTGCTCCCTCCTTAGCTAAATCTAGAGAATGTATTTCTTAAGCTTATATACCCACCTGTCAGAACACAACCATTCCCTATCCTGAATAAGAAAATTTTATTTTCTTTTAATGGTATATGAGTTATAAAGATATGTACCTTAAAAAGCCAAACAAATGATGAATGTATAAGTAGGGCCATAACTAGCTGAGGCAAGTGAGATTTGAGACTGCCTTTGAGATTGCTGCTCAATTTCTTACCAGTAGGCCACCAGAACTCCCATATTTAAGGAAAACAGAAGCATTTACTTTCACATATACACTGGTTGTACTGCTAACCGAAAGGCACTCAGTTTGAATCCATGAGCTACACAATAGGAGAAAGGTAAACAATCTTCTCTCGTGTTATTTATTGCCTCTGAAAACTCATTAAGAGGGTCAGCTATGAGATGATTCTGACTTGACAGTACACAGTAACAATAATATATATTAGAATACTCTTCAAAGCTTTATTTAACTGTTTCTTAAAACGTACAAAAGGATGAATGTGTAAATAGGCCCATAACTAGGTGAGGCGATTAGGGACGAGGTCTGTTATACTTAAGGAGGCATGCAAGTACATGACTTTGAGACCGAGAGTACCATCTTCAATTTTGTACCTATAATTCCAAAGAGCCCAGGCCTGAATATAAATATCAAATTTTACAATGTCAATTACTACAAATAAGCCCTTTGATATTTTCTGGACACCTAAAACCAATCTGCAAAATCAAACATTGTTTTCAACTCTTTATACAAATTAAAGACAATTTATAGAGACATTCCTATGACTAGGCAAAGATATGTCTCTCAAACACAAAAGTACATATGTTGCTAGGTGCTGTCAAGTCAGAGCAGTTCTATATACAACAGAATGAAACCTTGTACAACCCTGTACCATTCTCACAATGTCTGCTTTGTGGAGGGCGCTAGGTCAATTCATTTTTAAGAAAATTCTAATTAGCTCATCAAAAGGGGCAATTCTTTGAATAAAGATATGCTTTCCAAATAGACATGCCTCCCATATTTTTAATGATTCACTGGCTTTTATTTCTAATGCATTTTTTTCTTTACATTCTTTCACTTGAAAAGCATTCATTATAGACACATACTTAGCCAATATTGTCAACGGAGAAACAAGTTTAAATTCAGATTCTATTCAAAATGATATATTAATTACCAACCAAAAAAGCCTAATTTCTCATTTAAAACATGTTTCCTGGATTTCATTCCACAAGTTTTTATCAAGTACTTTTTACTCTTTTTTTAATTAATCCAATTATCTCACAGACTTCTGAACAAAGGCCTTTTATTGTCAGTCTGAATTAAAATACATATTTTAAAAAATTTTTATTAATTTTAATGAACATTTACAGAGATTTTGGATTTCCATTCATTCACTGTTGCTAAAATACATATTTTACAACACATTTTTTATTCTATTTAATCTCATTACATTTCAAGCTTTAAAATGACATGTCATCTGATGTATATCAGAATCTTCATTGAGACAACTTCTTGCTTAGAAATAACTACACACTACATATGATGCTACATTAAGAATGAAATTTAAAAATTATTCTAAATTAATTTAAGACAAGCTAAGTTTCTGACTCAGTTTCATAAAGTTCTGGAGAACACCATGCATCAACAGCAAGAACAATTTCATGATGAAAATTATCTTCTGGTTAAAAAAACATCTTTTTCAAAAAGATGCAAAAAATAGGCTGATACAATACCAAAGGGATGGAATCAACACAAGTAATCATCAACAAATGAACAGATGGAAAAACTACTCTATGTTCATACAATGGAGTATTACACAGCACTGAAAAACAATGAACTCATAAAACATTATATAACATGGTGACCTGGCAGGATATCATGCTGAGTGAAATATCTGTCACAAAAGGACAAATACTGTGAAGCACCACTGTTATAAAACAGGTCTAACATAGGGGTTGGGAGGATAACAGGATTAAGATTGGATAGATAAGGAGCACTGCACTGGACAAGATGGAGGAAAGAATTGTTTAAAAGGAATATATGATTAAGCATTATGTATAAAGACTCTCTGCACGCACGCGCGCGCGTGTGTGTGTGTGTGTGTGTGTGTGTGTATAAGCGCGCACGCGCACCAGAACCCTATGAACCTGGAGAAAGGATGAAAGTTCAGGTCTTTCATTCACAGGGTCGCTATGAGTTGCCCATGACTCAACAGCACTTAACAATAACAATAAACTGGGTAAGGCAAAGGAAGGAGTAAAATGTGTAACAACAAATGAAAATCTAACTTCTCTGTAAACATTCGTTAAAAATCACAAAATTTTATTTTAAAAAACAGTAGACAGATACTTTTTATTTATTGGAGTATAACATATAAACAGAAAAGCATAGGATGGTATGCCTATAGAGAGAAAATGGAGGAAAAAAATGTTTACCTGGAGGTTTCTGTTATTGAGGGATTCATCAAGTGTTGTTGCCAACTCTATAGCTCGCTTCTGACTAGAAGGCTCTAAGTAATATACCATTTTGGCAGCTAAATGAGAAGGTAAAGGAAACTTTATATTAAAATAAAATTAACATTTCATCCCCTATAGATTCAAATATAAGATGCTGGATGTGTATGCACCTTATTAGGAAGTGTACCACTTTATTAGAAAAATGAAAATAGTCATTTGAGAAACTGATGATTAAAAAAAAAAAGAATCCTGAGAAGGGTACATCAGAAAAAGCCTAGATGCTCAAACCAGGGGTGTATGGTTTAGTTAAATGTGTATCTACCCAATGTTATATTTTAAAAACAAACAGAAAACATAAAAGAAACATACACAGCAGTAACAAAAAGTATATCAAATATTCTAATACTTATTTTGTTACAGGCTCAAAGATTATCTTCTTTCTAGAAAGACCACTATTAATTAGGCCTAAGAAGAAGACGTCAAAAAATGCACGAGGGGTTAAGTAAAATACCCAAACCTTGATGTTATGACCCAAAAAGTTGAATTCACTCACTTGAGTGAAACAACTACAACTTATTTCAAAGACTGCTGCAAAAATGTTACCCATAAAGTCCAGATTTTGTTTCAGTGCCATAACCCCTGCTGCCTTAAACGTCTCACTGACTATACAAAGGGTTCATGTGTTTAGCTTTGTCAAGAGTGGCACATGAGAAATTCAAGGGAATTTTCACAGTATGTTGATGGATAAAAGTTTCATTTTTTGTGTGTGTGTGTGCGTGTGCATGTATATACACAATATATTATACATAATAAGACAGATTCAGCTATACAGTTGACCCTTAAACAATATAGGTTTGAATTGTGTGGGTCCACTTAAATAAAGGGTAGTTTTTGCCTTGTTGCCACTGTGGTGAGCTCACGTGCTTATCTGCTTAAAACACTGGGTGGTAGTTAACCATTTCTGTGAGCAGTTGTTTCAAGCATATAATTTATGAAGTGCTCAATCAGAGTTGATTAGTTTTACATGGTGTTTTAAGCTTTGTAGGGAGATTATTACACTTGGAGTTTACCCAAAGCTTATTAAAATACCAACAGGAATAAAATTCAGATGTATGTTGGCCTATGCAATGCGAATCCTTGTTGTTCAAAGGACAACTGTAAATCTGTAAATTAAAAATGGATTTAACAACTGCTCAGGTTAGTGCCCTCCAAACACTGACTAATTTAAAGAGTCAAAAGCACATGATTCTTTAAAACATTTAACTAGGGAAACTACTAACTTTACTTCTTGCTGTTGCTTGTTACTGAGTCGGAACCAAGTCACAGCTGATGCTGCAGTAAATTGCATGGACGGTGAGTGCCCATCCTTCACCCCCAGAGCAGCTGCCCTTGGGATTTCAGCTCAGTTTCTTAACACTATGCCATCAGAGCTCTCTAGTTCACAGTAATTCTTTGTCCAAGAAATGGAAAATTTCCAAGAAGCCTATTTCAGAGCCTTTAGGGGTGCTATGGTGGCATAGTTCATCAAGAGCTGTACTGTTAACCCTAAGGCAGCACCCCTCGCCAGTGTGAATCCACCAACAACTCCACAAAATAAAGATGGGAATCTCCACACTATTTACAATCTCCAAAAACTTTCTGGAGGGTCAATTCTGAGGCTACAGTAATGAGTATGGATACATTTTATCTTTATTTATTTGTATTCTATGCATTTTAAAAGCCCGTGTTTACTGATTCATTAAAATAAAAGGTTTGATTACTTTAAAAGGCTATGGGTAAGAAGACCATAAAATGCTTACCTGATAATCTGTGTGGCAATGAATCAGAATTCCTTTTCAGAAAAGTCTCATTAAAATTCTTTGGATTTGTTGCTCCAAAAAGACGATTCATTTCTTGTTTTAATACTGTTCTAACTGTATCAGGTAAGTCTTTACTTTCAGACATTGCTGAATAAATAAAAAATAAATTTTCTCAGGAGATACTTAAGTCTTTTAATAAATTTTTTAAAACTCGTTTGCTTACAAAGTTCTTACACTATTTTTCACACTACATTCATTCACATTGTGAGTAATTATCCCATTCATTATATTTTATAAAATTAATCAACACCAAAGTATGACAACCACTACCCTGTCTTTCCAGATTCTCGCTGGATCTTTCCTATTTCCTTTTCCCATCACCCACCTATCAAATTGTATGACCTTATGATTCTCCCCCTGCCCATCCTCACCCTTCTACTCCTACCCTGGCCCCACCGTGGATCCTCAAACACACTTTACTTGTTATCTTTCTATTAAAAGAGTCTTTAGGAGTTAGAAAATTATTTGTCTGTCTGTTGAGGCTAATGAAACAGCAAATAAAATTAACTGATTAAGTCAACACTTAAAGGATATAGTTCCAAACACTACCCTGACCCTTGAGCTCTTCCTTGTCAACTCTAAAGTGGATCTACACATAAGAAGCTTGATGACATGTATGTGGTAAATAACATCTCAGCAAATATTGTATTACCACTAAAGACAACAGATTTTCCTTCACTCTCCTTATTTCCAACCAGACCCAACTAAGGCATCAGAAATGTGTTAAAAGCAAAGAATCACTACCAACAAAATCCCCATACCAGCCTGCATTCACTTTTATTTGCGGAGGCTACATAAACTAAGCTATCATTAAATAGTAAATTTAAAAAAGAACACAAACAAAAAATGAACCAAAGAATTTCTTCTCATAAAACCAGTGTAGTTTTTTTTTTAGGATCTGGAAATGAAAAGATGAACGCTAACCTCTCTGGAATAATTCAACTTTTGTTTCATTATAGTATTTACTAACTTGGGTACAGATGTGGGCTCCATTACCCTGGACAAGTCATAACCTTTCTGAACCTACTTTTTGTTCTGTAAAACCTGAAGCAATATCCACTAAACAAAGATTGCAGTAAGGAAGTGTGCTGTGCAAAACTATAATAAGTATCCATTAAATTACATTAAATATTTTTGGCACAGTTTGAAAATTAAATATGGTTAGGCACTATAATGTTAGCTTTCAATGTTGGACTAGGTCAAATATTTGTACTGCTGTTGTTGTTGGGTACAATCAAGCTGGAACCAAGCCACTGCTGAAAATCCAGTGAGTTTTCAGAGGCAGTGAATTGCACAGGAAGAGGCTGTCCATTCTTCTCCCACGGAGGAGCTGTTGGATTCAAACCATGTCCCTTCAGCAACACAATTCCGTACCACCAAACCACCAAACATAAGAATGACTAAGGATGACAGAAGAAGAATCAACACCTTTGAGTTGTGGTGCTGGAGAAGTACCTTGAACATATATGATGGACTGCCAAGAAAACAAACAGATCTGTGTTGGAGAGGATAAAACAAAAGTTTCTCCTTGGAGGTTAGGATTTTGAAGCTTTTGGGTACATGGCTAGGAGAGACTGGTCCTTAGAGAAGTACATCATGCTCGGAAGGGTGGAGGGACAGTGCAGGAGAGGAAGACCTCGGATGAGATGGAGTGATTCAGTAACTATAGCAAAGGGGGGTGATGTGTCAGTATTAATGAGACTGGCTCAGGACAGGGAAGGGTTCACAGCTGCTGTATACAGATAATGTTACTATGATTTGCAGGTGACTCGCTGGCACATAACAACAACATAATAGCATATTGGTTGCTTTTTTATTTAAGCCTCTTGTTTATAGAGTCAACAAGACCTTGTGTCAGTTGTTCGTTTGGAACTACATTTTTGTAAGTGGTACAAGCTTGGAAGCAGGAGTGGCATCCACTTCAGAAATAGTTTGCCTCTGGAAACTATGAACCTGGAGAAATGATGAAAGTTATACAAGTATTCAGGTCTTTCGTTCATAAGGTTGCTATGAGTCGTCTATGACTCAATGGCACTTCACAACACCACCAACATAGAGAGAGCTCTGTGGACCTGGTGGATAGAAAGTTATGCTACCAAGTCAAAGGTGGGTGATTTTAATCTGCAACCCTCAGGCCTGGTTTTAATTATTTTTGATCAAACATTCTAAGTGGTATAGCATTGGTCAGTGCACTTGCTGTACAGAAGTACTCCTGTTTAACTGTGATGCTAAATACTGTAACACTGATGTTATCAAATGTGATAATGGTTACCCATGGTGGATAGTGTTTGGTGGAGCTCCCTGATGAAAACAAGGTTGGTAGCAGGAGTGGCATCCACTTCTGAAATAGTTTGCCTCCGGGAAGAAACTCCATGAACTTAGAGAAATGATGAAAGTTATGCAAGAGTTCAGGTCTTTTGTTCATGGAGTCACTATGATCCATCTGCGACTCCATGCACTTAACAACAACAGTGTTCTTCTGTCAATTTGCTATACTGATGTAACCTGGGGTTGCTGTGATGCTGTACCTTGTGCCACTGGCTTGTCAACTGCTGTAATGGACTGTTTGGTGTAGCTCCCAGTTTAAGACAACATGCCTCTGGAAACTCTTATGAAACGATGACAGAGAAAGGCTTCAGGTCTTTTGTTCATCACTATGAGTCGTGCTTGACTCAATGGCAAGCAACAACAAGAAGCAGCCACCAAATCTCTGATATTTTTACTTTTGTTGTTGTTATGTACTATCGAATCACTTGTGACACATAGCAATCTTATGTACAATGGCCCTGAAACCTGCTTTAATTTGTGCCAACTTCACTCTCATTAACACAGTCACTGAATCAATCCATCCTATCAACGGTTTTCCTCTCTTTCTCTGTCCTTCCACCCACCTTTCCAAACATGATGTTCCTCTCCAAACACTGGTCCCCCCTTGCAACATGCCCAAAGTATGTCAGAAGAAGACTCAGAATCTTTGCCTCCAAGAAGCACCACACTCTTCTCTTGCACCACAGCTCAAAGGCATCAATTCCCTTTCTATCAACCGTAATCACTGTTCAGCTCTCTGACGCACAGCAAGCAATGGCAAAGTGTATGGCCTGGATTGGGCACACCTTAGTCTCCAGACTGATGTCATTGCTCTTCAGTACTCAGGTGACGTCCCTGACAGTCAACTTTCCCAATGTCTTACTAAGACAAGCATTTTTTTTACATCATGACCAGGAAATATACACAATATATAAAATAAAACCCAAATTCATTACTAATAGGTCATTAAAACTTGGAGACTGTATGACACAAAATTGCCCTTATATATTCCAAGTTGTCATCTTTACAGAAGCAAAGGAAACAGAGAGTAGAAGTGTTCTCGTCGATGGGATAGAACACCCAACTTTCAGGTTAGCAGGTTAATGCTGAAACAGAGTCACAAGAGCTCCTTTTACACATTACTCCTATTAAGCAAAATTTTACAGAACAACATTTACTCCTTACTATGCCCAACACAGGGAGCTCCGGCAAAAAGCTGTACTGCAATCCCAAAAGAAAGCGGTTTGAGTTCACCAGCTCAGTGGGAAAAGGGTGGGCAATCTCCTCCTGTGTAGTTAACTGCCTCGGAAAATCCTCCAGAGGGTCAGGTATGGGTCAATTCTGACTCTGTGGTATACAACAATGTTCTCAACTCATGAGGACATTTGCTCCTGTTATTTCTTTTTTAGGTTTTCAAATGTTGGTAAAAACTCATGAAACTGATCTCATTCTCTCATCACCTAAAGTTCTAAAACCATTAAACTATGGAGTGTACATAGCCAAGGGAAATACTCTACACATTATAGTGAACTGAGTCACTGACTAGCATATAAAAATAATGTAAAAATGTTACTGAAAAAGTATTTTTATTTATTTTTTTAATGGCAGTAACAGAAAGTTTCTGAACCTCTCTATAGTAACATAAAAAACTCCACATTAGTATCACACTAATTCATGATATGTAAAATAAATAAGAAGGTCTACAAAACAGATAATTACTTAACACTTAAAAAACTTTTCCATTTTAAAATTATAAACTAGGTAGGTTTTAGGAAGGTTTAAACATAATGAAATTAAACTTTTTAGAAACAGAAAATAAAGTTGACTGTTAATTACCTTGATTTAATAAAAGCAATACATACCAGTCCTAAAGAGGCGAATCATACACTCATGAAGCCAAGGATGACTTGAATCAATAGCAAAAGCCCTCTTTACTGACTGTAGCATCAAAAGAAATTTTCCTATAAAAAGGGAAAAAAAACGTTTAATAAGATACACTTTTTTCTTAAAAACAAAAATGAAATTTAAAGTCAATTACATCTGAACTATACAACATGGTTGATGCAAATTATTTCTCAATTAGTAGCATTAATCCATTTTATAAAATATAAAAAATTTAGACACTCTTCAGTAATGTTTGAACTAATGCCATGTAAAGAGAAACAAAATTTGATGTCAATTCCTAACCTTTACCAAAAACAGACTCCCCACCCCCACCTTTCTAATACCTTGAAAACTTCATGGTGCTTGAAAATATGCCATTCTTCTATTCTGTGACAAGTCAAACTACATCCTTCCTACCTGACCATCCCACTTCTGTCAATTCCTGATTCCTCTTCCCCTTCTAAAAGGGAAGAATTTTCCAAAGTCATGTTGTCAGTCATTTTTTCATTCCTATGCAACCTGCCACATTCATCTCCGAGTAAGTTTTACTAGTGTTTCCATGTAATGAAAATCAACACTTGAATAGTCACTGTACTTCACTTACTAAGTTTCTAAAGCATGAAAATTATTAGAATATTTAATAAATGTTGATTTCTTGTGGAAAATAGAATGTACAACAGAAAATAACCACTTGAATTTTACCAGGAGGCAATCTACGACACCTTTTGATATATTTCTTTCTGGCCACTTTTCTATTAACACAATATTTGCAATAAAGTGTAAGAACAAAAGTTAAAATAACATCAACAATACTTTTGGACCTTATTTTGAAACAATCTAACTTATAGTTAATAAACTGTATAGAGATACTAGTTTTCTGGAATATTTCATGTTCACTTGATATTCATCAAGTTACTTCACAGAGTATTTCAAGCAAAATTCATCTATTTGAACTTCCTAGTCAATGCTTATTTTGTGTTGGAACAGTTTGAAGTTCTTCATCTATTAAAGCAATGCATGCTCCCAATCAAAAAAGTTTTTAAAACCTTGATCAAAATACTTACTTAGTAATTATCAATTTGACCTGAAATCCTAGTTATTTATGTCCATCAAACCTGATTTCAAAGCCACTGCAAGAGTAACCACAAAATGTTGTACATAGTAGTACTTCAGTACAAAAAAGCCACATTGGCATTTGCCAAAATAATTCTACAGTAGCAAGACCATCAGAATTAGGTAAAAAATTTCATCAGGGCCACTATATCCTAACTGCTTACCTTTCCTAAAGTAAATCTCAAAGGCAAAAAGATGAGTTTCTATCTTGTTCTTCACCAAGTTCTTCAAAGGTGTTAAAAATTTGATAGCTTCTTCCAATGGAGTTTCAACCTATTAAATAATAAAAAGATACAAATGGAAGCAAGATTTTGAAGAAATTTTATTATACCCTATTAACAGTATGTTTCTACAAAAATAATTTAAAAGGCACACAGAAACATTGTTGTTAGTGCCGTCAAGTCACCTGCGACTCATAGAGACACTATGTACAACAGCTCTGAACCCTGCTTAATCCTATGCCAACCTTATCATCTGACATACCTACCCCCATTACCTAAGTCACTGAGTCAATACATCTCATCGAGGGTCTTCCTCTCCTGCACTGTCCCTCCACCCTCCCAAGCATGACATCCCTTTCCAAGGACTGGCCTCTCCTCACAACATATCCAAAGTATGACAAGAAGGAGTTTCAGAATCCTTGCCTACAAGGAGCAGCCCTCCAGGACAAACCTTTTTGTTTTCCTAGCTGGTCATTGTATATATACTCAATACTCTTCTCCAGTACCACAGCTCAAAGGAATTAATTCTTCTCTCATCCCTAGTCATTGTTCCAGCTTTCTGATACATAGCATGCAATTGCAAAGATCATGGCCTGGATCAGGCATGCCTTAAGAACTGAATTCTAATACCCTTCACTGGCTTTTTAACCAGAGCTTACATTTTTCTATTTCTGAAATTATTCAATGAAAAAGGAAGGACAAAAGAAAACCACACAGACACACAAAAAGATTTAAGTTGGACTGCACTGTGCATGATTTTTAATTTAAAATACCAACAAGACTATCTGCTTTGAACACTGTGCTTTTCTAAGTTTTACTGATATAAGACCAAATTACGCTCCTTACTACGAAGATGGCACTGAAAGTTAAGGATGTCCCTGCCTCTCCCAAAACTAAAGCCAAATCAAAGATGTTTTAAGGCCAAGGAGGCAATTCTGAAGGGCATCCACAATCACACACACACACACACAAAGATTGACATGTCACCCAACTTCTGGAGGCCTAAGATGCTTAGACTCCAAAAAGCAACCCCAAATACTCCCAGAAGAGCACCCCAGGAGAAACACTATGTCATCATCAAAGTTTCCCTCACCACTGAGTCAGCCATGAAGACAGAAGATAATAAATAGCACACTTGTGTTCTTTGTGGATGTTTAGGACAACAAGCACCAAATCAAATAAGATGTAAAGAAGCTCTATTGATGCTTGGTGTGCTTAAGGTAAACACCTAGACTACGCCTGATGGAGAGAAAGCAGCCTATGCTGAACTTTCTGACTATGATGCTTTGGATGTTGCCAACAAAATTGAGATCATCTAAACTGACATCAGCTGGCTAATTCTAAAGATAAATTTTTCTCATACAAAAAAAAAAGATCTCTCAACACACACACACAAAAAATTTGACAATGACAAGTTTAAAGACAAGATCAGAAACTTACGATACATAGTCAAATTTATGTTAATGGTAGTAAAACAGCTCACAAAAGGGGATGAAATGGTTGCATAAAGAGAAGAATGCCACTGAATTGTACTTTATAAAAACTGCTGAATTAGGATATGTTCTGCTATAATATTCCTCATGCACAATTAAAAAAAATGTAAAATTAAAAAATAAACACTCATAAAGGCAGTTTTATCATCTTAAAATTCATAAACGGAATTACATTTCATGACCATAATCTAAGCCTCATGTACGGATAAAACATAATCCCTATACTCACAGCATAATAATAAAATTCTAAAACTACTCAAAATATACAAAGGCAGAACTGTAAAGGTTTATAGCCCTACGGAACTCTGGTAGCCTAGTGGCAAGAAGTTGCACTGCAATCTCAGAGGTACGCAGTTTGAATCCACTGCTGGAGAAGGAGGGATAATCTCCTGTACCAGTCAGATCCGATTTGAACACATACACACACACACGCGGTTCACAGCCCTTGGTAAGGAACATGTGTGTGTACTAAGAGGAAAATAAAAACAAAACCCAAAATACAATGTCTCAGATGCTTTCCAGCTACAGACAAAGAGGAACACGCAACAGGTGGTATATGAAGAGGTCATAAATATCAACTACTACCTCATGATAAACTACAGAAAAAACTCCTTCCACTAAAACTTCAGATAACATCTCACTAAATCCATCATTGTTATGTGCTGTCGAGTCACCTGCAACTCACAGCAACCTTATATACAACAGCTCTGAATTCTGCCCTATCCTGAGGCAATCTTATTGTCTCTGACATACTTTATCCCACTACCCAACTCGTCTCATTGAGGGTCTTCCTCTCTTACGCTGTCCCTTCACCTTCCCAAGTATGATGTCCCTCTCTAAGGACTGGTTGCTCCTCACAACATGCCCAAAGTACGTCAGAAGGAACTTCACAATCCTTGCCTCCAAGGAGCAGACTGGTTTCACCCTCTCTAGGATAAACCTGTTTGTCCTCCTAATGGTCCATGGTATATTCAATACTCTTCTCCAGCACCACAGTGCAAAAGTATCAATTCTCTATCATCCCTAGTCATTTTCCAGCTTTCTGATGCAGAGCAAGTAATTGTGAAGGCGCACCTTAGTCTCCAGACTGACATCATTGCTCTTTAGAACTCTGGAGAAGTCCCTGACAGCAGATTTTTCCCAATGCAATTAGTCTTTTGATTTTCTGGCTGCTGGTACCAAGAATACTGATTGTGGAGCCAAGCAAACTGAAGCTGTTAACAATCTTAATCTCTTCACTATTTATTATGATGCCCAGTGGTAACAATCTATGCTTTTCTGATACTGAGTTTCAATTCTACAGCAAATGCTTCAGGTCCTCCTCAGATTCAGGAAGCAAGTTTGTCATCTGCATACTACAGGTTGCTGATAAGTCTCCCTCCAATTCTGATACCACGTTCCTCTTCACAGAGGCCAGTCTCCCAGATGATATGTTCTGCATATAGACTGTAAAGCTATGGAGATAGGGTGCATCCCTGGCATCTACCCTTTTCTACTTTGCACCTTTCAGTGTTTCCTTGCTCTGTTCTGATGACTGCCTCCTGGTTCAAGTATATGTTTCACGTGAGCACAGTCAAGTGTTCTTCGATTCCCATTCTTCTCAAGAGTTAGCCACAGTTTGTTGTGATCCACACAGTCAAGTGTCTGCTAAATCTATTACCATTAGCCTATTCCTTAACTAAAAGTGATGCCTTAGTTTTGCTCATTATTTTTCTTGTATTATTCTGAACTGGTACTATTTAAATCTGTTTTAAATACATGGAAAAAATGCTGACCGTACCACTACAAAAACTCCTCGAGGTGTTGTTATGTTCCATCAAGTCGCTTGCGACTCAGCAACTCTGTATAAGAGCCCTAAACCCTGCTCTATCCTGTATACCTACTCCCATTACCCCAATCCATCTCATCTAGGGTCTTCCTCTCTAGTGGTGTCCCTCCATCCTCCCAAACATGATGTCCCTTTCCATGGACTAGTCTTTCCTTGCAACATGTCCAAAGCATGTCAGACGAAGCTTCAGAATCCTTACCTTCAAAGGGCAGCCGGGCTTCACCCTCTCCAAGACAAACCTGTTTGTTCTCCTAGCAGTTCATGATATATTCAACACTCTTCTCCAGCACCACAGCTAGCTCAAAGGCATTAATTCTCTATCATCCCTAGTCATTGTTCAGCTCTCTGATGCATAGCATGCAATTGTGAAGACTATGGCCCAGATCAGGGACACCTTAAGTCTCCAGCCTGATGTTGCTCTTCAGTTCAGAGGTCCCTGATAGCTGAGTTTCCCAATTCGTCTCTTGATTTCCTGGCTGCTGGTACCAAGAGTGTTGACTGTGGAGTCAAGCAAACTAAAACAGTTAACTATCTCAATCTCTTCATCATCCATAATGATGATGCCAATTGGCCCTGTGGTGAGAATCTTTGTTTTCTTGACGTTGAGCTTCAATCCATTATTGAAGGTCAAGGACTATAGCCTTCTGCAGCAAGCACTTCAGGTCCTCCTCAGTTTCAGCAAGCAGGGTTGTGTCATCTACATAACGCAGGTTGTTGATGATGAATCTTCCTCCAATCCTGATGCCCATTACTCCTCATACAGCCCAGCATCCTAGATGATCTGTTTTGCATACAGATTGAAAAGGTATGGAGACAGATTACATCCCTGGTGCACACCCCTCCTGATTTTGAACCATGCAGTGTCTCCTTCTTCTGTTGACTGCCTCTTGGTTCAATCATAGGTTTTGCATAACCACAATCAAATGTTCAGGGATACTCATTCTTCTTCAAGTCAGTCACAGTTTGCTATGATCCACCAGTCAAAAGCCTTTGCACAGTCAATGAAGCACAGATAATCACTCCACTGGTACTCTCTTGCTATCTTCCAAGATGCACCTAACATTAGCTATAATAACCCTAGTACAATGGCCTCTTCTAAACCTACACATCTGGCAGTTCTCTGTTGCCGTGTTGCTCCAGTCATTTTTGGATAACTTTTAGGAGAATCTTGCTTGCATGTGATATTAATGATATTGTTCAATAACTTCCACACTGCTGGGTTACTCTTCTTTGGAATGGGAACAAATATCGATCTCTTCTAGTCAGTTGGCCAGGTGGCTGTCCTCCAGGTTTCTTGGCACAACTTAGTGAGCACATCCAGGGCAGCATCTGTGTACTGAAAGATGTCAACTGGTATGCTGTCTATCTATTCTATCATCTTTAGTCACTGTCTCTGATGCACAGCAAGTAATTGCACAGACTACAGCCTGAATTAGATGCATCTTAGTCTCTAGACTGACATTAAAGCTCAAGCACTCTGGAGAGGTCTCTGACAGTAGACTTCCCTCATTCAATTTGTCTTTTAATGTTCTGACTGCTGGTGCCAATAGTGTGTTTACTGTGAACCAAGAAAGCTCAATCACTTTTCCATCTATCATGGTACTGCCAGCTGGTCCAAAAGAATCGATGTCTTCTTGATGTTGAGCTTCAATCCATACTGAAGACTACATGCCTTGACCTTCTGCAGCAAACACTTGATACCCTCCTAAGTTTCAGCAAGCAGGGTTATCTGCATAACACAGGTTGCTGATAAGTCTTCCTCCAATCCTGATGCCACATCCCTGCAATTCTCGAGTAAGCGCAGGAAGTTCCCCCTTTGGGTTAGCAGTGCAAATCCCTCTGGACTATGCTAACCTGAGTTCTCTTTTCTTGTTATTGCTGTTGCTGTGTACCATCAACTTTAAACCAACCCACAGATGACCCTCCAGCAGGTTTTCAAAGGCAATTAATGACAAGTGAAGAGACTTCCCATCTTTCTTCTGTGGAGCAGCTGGTAGATTTAAACTGTGTTCCTTCAGGATTGCTGCACAGCTTCTAATCACTAGACCACCAGAATTCCTTTTGTTGTGTTTAGAAGGAATAAAGTTATTTGCAAAAGGATGCCAGTATACCTTTCTGAAAAAAAAAAAAAATCTATGCTTCTTACGGCAATACTGCTATATACCTATACCACTCATTTGCTCTGATAAAATATTTGTTGTTGGTATTATAATTTTCCTATAAAGCAGCTGCATTTTTAGTTACTAGAGGCTTAAAACTGAGTATCAAGGCTATAGTTTGTTAAATTGTTCAATGTCATAAATTCTTCAAGTATTTTTGGGGTAAGATGTAAAGGATCAGAATTAAGCACATATGTATACTGAATTCAATGGTTAAAAATGATAAAGTAGATTGTGATTTGGAAAAAATATTTAGGAGCTTTCAAAACTAAGTTCAAATAGAAAAATTCAGTGAAGAAATAATGTAAATGTAAAATATCATTTATAAAGAGACATGTAAAATATCATTTATAAAGAGACATGCACATACTAAGTTCCTAACAAAGAAAGTTAAACCTAGATATTAAAAAAAGTTATACTTAACAGACACAAGATCTTTTACTTTTTCTAGTGTTTATTTTCTCTAATCCTCATCTCCCTTGAAATAGACTATTACCTTTTATAGATGACAAAGCTATCAGAATCCAAGGTCATGCATCTAAAGTGTCAGAACTGAAATGTGGACCCAGACCACTGACTTGAATGCCAGTTTTTTACTACAGGTAGTACCCAACATAAATCATCCTTCTGACAAAAAAATGGTATTTTTTACATTTACCTCATATTATCACCAAGATGTACTACATACAGTGTGTAATCTGTAAGTTGATGATGTTATCTGTTTCAAATGTCCACTCACATGCAAAGATCAGATTTACAAATATATAGATAATATAGGCTATAATAAAAATTTTAAAAAGAAAAATTACTTTATTTCAGAACCAACTTAAAAGTTGTTATAATGGAATGTTACTATAAATTAGGAATTACTTTGCTATTATAGTATACCTTTAGAAATTACTCTGCATTAGGATCATTAATTCTAATTTTAAATGTCAAATATGAACATAAAGAAAAGACTATGAAAATAAAAATTACTTTGGGTTCTATCTGCTATAGTAAATTGTCAAATATGATAGTGTAATAGTGTCTTACTGATCTCTGCTAAAGATTATTACTCAATACCTTGGCCAGTTTCTCAGGGATAAGTTCTTCTTTTGGACCTCCAATCTCCTCATCATCATCATCTTTCTTCTTTTTCTGGTTTCTTTGTTGCTTTTCTTTTTCTGCATTTTTTTTCTCTTCTTCTATCTGGGCTTTCTTTTGAGCTCTTCTCTGTTTATTTCGTAGCTTCTTTAGCTCTTTGTCAGACATGTTTGCTGTGGGTAATTAAATATTAATGAAATTATACCTCGGTTTATTAGTACGTATTACTATTCTCTAACATTTTCCTACAGGTTTGTTCTAAAAAATAATACATGGTATACCTATACATGAATCAGGAGTTCCAGTGACTACTAACTGAAAGGTCTTCAGTTCAAATTCAAAAGTGTGCTCAATGGACAAAAATGAGGCAGTCTTTCCCTGCTTAGATTTATAGCCTTGAGTATCTTACGGAAGACCACTCTAAGTTGAAATTGACTCAACCTCAATGGGCTGAGTTTTCGTTATGTGTACCAAGCTTTTCCCCCAAGGCTTTTTCATGGTGGAGCATGTATATATAACTAATACAATCCTCAAGCAATTTTAAACTTTACAATTTCTGTAAACTTAACAGTTGTTTCCTCATTTCTATGGCTTAGGAAAAGACAGTGTTCTTCCTGGATATGGCCTCTCCAATCTGATCCTCATTCTCCTTTTTGTACTGATGGTATGCCCTGCATATTTTATTTGCCAAAATGATTATATAACTGTTTCTCATGTTTTAACAGGAATTTCTTTGTGAGAATAGTTTCTCTTAGTGAGCTTTCTATTTTCAAGGCAAAATAGCATGCTGAAATATACAGAAAACACTCAAATTAGCAGTAACTAAATTATAAATTATAATACTGAGAATTTAACAGTATCATTTAATATTGTTAAATTATCGATTCTAATATACATCAGAATGATGCAAAAAAAAAAGACTGAAAATTACTCATACTAAACTGGTATTATACAGACCTCAAATAATTATTTGAAAGTTTCATGCTTAAGTGTTCAATCTGTATTAAGATAATATATATTAAGAAATGCAAAGAAAAAGTCATTGCTAAATACACCATTATGCATTCACTGTGTTGATTTCAAAAGTACATACATCAATTAAAAATATAACTTATATTTGCATTCCTTAACTGTGCCCAGAGTGGGTGGTAAAAAATGTCTCTTTTCACATTATTGGTAGGTTTCATCAAGGCACTTCCGACTCACAGTAGCCCTATGTACAGAATGAAACTTTTCCCAATCCATCCCCACCCTCAAAATCTTCACTGTACCTAAGCCCACTGTTAAAGTCACTGAGTCAATCCACCTCACTGAAGGCCCTCCTCTCCTGCACAGATCCTCCACTTTTCCAATCATGATATCCTTTTTTCCAGGGACTGGTCCATTTTGACAACATATAAAATGACCTGTCACCATTCTCACCTAAAAAGAATACCGTGGATGAACTTCCAAAACAGATTTGTTCATTCTTTAGGCAATCCATGGTATGTATATATGATACACTTCATAAACACCAAAATTCAAAGGTCAATTCCTTCTTTGGTCTTCCCAATCAGCTAACTTTCCTACTCATATGAAGTAATTTAAAATAAAATGGCTTTTGTCAAGTAAAACCTATCCTTGAAATTGACAACCCTGTTCTTTCGTACTCCTTGGGAGTGCTTTGTCCAAAAGAGTATGTCATTTGATGGTTGTTCCACAATCAAGTATCCAGCTTGGTTTTGACAGCCAATATTGAACTAGCTTATCTAATGACTCTTTCCACAGATGTAGTCTGATTCACGAGCTCACAGGGATCAGAAGATTGGTGTGGCACTAGGATCAGAAGATTGATCAACAATTTGCATTATATACACAATCTTGTTTGTCTAAAATAAGGAATACTTGAAATACTTGTGGCAGAAGACTATAGCGTTCAGTATGTATTACATCTCAACATTAAGAAGACAAAAATCCTCACCACCCAGACAATAAGCAACATCATGGTTATTGTTGTTGTGTATTGTTGAGTCAGAATCAACACAGCTGACCCTCCGTAGGATTTTCATAGGCATTTAACCACATAAGAGGAGACTACCCCTCCTTCTCATCCTTCTCTGTGGAGCAGCTGGTGGGTTTGAACCATGTGCCTTTGAGATTATAGCACAGCTTCTTGCCTTTAGGCCACCGTATCTCAACATCATTATAGATAAAGACTGAAATTATCAATGATTTCCTCTTACTTGGATACATAATTAACACTCTTCTTACCAGTAGTAAAAAAAATCAAAAGATGTGTTACAATTCAAAGTGTGCTGTCAGGGATCTCTGCAAAATACTGAGTTTCAATGGTGTGATTTTTAAAGACCAAGGTGCGCCTGATTTAGGTCATGGTCTTATCCATCTCTTGCTAGGCATCTGAGAGCTGGATAATGAATAAAGATCACAAAAGAAGAACTGGTACTTGTGAGTTGAGGTGTTGGAATATGCATTGACTGCGAAAATAACAAAGGTCTTGGAGAAAATGCAGCCACAGTGGTCTCTAGAGGGAAGGATGGTGAAGCATCATCTTATACTTTGGGCATGCTGTTAAGGAGAGGCTATTCCCTGGAAAGGGACAACATGCTTGGAAAGGTGGATGGTCAGTGAAATAGAAGATGCTCAATACAGTATTGTACCAATCGGTTTGACTACATCAGAGATGTTAAAGAGGGCTCAAATTTGTTGTTCATAGGGTTGCTGTAAGTCATACCTGACTCAGTGGGACGAAGCAGTAATATGCTATTTGATTTCCTTTTTTTTGGATGGTAAAATTAACTTATGTATTTTTTACAATTACAGAATTTTATGACTTCTCTCATACCAACTGTTACAAATAATACTAGAAAGACAGAAGGGGACAGAGGATTCAAAATAAAAAGTACAGCAAACCCTCAAGCATGGAAGGCAAGGCAGAGTGCAGGACAAGATGATGCTGACAGAGGCATCAGGCCAGCTAAACTCATGGAGTGAGGCAAAAAATACAGAGGGGGGGAGGGGGGAAATTACAGAGGTAAAGAAAAACAAAAGGCCACAAGGAAAAGAGAGTCAAATGGTAGACCTAACTTAAGGGTACAGAGCACTTCCACTCTAAAAATCCTTCAATATCCAATGAGCTGGTAGACACTCCTATGAGTAGTCTATCCTGGTGAGTCGGCCAGGAGCCAGAGAAAAGGCCTTATCTGCAGTCCAAGGGACAAGAATTCACAGTTGTGGGTCTGCAGAAGCTATAATGGACATCGATGGCGATAGAAGAGGCACTACTAATCCTTCAAAGAGTTTGAAAAGTAACCACCAACTACATATGGAAAGGAAAGAGACCAAAGATAAGCAAAGTGATACTTTGAAATAAAGTATTTAAAAAAAAAACAACCCAAAAACCCAGACTAAAAAAAAAAACAAAACAAAACACCATGGGCACCTATTTGTAGAAAACGAAAAAAAAAGACCACTATCTCATACCACATTAAAAAAGCTAACTCAAAATGGATCAAGAACCCAGGTAGAAAACCTACATAGAGATCATATACTGCACAGCAGGAGACGGCAAATCTTCCTACTGCAGAGATGCTGATGCATTTCAACTGCGCCTTTCCGTTGTCAGCATAACTCCTTACCACTAAGCCACCAACGCTTCCCCAAAACTCAGAAAGCAAAAATTGGTAAAAATTCTCAATTTCATCCCTTTGGCTGTAGTTGTTGGTACATATATTTGAATAATACTATTAAATAATAATATTAACATGTCTTCCCTGAATGTGTTTATACAGTATCTTACTGCTTACAGCATTGTAATTCAGGATGGATCTTAAAATAGTCTTTTTTCTTTTTTCATTATGAATGCAAATCCATTCTTTCTCCTATTTTCATTCTTGGTACAGTAGAGAATATAACTGATTCAAAATGGCAAGTGGCAGTCCATCTCAGCTTCCTAATAATGCCTTGACTGTTGATCCTTATGTATTGTTCCATTTCATTGTTTACAATGTACATTTTTTCCAGAAACATACTTAGCACATTCAGGACCTAATTAGTAATGATATGCTATTATGACTTTTCAAAATGGCTTTTATGTCCATTGCCTTAGCCATCCCAATTATGGAGAGACTGTGGTGAAGCATAGCCAGATGGAGCTCTGGAGACAGTTAATGGTTTTGCATGCAGGACTTTAAAAGGAAGGATTGACTTTTAACTGCTACGACACAAACTTGCTAGATGACTGAGGTAACCAGAGGCTTCTTGCTTGCATTTCTGTTGCTGTGCTGAACCTGAAGTTTCACTTGACTGAGATGCCGTCTGAACTAATTGAGGAATTATGCCTTGCTGTTAATACAGTTTGGGAATGCTGCTGTTCACTAAATCATAAACTTTTACTGTGTGATTTCCTTTGCCTCCAACATCCCCCACCTATTTCCTAAATAAACCCCATATCTATGAGTAAAGACTGTGAATTTGCAGTGAACAGTGGACAAATGAATTAGAAGTGCAGGAGAGTGGGGGCTCATGTCTAACTTCAAAGCTATTTGTTTGGTACTGTGGACATTATTGATGGAGACAGTTCTCCTTTGCAGATTTAACAGAAGTCAGACTCAGTCAATCCCATGATGCATTTACACCTTCTACAAAATCAGTATTTAGAGCTGTTCTCTTCATTTTTTTTACTGCTTTCCAAATTGAGGACTTCTACTTTAAGTGCCATATCTAATTGTATTCCTCTATTGTTCACAAGGTTTGCAAAAGCCTCTTTTCAGAAGGGAAGGGTCAAACCTTCTTCCTCATCTTTCTTAAACTGACTGGGAACTCCACTTTAGTACAGATATTCTTGGTACCAGCAAAACAAAGAGGTTTGTTTGCCCTAGAAAAAGTAAACTAGAATGCTCTTTGGAAATATGGATGGTAAAACTCTAAAACATTTTGAGCACGTTGTGAGCAGGGGCTAGTCCTTGGAGAGGGCAGAAGAATTGCAAAGATACTTCACTAAAGACATTCAAATGACAGCAAAGAACATGAAGAAAAATTCAAGATAATTAGCTATTAGAGTTAAAAATAAAAATAATAATAAGCTATCTCACCCCGGAAACAACAGAAATTTCAATAGAAATAATAGAAACAAATACTGGCAATAGTACGGAAAGAACTGTTACAGTGGGAATGTAAAATGGCACAACCAATATAAAATGCAGTCTAGTGCTTCCTTCAGAGGTTGAAAATAGAAATAGCATTTGATCAATCAATAATCTATTAGGTGTGTATCATAAGAAAGTACAAGGTGCTTTGTTTCTTTGTATTTTTTGTATGGCTAACACTGAGGAGAATGGGCATTCCAAAACACTTAATTGTGCTTACATGAAACCTATACCTAGACTAAAGCTGCTGCTTGAATAGAACAAGGGACACTGCATGATTAAAATCAGGAAAAATGTTGAGTCATAGCTACACCCTTTTTCCATACCTGTTCAAAATGTATACTGAACAAATCATTCTAGAAGCATGATTTTATGAAGATTGTGGTATTGAGGTGAGGGTAAAGGAAATGAGAATCCAGTGTGAAAAATAATGTACACTAACTTTGTAAGTAAATAAGTATAAATAAACTTTAAAAAAATGTGCTATCAGGGTTGGAAAAAACACTCATCAACAACCTTTGCTATGCAGATGACACAACCTTGCCTGCTCAAAATGAGGAGGACTTGAAACACTTGTTGCAGAATATAAAAGTCTACAGCTTACAATGAAAATTACATTTCAACATCAAGAAAACAATGATCCTTATCCTTGGGCCAACAGGTAATATCATGATGGAAAAAAGGCTGAAGTTACCAATGATCTCATTTTGCTTCTATCCACAATCAACACCATCAGTACCAGCAGTTAAGAAAACAAAAGGCATATTATACTGGAAAAGTCAGCTGTCAGCAGCCTATCCAACAAAGTACCAAAGAGCAATGATGTCAACCTAAAGACTAACATGTGTCTGATTCAAGCCATGGTCTCTTCAATCACTTACTATGCATCTAAGAGCTGGACAATGGTAAGAATGACAGCCAAATCCTCTTTCATTTTTTTTTCATTATTGAATATTGCTATTAATGCAGGTCTTTTATATAAGCACAGTAGTATAAAACAAACTGTTGAAAAATGGAGGAAATATGTAATTTGGGGCCAAAGATTCATTACAATATGATCACAAAATCTTTGATTCTACACTAAGCCTAAACTTGAAGAGCAATTAGAATTTAGAAAAGTGATAATAAAAAAATCATGTTAAAGGAATTGTGTCTGACTCATGGCTCCAATGCACTATCCTATGGAAAGGTTCACATCAAAAGGGACAAAGGCATCTTGCTATAAACCACCTTAGTGAGTCATCCTAATGAATCTTCCACCCCTTGTCTAGAGTTCAGAAAAAGGATATTTTGATACATACATCAACACCGATGAAAATTTTACATTATGTTGAGTGAAATAAATCACACATAAATGGTCAATATTGTTTATCCCACTTAAGTGAAATATCTAAATAAATGTGCAGATATCAGTATGTATTAATAGTTACTAGAGACATGTGACAGGAGGAACTAGGGCATAGTGAGTGTCCATTAAGGCTGATAAAGTTGGAAAACGGATGTTGTTGTTGTTATTGTTAAGTGCCATAGAGTTGTAGACGACTCATAGCGACCCTATGAATGAAAGATCTGAGCACTGTTCATACAGTTTCTGGAGGCAAGCCTTTTTAGAAGTGGATGTCATTCCTGCTTCCAAGCTTGTTTTAATCAGGGAGCTCCACCAAACACTGTCCACCATGGGTAAACCATTATCGCATTTGAAACATCAATGTCACAGTGTTTAGCATCATAGCAACCACAAGTTACTTCTGTACAGAAATGACAGTGCTATATCACGTAAAAGAATGTTTGACAAAAAACAATTTAACAAACAACTATGAGATATCATCTCACTCCAGTCAGAATACCAAAATTTAACAGAACAGCAAGCAACAAATGCTGGTGAGGTTGTGGAGAAACTGGAACCCTTACTTACTGTTAGTGGGAGTGTAAAATGGTGCAAATAGTGTGGAAAATGGTGTGGCACTTTCTCAAAAAGTTGCAAATAGAGATACCACTTGACCCAGCAATTCCACTACTGGGAATATACCCTAAAGAGACCATAACCAACATCCAAGCAGATATATGCACACCCATGTTTATTG
>NW_006399803.1:17202221-17223216 GCF_000299155.1 Elephantulus edwardii
TATAGTGATATTATGATACAATATGGTGACTATGATTAATGTCACTAAAGTATATATACACTTTAAAATTAAGAAGTTCTGGTCATATTTCCCTGGTCTGTCCTTCTGCCTGTTTCTCTTTCTGCAGACCAAGGAACCCAGCCCGGGAGACCCCCTTAATAAAGCTTCTTTAGTTTAAAAAAAAAGAAAAAATTAAGAAGTCCTAAGCATAAATGTAATTAAACAACAATAAGAAAAAACAGGCCAAAGTACATGTTTACCACAGTAAATACCACAAGTTAACTCAAGTTAGCTTTTAAGGCTTATGTAATTAACAATCCTTTTTCTAATAATTAGAAATTATTACAAAATGGGAGAATTAGATATATTAATAGGAACCCTGGTGACTTAGTAATAAGGATTTGCACTGCCAACCCAAAGGGACAGTTTGAATTCACCAGCTGCTTAACAGGACAAAAATAGTCTCCTCCCGTGCAATTTATTATCTCTGAAAACCTGAGGGAGATCAGATATAAGTCAGCTCTGGCTCAAGGGTACATAAAATCAACAACAGCAGCTATATTAGCGAGAACTCTGGTGGAAAAGACTCTAGGGAATTGTGCTATTAATCCAAAGACTGTCTGTCTCTCTGGTGGCTTGAATTCACCAATGGCTCTCTGGAAGATAAATGGGCAATCTTCTCCCATTTACTTTTTACCTTCTGAAAATCTACTGATGGTTCCTTTGAGTCAACTCCCACTTGCCAGCAGCTGATTGAGTAAAGGACATTAACAGACAACAGTAACAATGTCATTTCAAATCCAAGGAGAACATATCCTAATAGTAAGCAACTTACAGAAAACCAGATATTATGTGCAAAACTAACATAATATTCTTAAATGGAATATCAGTATAGAAGTATAAAGAAGGTTTTTTAATTTTTAAGGTTTTTCTTTTTGTTGCTCAGAGAATAACCATAATAACTTTCTAACCATGAGTAACATTTTCTCAAGTGGCATTTGGAAAAATATGTATTAAAAAAAACATAAATTCTCATACATGCACCACAGCAAGCAACAATTTTTACGTATTATACCTGTATCAGCTTCATGTTCTTTATTTTCATCTGTCAGAGGGTTGTCATGAAGCTTCAAATAAATCTCTATAGCAATTCTTGCCGCCTTGAAGTAAAAGGGATGCTGTCGAAGTACATCTTCTAATTTTAATAAGTCCACATAAGATCTAAGGGTAATCTTCCTCATACAGTATGTATGAAAGTCAAACTGGTCATCAGTGATTTCTATAAAATGCTAACAAAATTATTTTTATTTAATTAGAGCAATTTAACTATAGGAACAACAGTAATGTAAAACAGTATCATAAAAATCAAGCTTTTAGTCATTTTCTTAAACATGAAAAGTAGGTTAAAAGATATTAAAATGTCATCATCCCCTAGAAATACTTTGTAAGTCAAATAAGCAAATACTCATTACTTAGCAGAATATAAGGCACTGAACATGCACTGAATTATTTGATGAATGGAAAGACAGCATAATTAAAAATTTATGTGCATATATTCTTATTCCTGTCTCAATATTTCTAATACGAATATATCTTATTCCTATCATAATATTTAGAGGGAGCTCTGGTAGTCTACTGGTAAGAAACTATGCTGCAATCCCAAAGGCACGCAATTCAAATACTCAAGCTGCTCTGCAATAGAAGGATGGACAATCTCCTCCAATGTAATTTACTGTCTCTGAAACCTGCTGGAAGGTCAATTATGGTTTGATTCCAACTTAATGGTATACAACAATATCCAATAATCTTAATATTTACACAGTTATTATGATAAATGAAACACCACAAAATAAAGCAGTACAGTATACTCACACATTAAACATTCTGCTTTTATATCTAGAAACTATCCTCAAAGAATTATAATAAACAGGATTTAGCAATCTTCTGAATTACATATATATTATACCTTATGAAATGTAAATGCTAACAAGATTAAATGAACTATCAAGTAAGTCAAGCAAAAAGCAACTTTTACATTTCCACTAAAACTAAGCGTGCTCTCTACTTGGTAATATTTCAAACAATAAAGTAGATAAATGGTTTGTAAAATATTAAAAAATTTAGAAAAAGCTAAATGAAAACAATGACAATTACAAAATGAGAAGTTAGAAAACAGGGAGTGTAATAAAAACACAATCTATAGTATTTTCCTTTAAAAATTTAATGAGTTTGAATAATGATTTTAAAATAATCTACTAGTGATAATCCAAAAAGCAGCTCTGTGGAAGATAGGCAATCTTTTCCCATGGGTTTTAAAGCCTCTCAAAACCCACTAAAGAGTCAGCAATTGGTTCCAACTAGGCAGTACTTCATAACAACTCTGAGTTAGGGGTCCCTGAGTGCTGCAAATGGCTAAGCACTGGAAATGTGATCAGTTTAACTACTCCCCTAACCACAGAGGTACCTCAAAAAGTCTGGTGATCTGGACTTAAGAACAATAAATGACATAGTTGAGCCTCTACATCTTGTGGTTCCGAACCTTTATACTATAATAGACAAAGGGCTAGTCAATAGGCCTTTTATTATAAGAACTACCTTCCCTCTGTAACTTGATCTGTGCCATTATTAGAACCTCTATTTGGAATATTATTGCTTTTTAATTTCTGACTCATGTACTTTTAACTTGTTAGTTAACTTTGTGTCTTCTAGGCTGCAACAGTTCCATAATACATCTTCAAGGATATGAACATGTATGGCTAAGCAACAATTGATAACAGTGCATCTAAATTCCAAAATCAATCTCCACAATAGTCTACGTGTTCCCTATTGCCCAAGGGGCCCTTAGAGTAGTGAGAGAAGATCTTCACCCTCAAACCTACAGCGTCCCTTTTCAGCAGGAAATAGCTAAGAGAATACGCCGTCCCCTTTTCCTTATGAATCAGGGTGAAGTCTCTCTCAGGGGGAGTGATAGGGAATGACAAAGGACACACTGACACAGGAGATTAATCAGAACTGGCTTTGACAAGCACTGTGGCAACGGGACAATTAAAAGTGACTTTCAAGGGGGGGGAAGAGGAACGAACTTGGGGGGAGGGTAGAGAAAATAGTGCAACAATGAATGAATGAAAACCCAAAATCTCTGTAAATGTTCATTAAAATTAATAAAATTTAATAAAATAAAAAAATGTCTGGTGATCTGTTTTCAAAAAGTCACAGCCTTGAAAATCCTACAGAGCACAGTTAACACACATGGAATTAGCAAGAGTCAAAATAGCAAGTAACAACTTTAACAACCCAAAATTAAAAGAGAGAAGAAAAATCTATACAGGTTTGCTCAAAGTCTTCAATGTATATATCTAAGGTACTTACTCTCTCAATCTCATGACATTTTTTAAGTGCTTCACCAAATTTATTCATCGCCTTATAAGCCTGGGCACATTCTGTTTGGAACCACATGCATTGCATTTCATTCAAATTCTCTACTGCCGATGTTCCTTCCTAGATGAAAATCATATATATTCAAGACAATTTCTTACCAAATACATTAATCCATCACAGAATTTAAGAACTGAAACAATTTTTTTCAAAATTGGTTGAAAAACTAAGTGTTCCAAAGTGTTCATTTAAACAAATTCTGAGAGAAACCTGGAATAGTTAATAAGGTAAAGAAATTGAAATAATATTCCTAACCACTGAGATAAAATAACTACTTCTAGAAGACAGAAGTTCTACATAGTGGTATGTAGCAATCAATGTAAGACATTAACGACACATAGCAGTTGCTCAAAAAAGTCATCTAACACACATTAAAAAACTGGTACAATTACTTAGAAACAAAGTACTCTTTTATACTAAAAATTATTTCAATAGCCATATAATTCTTGATTCTTCTGATGTTAAAAATAGAGTAAGAAAATATGAATTGGTTCAGGTCTGGTTAGCACATTTAAAGAAGACTAGGGATACCAACCCTTGTAAACTTTGAGCACATTTCTTCAGCCTCTTTAATCAGATTGGCTTTTAGCATATATTTTGCACACTTGGAGTTGATAAATCTGTCTGCAGTATCCAAGGCCTGAGCCTCATCCATCCACCTTGCAGCTTCTTTAATATTCCCAGCATGCTTACAGAGAGAAAAAATAAATTGTTAAGTACATTAATTATCTAATCAGATAGAAGACTACTTACTGATAAGTATTTCAGAACAAATGAATGAGAAGTAGTCTTTTGACGTTTAAGAAGCTAAATAATGGGAATGCTTAGACTATAAATTTTGATACATCTCCAAGTATAATGTTGGTTTCCGAAAAGGAAAGACTGATTTAAACAGTTTTGTCTATTGCTGTATCTTCTTTGTCTAGAACAGTGACTGGCACGTAACAAATACTCAAAAAATAATTGTTAAATCAAAAAGTAATAAAAATCTTCAAATTAGAAAGTAGGTCAATATTAAAGATATGAAATATAACTGGATAGTCAAATTTCTACTCCAGAAGAGGAAATACAGACACATTATTGACTAGAACAGTATTAAGAATATAGATACATTATTGCATAGAATAAAAACTATCAAAAACTTAGTGAACAAGTTGTTGTTGTTGATTGCCTCGACTCGTAATGACCCTATGAACAAAAGTCCTGAAAGCCTTTCTATAATTATCGACATTGGGATGTTAACTAGAATCATCAGTGGATGTACTCCTCTATGCATCTCATTTTAAGTATTCCATTAAGAAAAGCCAAGCTAATTACATAATCTGGTTCTAAAAAAGTGCATTTAAAATACTACTTACCTTCATTATTTTGTTAGTTAATTATTATTTACAACATCAATTATGACACTGAACATGTTTTAAGAAAAATGCGTATTTTAAGATGACACTAGAACATATGATTAGAAATTCTCCGGCAGGGACCAGGATTTAAGAAGACAAAAGAGAATAAGTAGTACTCCTTATAGAGTTTTCAGTGTCATTTATTAAACATCTAAACATTAAAAATAAGTAAAATTCCTTGGTGATTCTTCAGTGTCATTTTATTAAATATTTAATTGAAATACAGTTAACTCTGGTTTCTCTCTTACTAACAATAACCAAGAAAATAACCAATGTGTGTAAATATGTAATTATTATGTGACATGAGACAGATACATATACACAATATATTTTTTACAGATACGTGTATATGAATGCATATAAACTAATGAAACCATGATTAAGTCTAAAATGGAAGATAAAAGTACCATGTTTTTGATGTGTCAAATACGTTATTTTTCCCCATGATGTTTAGAATGTATAAACTACAAAAAATATTTTGACACACCTCATCCTTTATTGAAAATATGAGGTGAGTGAAGATTTACCTTGTAGATTTTAGCTTTAACAAGAAATAGTTCTATCAATGTAGGTGTGCTTTCAATAGCAGTATTGATGTATTCCAGAGCAATAGATGGCTGACCAATTTTGTCATAATGTTGTGCCAAGTAGTACTGGACCCAAAGTAATGTAGTTGGTGGTTCCTCCTTTCCGTCATCTTAAAAGAAGGAAAAGGATAGAAAAAGATAAGCTTAAACATTAAATGCAGAAGGAGAATTCTCTGCCTCAAAATAGTCTTATCTTTATCAAGAAGGTAAAAGTTTCAAACATAGCTATAAAACTTGCTATTAACACTATATAAGGTCTTTTTCATTCAATGTTTCCAGTTCTTTATATCCCCTAGCATAATGCCTTGCATATAGTATGGACTTTAATACAAATGGCAAATAGAAGACATAAAATACAGTAGACTTAAAATTCACAGAAGTGGTAGGGATATGGTTTAACAAAATTAGGTATGCACCAGTCAAGATATTTTTTTTTTCAATTTTTAACAGATTTATTTCCCTCTTCATAATTTTGTGGCATCCATCAGGACTTGACTTTTTCTTTTTTTTTTAAACAGAAAATATCAGAAGAATGTTTATTTGTGTTTTATTGACTATGCAAAGGTATTTGGATGTGAAGTTCATAATAAAATATGGCTAAATGTGAGAAGAATAGGAATTCCAGAATACTTGCTTATACACAATCTCTACATAGACCTTTGTTCTTTGTTCTATACTTCTGTTCTATGTTGTTTGTTTTGATACCTAAATCTTCACTGAGACCTTTGTTCTTTCTTTTCTAAATAATTTTAATGAGCATTTACAGAGATTTTAAATTTCCATTCATTCATTGCTGCACTTCTCTCCCCGCCCAGCCCCCCCCCCCCCCAAGTTTGTTCCTCTCTTTCAAAAGTAAAAGAAACACTCCCTCCGTAGGACACAATCCCCCCACACCCCTCCCACCGCCCCAAGTACATTCCACTCTGCAACCTTAATTGTGGACTCTTGTGAAGATATTATTTTTAAGAAAAATATTAAAATAATGTTTGCCATTAATAAAGTAAAAAGAAAAAGCCCTGACTGCTCAATTAATTGGGTTTCTAGCTAATGTGCTAAACTCTACATAACTATCCTTGTGATGGAGTTACTCTGAATGTTGATGATTACAAATTCTTAATAGATTTTAGTATAATGCTTGAATGAGCAAATGCATTATTATGCAGAATAAAACTATATCCTAGGGAGCTCTGGTGGCCTAGTGGCAACAAGCTGCACTGCAATCCCAGAGGTACGTGGTTCAAATCCACCAGATGCTCTGCTGGAGAAGGAGGGACAATCTCCTCCTGTATCATTCAGATCTGTTTTGACGGTACACACACACACAAATAATAAATAAAAAAAAAAATTCATTTAAAAAACTGTACCTAAAACTGAACAAGGATGGACATTTAGTTTATGATTTAATATAATGACCAAATAAGTGTAAGTTAAATCTATAACCCACACACATTAAAAAGTTATTTCAGAAATTTGACAAAAGACATCTGATTTCAAAGAAAGCAATGACTGCTTACTTTTAGCCTAATAAAAGTACAGTGGCTCAGTGGCCAAACAATAGGAGTGGAACTCACCAACTCCCGATCTGATAGATCTGCAACAAAAGTGCTGCATATTCTTGGGCAAGTCACTGAACCTCTTCCACATTTGTAAAATGTGTAGAAAAATGCTGATAATCAAAGGAACATTATGATGATTAACCAATGAAACCTGGCAAAGCCTTTTTCTAAAGTATTATTAAAATTAATGTGAGACCTAGACACAACAAACAATCCAAGAACAATGATTATTCTAGGTCCAAGGCTAGACTTCCCTCAGAAGAACCTGGACTCTTTGATAAAAATGGATTCCAGCCTCAAGAAGGCAATATGCAAGATGAACTGAAACAATCTGTTATAGCAAACAAGGAAATTATCAACTACTCCCATGATATGTAAAGGATGAAAGAATTTAAAATTATGATGATTTAAAACATCAACTATATGTAAACCAATTAATTCAAAATAATACTTCAGAAATAAATATTTCATCAATGGTAAAGCTTAAAGTACTAATTATTTTGGAAACTGGTACAAAGAAAGTAAGAGGGACTAAGGGAGGGGGAAAAATAATAATCTGTGAAATGGCATTATTCATATCTCTTTTATAGAAAAATGAAACAAAGAAAACTGAACAAGATCTAACCAAGATTTTATGCAATGGCATAACTGTTCTGTATCTACCCTAACATGTAGGCATTACCATTTGCAGAAATGCAAACAAATATAAGTGATTTAACTGAGGAATTGCATATTGTAATGGATACCACAGTTCTAAACCACATACTGATTTACACAGGAAATTCAGAGAATAGAGCAGTAACATGTTAGCCATCATTTGGATGTATCCAGCAAATTCCAGGCAGTGGAAAAATGCAACAAAGGCACCTCCATATAAATTCCAGGAAAGAAAAGAGATTTGAATGAAGAGAACAGCAATATACAGTAAGGATTTGATTAGAAGTTGTCATTAATTACATTAGTAAATTTTAACTAATGTCTACAAATGACCTGAATAAAAATACAACACGATTTGTAAACTTCTCTCAAAAGAATTTTAAAAAAAAAAAAAAAAGAAGAGACACTATCAACTAACATCAAAGAATAGATCTTATTTGGGTCCCGATTTTTAAAAAAAAGTCACAAAGAATGGAATATAAAAAGAAACAAACTAACAAACCAGCTTGATATTCACTGAAGACAATCTGAAGTGTGATCAAGGACTGTTGCTGTGTGCTGCTGAGTCAACTCTAACTCCAAAAGACCCAAGGGAAAAAAAAAGTAGAACTTTCTCTTAGTGTTTTCCTGGATGTAAGATTTATGAAACCCAGTCAATCATGAGGTCTTTCTTCATGGAGCCAACGAGTGAGTTTGAACTGTCAACATTTTGGTTAGCAGCAGAATCTTTTTCTACTAAGCCACTGTTCCTATGTTCTACTATTTAGTCTTGCTATCTTTTAAGTCCTCTTTTTGAACTTATTTGGAAAATTCTCCATTTACCCTTTATATCTGAGGTCTCCATAATGTTTATGCTCAATGTTGAATGGTGGCTTTTCTGTACTCCCTATGTCAGAACTGATTTGATAGCAATGAGGTGTTTTTTTGGCTGGTTGTGGGGGCTTTTTGTGATGCTTTTTTTAAAAAAAAAAATTAAAAGTATTAATTTTTGTGTATAATAACAGTATTGTGGTTGTTTTACATTAGGTACTCATTGTGATATGATGAAGTAGTCATGGATGAAATAATGTAGCGCTTCAAACTGGGGAAGTAAGAGAGGATGCATAATAATTAGGGCATGAATAAAAATTATGGGAACTACGAGAAGTAAATGGGGATAGTTACACTACTGCGTTTAGTCTCCTAGGTGTTTTAAATTTTCAAAAATTCACATAACACTTGTATCTAAGCATTCTCATAAAATAAGAAAAATAGATTTCTATCTTAAAAGGGAAAGGTTTTTAACACTCTATACTTATCCTGATTAGAAATTTTACATCAATTAAAACTTTTTCAAGATGTCTAAAAAACATAAAATTTGAGCACTTACCGTTAGGGTTAAATAATCGGCAGCTTTTTAGAGATGTTTCATAACCTACTACTAATTCTTCTATGATTGCCACCTAAAGTACAAAAAACATAAGAAGATTTTAATTTTTAAAAAATAGTACTAGTCTTGTTCAAAATGTGTTGCTGTTATTATTAAAGAAAAATATTTCAGCAGCCAGTTATATATACACACACACTCTTTCTCTCTCCCCTTTGTATGGTTCTTAACCTCTTCATAAAATTTAAAACTAATCAAATGAATCATGTATTTGTACATGTGTGTGTTAACAGACAACTTTCTAAGAACTTCTTGGTAAATTCCTTTTCTCTACTGGGGAAAAATGCAACAAGTTAAAGCAAAGATCAAGAAAGGGCTGAGGGCGAGGGGGGGAAAGAAGCAATGTTGTGAATTTACATCAAGGTTCGCATAAACAACATCCAGAGTTAAAACCTGCTCTTAAAAAAAATCTAGAATTCAATGTTATATTCAAAGAGAAATTCCACAGAGAGATAAGAATCACTCTTAATTTTATACTTCAGAGAAAAAATATTAGTGAAGCTGCAACACAGAACAGTGGATGGTTTTATGAGTCAGGAGAATACAGAGCTATCCAGGTTCTGATTTCTCCTCAGTCCTGGCCATACTACTTGCTCCTAGCTTCATATATATATATTTCCCCCTTGTTTAATCCATACTTAAGAGATTTGTATTACCATAGAATTTCTCTTCAGTGTAACTATTCAACAGATTAACACCAGTTCTCTTGATTACCTCTGTAAATTATGAGGACTGAATGATCACAGCTAGGTTACTCTGACGTGCCAATGTTCTTCTGCTCCCACAAAATAAACTATAAGCTTCCTAATAGTCACTTTTGTTTTCTCAAATCTGTTTGACTCAGTTACACTTATAACTAATTACTAATTGCATAGTTTAATTCAATGTCAATTTTAAAAACAAGAACAAAGGAAAGACTTATTCTACAGGTTTAATATTTTTAAAAAGTCCTCAAAGATAATTTAGATATTTAATCAATTCAGGCATAAATGAGACAACCATAAGTAATTAAAAGGGAAAAATCATAAAAATGCAGAGATCTATATGCCAAGAATCACAAGAATCTCAGTTCTTACTCTATTAAAACTGGAAACTGGCCATTATTTCATATAAGAAATTTATGTAAGATGCAAAATACAAGAGAGAAACAGAGAGATAAAAACCAATCAATACAGACCCAATACAGACAGGCTTTTCCTCAAGAATGGCTAATAAAAATGTGTTCTCTCTCTCTCTCTCTCTATATATATATATAAAGTACATTATAAGCATGATTTTATTGTTCCATCTTTCTGATTCCTCACTGTTAACTCATTTTAAAAAAAGAACCCCCCCAAAGAAAAAGAACCCCAAACTCACAACTACCAACATATTCTGATGTACTTACAAGCAAAATAACATAAGAGTAAGATATCCTCTAAACAAGCATTTTGCAATATTATTAACACATAGCTGAAAGAGTAAGTTGACTTACTGGGACAGCAAACAAACTCTTCTGACAGAATTTTTTTCTACCAAATAAAAAAGGAGAAAGATTACTAAACTAAAAGATGGTTTGGAAAAAAAAAACAAAATCCACTTCTGACTTTCACCATGAGCAAGGATTAAAGAAAAGGCTGAAGAAATCACTACCATAACCAACTTTCCATACCTATGCTGACTGACTGAAACACAGAGCAAAAGCACGACAGAGAAAACAAATAAGTAATACATTGCAGAGTTAAAGAGAAAGGGGGATGAAAAGAGCAGCGCAGAAGCACTTTAAATGGCAAACTAGGAAGACTGGTAACAGATTCACAAAACATGTACTCCTCGAACAGAAAATCAAGAATCAAACTTTTCCAAATAATAAGCAAAGGAATGATAGTAAAAAAAAAAAAAATGGCTTTTGCTTTACCTTTTCTTTATCTTTGTATAATGATCTCAAAGTATTGAAGACTGGTGGACAACCTTTACTGAAATTCATCCTTAAGAATTTATCCAAACATTCCTTAAATTTCTCACCTTGGAAGATAAAAAAGTAATTTTTTTAATTAGAAAAACTGATTAAAGAAAGTTAACAATGCACATCTTATTATCAATATGCAGAATCATATATGTAAAACCAAGGAAAGAAACTTGAAATCATAACAAGACTTTCAATCCTTTGCTATTATTCTTACTCACCAGACAAAAAGTTTAATGGCAATCTTCTTGGCACTAATCCCCTAGGATATTTAGTCCAGGCTTCTTCATAAATTTTTAGTCTTTCTAACATATTAGCTACAGATAAAGGGGGGAAAAAATTATTCATAAATTGCAAAGTATGTCTTTTCCTGGCAAATCACAAATTTTTCACAGTATATTAAAAATTTATAAATAGAAAACTTGACAATAGGAAGAACTGTGTAAACTTACCACTCAAATATACTAAAAATCATTAATTAAGAGTATTTCCTGCTAATATATTCATATTTTAAATAGTTAAAATCTTACAATTTTATTCCTTTATGCTTTAGGTTTCTTTTTAAAATCTGAGAAGTCTTTTCTTTTTTCAAATTAAGCAACTTACTTTGTCGCATTTATGTTGATATACATTATCTCTCCACTATTTACTTTAGCCTCATCATTATTAAGCCATCTCTTTTGACTTACTTTAGATATTCTATTTTCAGTACTTCACATGTTCGTAATTCTTTAATGCTCAGTGAAGAATTCAGAATTGTCCTCCATTCACTCTTTCACTCAACTAATCTCTCAACTAGCTGTTGTTGCAATCCACTAAGTTGGTTCCAACTCACAGAAATCCAATGTATGAAAAAACACTGCCTGGTACTGTGCCATCCTCACAAGCACTGCTTTTTAAAAATTCAATGTTGCAGCTATGTGTCAATCCATCTCAATGAGTGTCCTTCTATTTTACAGATCCTCTACTAGGTACGGTATACTATACTATACTATACTATACTATACTATACTATACTATACTATACTCCTGTAGGGACTGGTCCAGTCTGATAATACATTCAAAATTTTTGAGATATAAGTCTCACCATTCTCACTTCTCAGAGGGTTTCTGGCAGCAAATTCTTCTGAGACAGATTTTCTTGTTCTCGGTTGTAGCCACTTCTAGTCAACTTATCAAGATCTTTCTTTGTCTCTGAGATTGCTAACTGGTACTCTTTTAGTAATTAACTGTTGTTGGTGTTGTATACCATGGAGTAGGAAACCAGAGTTGACCCTCTGGAAGATTTTCACAGGCAGTTAATCTCAAAGAAGACCTTTCACCTGGCAGAGCAGCTGGTGGCCTCAAACTGTATGTCTTTGGGAATGCAGTGCAGCTTCTTGCCACTAGGCCACCAGAGTTCCCTAGTAACTGACTACTTAACATTTAATGGCTAAAATTCTCTATTAATCTTAAATTCTTCCATCCTCCCAAACTCTCCTTTCACTAACACTGATAATTAATTAGCATTCAATGTGCTGATGTTCCAGGGTAATTTGCAATTCTTTGCAATAATCCTAAGAACAGGTTTTCCTTGTATCTATAAATGTTATCAGAAATAGCTAAATATAAATTTTGAAGGAAACATAGATTAAAATCAGACAATATGGCTAAGCAAATGTTCTTACTTTTGGGTCTGTAAACATGAGTGGACCCCATCTGGGAAAGGATGTGGGGGAAAGAAAGTTTCTAGATGATGAAAATTTAGATGCTCTTTCTATCTTAGGAAAAGTGCATGCTTGGCAGGCTACTGGGTAACAAGTTTACCACATTAAGTCATGCTTACTTTTTTCTTTCAGAGAGGGATCTTTAGATCTGTTGGTGGAAATATCTTTTTCATGTTTTTATCTTACTATGCATTCTTTTTCCTTAAACTTGTCTTTATAGAGTATTTTTTCCAACCATTTCTATGGATTTATACTAGAGAGACTTCAAAATTTGCTCTTTTTACTATATTAAATTGAAGTCAGCAAATGTACTTCTATATTCCTATTCTAAATAAGTCTTTATTAATTTATATTATCTGAAATTTTTTTCTAGTTATGCTTTTCAGTGTGTTAATATGGTAACAGTCACAATGAGATACTACTTTATATTCAATATGCTCAGAAAAAATAAAAACTGTTGATGCAGATACGGTGTAACCGAAATCCTCACACACTGCTGGCAAGAATGTAAAACGGTGCCACCACTCCAGAAATAATTTGGTGGTCTTTCAAAAAGTTAAACGTAAGTTATTATATGACCCAGCAATTTCACTCTGAGTATAAAATCAAAATAATTCAAAGACTCAAATCGACATCTGTACACCAAAGTTCAATTTCCTAACAGCATTATTCACAAATACCCAAAATTAACACCTCAAACACACTGGCACTGAATCACTTCTGACTCACAGCAACTCTTCATTGAATTTTTCAGGTTGTAAACTTCAGGAGATGACTGCCTTTTTTCCCTTATGAAGCTGCTGGTGAATTCAAACTGCCACAGGGGCGTAGCCTTTGAGTTTGCAGTGGAACTCTCTCCCAGAGTTCCCCCAACGGTAGAAAGAAGTCAAGTTTCCATCAAGAGATGGATAAACAAAATGTGGTATATGTAAAAAATGGACTCTTTTTCAGCCATAAAGGGATAGGAAGCTCCAAAGCACATTATATGAATAAACTTTCAAATCAGTAAGTGATAATAAGCCAGGCAGAAAGTGGTAAATATGATATGATTTTACATTTATTTTAAATTATTATAATCACATTAATAGGCAGATCTATAGAGACAGAGGATAAACTAGAGTTCCACAAGGTGACAAAAAAAATACAGAATTACAACTTCCTGGGTATGGAGTTTCTCTGAAAAGAGATGAAAGGTTTGTAAATTGTATTGATCTAGTGATTCTACACTACCACAAATGTAATTCATTTCACTGAGCTATACATTTAAAACTGTTAAAATGACAGACACTGTTATATTGTGATCATTAAAATTTAAATTTAAAAAAAATTTACATTTTTGATAAAAAAATTAAACACGTTAACAGAAAAGTAATTAAGATTTAGAATATATAAACCGTAAACAAACTACCTGGCTTGAGTGCCTTTTCTAAGCCTTTGTAATATGCCCAGTTCTCAGGATTTCTCTCCTGTAATCCTCTATAAACATCAGCAGCATCTTCCAACCGACATAAATGCAACAGAAGTTCTCCTAATAAAAACAAAACAAAACAAAAAAAAAACACTTTAACTAGATAGCTGAGAAAGAAAAAAATGGTCTAACTGTAATACATTGAACTTTCCCTCACATTTTTTCTTAATTTAGCTATAAATCAAGTGTTAATAAGTAAATGGATTTGGTATCCTCAAGTACTCCTATAATCTTTTAAAACTTATCACCATATTTTCATTATCTTCTCTTCCTTCTGAAGTTGCTATTTTCAAAAGTCATCTTATTTATATGGGTATGTGTGCAACTGAAGACTACGTTTTCCATATCCCATGAGCACAATGTCAGTAAACATTATCTGTGTCCATATGCCCTCAAATTGATTCTGACTTACAGTGACCATAAAGAACAGAGTAAATAGCTCAACAAGACTTTTTAAACTATGTATCTTTAAAGAAGCAGTCTTTTCTTCCAAGGAGACAGAATATGGTACCACTGTGTCAACTGCATTCCTTAAGCACTGACCTCCAAGTTTTCAATTATTCATACCCCTAAATAGGTATCTTTTTAACATCAAATTAATCTATACCAAAAGTTATGATTTCTTTATAAACTATAATATGGTTCTACTGTAACAGTTGTAATCATGGTCACATTAAAATCACATAGCTTCTTGCTTTAAGCTTACCTGTTTAATGGTCTGGTCTACTTTTCTCACTTATCTTTTAAACACTCTTCTCCATACAGTTAAAGACATCAATTTTCTCTCTATAATCTCGTAACTGTCCATCTTCCAATACATAGCCACAACTGCAAAGACTATAGCCTGGATCAGGCACATCTTAGTCTCCAGCCTGACATCATTGCTCTTCAGTACTCTAGAGAGGTCTCTGACAGCTGCCTTTCCCAATGCAATTCATCTCTTGATTTCCTGGCTGTTGGTACAAAAAGTGTTGACCGGCCAAGCAAACTATCTCAATCTCTTCACCATCCATAATGATACTACCAGTTGGCCCAGTGGTGACAATCTGTTTTGTTGATGTTGACCTTCAATCCATACTGAAGGCTGCAGTCCTTGACCTTCTGACGCAAGTACTTCGGGTCCCCCTCAGTTTGAGCAAGCAGGGTTGTGTCATCTGCTTAACACAGGTTATTGATGAATCTTCCACCAATCCTAACACCACATTCCTCCTTGTATAGCACAGAGACCCGGATGATCGGTTCTGCATACAGATTTAAAAGGTGTGGAGACAGAATACATCCCTGGCGGACCCCCTTCCCAATTTTGAACCATTCAGTGTCTCCTTGCTCTGTTCTGACGAGTTACTCTAGATCCAAGTATAAGTTTCCCATAAGCACAATCAAATGTTCTGGGATTCCCATTCTTCGGAGTCAGCCATAGTTTGTAGTGATCCACACAGTCAAAAGCCTTTGCATAGTCAATGAAGCAACACAGATAAGATATTCCTCTGGAACTCTTTGCTTTCTGCCAAGATCCATCTAATATCCCTAGTACCACGACCTAGCCTCAATTTCAAAATTTATCTCAAAACCCTGGTTTCATTAGTTCTACACAGATCACCCAAATTGCCTGCTTGTTCTACACCTCATGAAACACAAGAAAGTCAGATAAACAGACAAGAGATACGGTCTCATTTAAAATGTCATCTAAGAGTTCCAAATTCCTATTCTAACATGGTGGTTGGTTGCTTTTTTAAAAAAACCTAAATTGCTGTTCATTTTTCAAAGGTATTGTTTTCAAACCATTATTTCACTCTTACATTCTTAACACTCTTCAGACAATACAAAGAGTGTTTAATTGATTGTTTTAAATATTTTACACGCATTAATTCAATCCTGCAATTCTTTGAGACCGGTTACTTTTTTCTTTCATTTAAAGCTACAGCTATTTTAAGTAAACTGGTCCCACATCTCTCAGATAATGCTGTAGCTAGAATGTGAATCTAGGTCACATGGATTAAAAAAAAAAATCAACCATATTCTTTTTTTAGAATTTTTTTTATTAATTGCAATGAAAAGTTACAAAGACTTTGGATTTTCATTCATTCATTGTTGCACTTTTCTCCCTGTCCACCCCTTCCCCCCCCCTCAGTACACTCTTCTCTTTGAAAAGTAAAAGTTTCCCCATTGCTTCACAATCCCTCTCCCCAGGTCCACTCCACTATGCAGCCTTCATTCTGAACTCCTGTCATAACAATAATACCTAATCACATATCCCTTTTAAACAGTTTTCTCCCTCATCTGTTTCAATGCAGTATATTTATCCCATCTTTCTCAGTCTCCCTCCAACCCCGATGTCAGTCCTGTTTTACAACAGCGGCACTATGCAGTATTTGTCCCTTTGTGACTGAGCTATTATTTCACTCAAAATAACGTCCTCCAGGGTCACCCATTTTGAATACTATTTCATGGGTTCCTTGTTTTTCAATGCAGCGTAGTATTCCATTGTGTGAATATACCACAGCTTTTCTATCCATTCATTTGTTGATGGGCACTTAGGTTGTTTCCAACTCCTTGCTGTCGTGAACAAAGCTGCAATAAACATGGATGTGCATAAAAAACCAACCATATTCTTAATCTCTGTTCCAGTATTTCTTTTTCTGGGTCTTTCCCCCCCCCCTCCTTTTTTTTCCTTGTTGTTGTATACCACTGACTCGGATCCAACTGGCATAGAAGGAAATTGCCCCTCTGAAGTAATCTTGCTGCCTAGAAGACATGTATAAGTATTTGGAAACATTTCTGATTGTTGCAGCCAACAGAGAAGGATGAAGAACTGGCACAGGAGAGGCCAGGGATGCACTAAACATTTTATAACAGGATAGAGAGAACAAATAGGATAGAAATCTAAACTCAAAATAAAGAATTATATCAAAACAACTATGAGATATCATCTCACCCCAGCAACACTAGCAAAGTTCAACATGGTAAGTCAAACAAAAAAATGCTAATAGGTTGTGGACAGAATCGAACTCTTATTCACTGCTAGTGGAAATGTAAAATGGTACAGCCACTACGGAAGGAGTATAGTGCTTTCTCAAGTTAGAAATACTATTTGTCCAAGCAGTTTCAATACTGGGAATATATCCTAAAAAAAACAAGAGCCACGATTCAAACATATCTATGCACACCCATGCTTACTGTTACATTATTTACCATAGCAAACAGGTGACAGTAGCCCCGAGGGCCCATTAACAAATGAATGGACAGAAAATCTATGGTACACTCACACAATGGAATATTATACAGCAATGAAAAACAATTAACTAGTAAAACACTAAACATGGGTAAGTCTGGAAGACTATGCTGAGTCAAATATCTCAGTCACAAAAGGACAAATACTGCTTAGTATCACTGTTGTTAAGACAGGACTAACATACACAGCTGGGAGAATAGCAAAAGAGTGGATAGACAATGGAATAGATGAGAAGAATTATCTGAAAGCAATCTATGCTTAGGCATTACAGACAACAATCTGGAACAAGTGGTGCATTGCAAAGGAGACTTGGGGAGGGAGAGAGGAGGAGGAGGAGGAGGAGGAGGGAGAAAAATGTGCAACAATGAATGATATCCCAACCTTTCTATAAACTTTTGTGAAAATTACTTAAAAAAATTAACAAGAATTTTGTACTGAGATTAAGAAAGTCATCTCTTACACAAACCAAAGTCTCCTTATCTAAGAACTTCAAAAGAATTAAGTTTTCTCTACTATACTACACTCATTGTTATTTTCTTCCTTTATCTCTCAGCTATTGTGTGGGAGAAAATTAACAATTTTTTTGCCAAAATGTACCCAAATAACCATTTCATAAAGCTCCCAAGTAATCCTGACACTGTTTCCTCAGTACCACCACCATTAACAACTTTTAAGTTTCCAAAAACTGATCTTATTCTCAGTTCTGTCTTTTCTCTGTATACATCCTGTCTCTCTATACACACCTGATACATTATAGGTATTTAGCTGTTTGTTTTAAATGAGCTGGTGGCGTTACTTCATATTATTATCAAACAAATAAAAACAACTAGAAAAGAAACACGAATATCCATTATATGTACTTTGGGCAATCCCTGGAAAGGGACAACAATGCTTGGAAAAAGTCAGCAAAAAAGAGGAAGACCCTCAGCAAGACTGACTGATACAATGACTGCAACAATGAGCACAAAAGTGTGTGATGATAGAACAGGATCAGACAGGGTTTTGCTCTATTATACATAGTCTATGAATAGGAGCCAATACAACAACGTGCTCATATACTGACATTTAATTACTGTGGATGAATTATTCATGATCTTTTATAAGTTTAAGTCTTCAACTAGGTTGCATCCATTCAACTGTACGTGATAGTCTATTACTCAATCACTGCACATTTAGTACAAACATTGCTTGTAAAAAAACTTTCTTCTGACCCTATCTTCTAGCCTTTCCACCTTGGTACTCTTGGTACCACCAGGCAGGAAACTAAAAGACGAATTGCACTGAGGAAAGTTTCCTGTCAGAGACCCTCCAAAGTACTCTAGAGTAACAATATCAGTCTGGAGATTAAGGTGCCCCTGGATCCAGGCCATAGTCTTTGCAATTACTTGCTATACTTCAGAAAGCTGGACAATAACTAGGGATGAGAAAAGGAGAACTGTTGCCTTTGAGTTGTGATGCTGGAGAAGAGTATTGACTATACCATGGACTGGATTGCTAGGAGAATAAACAGGTTCATCTAAGAGAGGGTGAGACCAGGCTACTTCTTTGAGGCAAAGATTCTGAAGCTTCATCTGACATGTTGTAAGGCGGGACCAGTCCTTGAAGGACATTAGGCTTGGAAGGGTGGAGGGACAGCACAAGAGAGGAAGACCCTTGATGACATGGATTGATTCAGTAACTGGAGTGATGGGGATAGGTGTGTCAGAGACAGTAAGATTGGCACAGGAAACAACAGAGTTTAGGGCTGCTGTACATAGGATTGCTATGAGTTGCAGGCAACTCAACGGCACATAACAATAGTCTTTCCATCAACCACTCTATTTATTTCCTATTACAGCAAAATTCCTTGTATGAGTCTTTTACACTAGCAATCTTCAATTTCTCTACTCCCACTTTCACTTACCATACATGATTTGTGTTATTCCACTTCTAAATGCTCACAAAATAATTTTACTGTGTGTCAATGATTACCAAACTGCTAATCCACTGCTTGATTCTGAGTCCTCATTTAACTTAAACTATCTTCCATTTGTTACTAATAGTGTTACCAAAAATGTCTCACAAAATAATGTACATAAGAGTACTTTCATTGCACTGCAATCCCAGACGTATGCAGTTTGAATTCAGCAGATGCACAGCTAGAGAAGGAGGGGCAAACTCCTGCTGTACCAGTCAGATATGATTTGATGGTACACACACAAAAAAAATAATAAAAATTTTAAAAAAGAGTACTTTGAAAACCGCCATGCATTTCCACAAAGACACTGAAACCTAAGCCCTGCCCCTCATAAAAGTAATGCTACTAACTCAAACTGAAAAGTAGATATTCCCCCCCTTGAGTTGAATGAAGAGCTCTGGTGCCAAAGTCTGTATCCAATGGCACTATTAAATGCTGTGTGTCTTAAACACTTTAAACATACCAGTGGCTACGTGAGAAAAATAAGGATAGTCTTTCAAGAAGGTAATTATTAGAAATAATCAAGTTTTCCAATTATTTTGTAATTCTTTCCTTTTCAACAATCACTTTTTACTCTTAAAACTATTTATAGGGCACGGTTCCTATCAGTTCTCATTGGATCCATTTATACAGGGGTGCACACCTCTTATTTCAATGAGCACACATAACCCAAAACTCTCATTTCCATCTTGTCATTCCTGTATTCATCTCTATGTCAACCAAGACACTCAGACAAAATTATAAAATGCCCTAGACTACATTTTTGTAAAAACTGCTTTACTAACATATACTTTTAGAAGAGAATATGGGTTAAAATACTAGCCATTTTTTTAAAAAATTCAAACAAAATTAGCAACAGCTTCCCCTTTTTATTTCTAAAAAGTAATTACCATCAAATCAAATATCATTCATATAAAGGAAAAGTGTGGTAAACAACCCAATTGCAAAATGGGCATAGGATATGAACAGACACTTAACCAAGGATGACATTCAGATGACAAACACACACATGAAGAAATGTTCAAAATCCCTAGCTCTAAGAGAGATGCATATAAAGACAACTATGAGATAATGTCTCTCTCACCCCAGTCAGAATAGCAAAATTTAACAAAACAGCAAACAACAAATGCTGGTGAGATTATAGGAGTGTAAAATGGTGCAACCACTATGGAAGGCTGTATGGTGCCTTCTCAAAAAGTTGGAAACTGAAATACCATTTGACCCAGCAATTCCACTACTGGGAATATACCTTAAAGAAATCAGAACTGCCACTCAAGCAGATATATGCTCACCCATGTTTTTATTGTGGCTTTGTTCACAACAGCAAAGAGTTGGAAACAACCCCAAGTGCCCATAAACAAATGAATAGAGCAGCTGTGGTATATTTACACAATGGAATACTATGCAGCACTGAAAAACAAGGAACTCATGAAATACACAAAACAGGTGACCATGGAGGAAATTATGCTGAGTGAAATATCTCAGTCACAAAAGGACAAATATCTTCAACGAGATGGAAAAGGCAATCTCCAGTTTCGTGTGCAATGGAAAGAAGCCCTGAATAAGCAAAGCACTCCTTAAGAATAGAAGAACGGTAGGAGGTATCTCACTCCCTGATTTCAAATC
>NW_006399803.1:17226025-17240368 GCF_000299155.1 Elephantulus edwardii
AAAAAAGGACAAATATCTGCACAGTGCTACTATTGTAAAGTGGGACTGACATCGGAGTTGGGGGAAAACTAAGAGGAGATAAATAATGTATACTGCATTGGAATAGAGGAGAGAGCCCTGTTTAGGAGGAATATATAATTAGATATTATTGTCATGACAAGAATCCAGAACAAAAGCCGCATAGTCGAGTGGACTGATTTTTTTTTAGTTTTCAAAGAGGTAAGTGAACTAGTGAGAGGAGTGGGCAAGGAGGAAAGTGTGCAATAATGAATGAATAAAAATCCAAATTCTCTGTAAACATTCATTAAAATAAAAATTTTTAAAAGAAAAAAACCCTAAAAAAAAAAGAGGACAAGATTTGTCCACTAATTTTTTATAATTATTTTTTCCTATACCAATGAGTCAGAATTGCTTCAATAGCTATATAAACATAAAAAAAATTTTTCTCACAACTCAAATTATTCAAAGTGCATAAGTAAAAAATATTTTTTTTAACCAATAGCTCTATTATATGAATCTTTCAGGAACAAAATATTATTTTTCATCCCTTCTCTTTGCCATAATTAAACATTATAATAAATGCCATTCTGAATAAGTTACCTTTGGTTTCTTCTACAGCAAGTTTATCACAAATTTGCTTTTCATAGGTACAAAGATGTTCCAGAGCTTCTCTATAGAGACCTGCTTCCCGAAGAACTTGATTCTGATATAAAAGGAGTTCACTATATTCATAATCGACTTTATCAGGGGATGTCTGTTAATGGATATAAGGAACACGAGTAAGAATTTTACTGTCATAATAGAAAAATTGTTTATTTTCTCAAAAACATATAAGAAAAAGGATGTCATCTGATTGATAAGACTGATTTTTTAAAAACCGTTTTCTAAATATGGAGCAACTGAGTAAATAATGACAATATCAGATAACTTGATAAGTAAAGTAAGAATCTCTAAGCAGTTATCCACTAATAACTGAGAATTAAGGTAAACTTTAACTTTATTGTAAAATATAAAAATAAAAATAGATTTAATTATGGAGTTAGAAAATCATTACTTTTATCATAAATTTAGGCAAAAATAATAACCAATAAATGCAAAAACTAGAGGCAGAAAGTTGGACAAAGATCAGGCTATTAACAAAAGTTTCAAAGTTATGGCCCTACAGATCAAAAGCTAAAAATTAGCAAGTTTGCAGAGAAGTCTGGCCTAGACCAATTTAACCAAATGATGAAATGGATCATTATCTTGATGAATTAAAAAGAGCACATAACTTCTGAAGTTTTCTGCCAAGAGTATAAAATTAAATCAAAAAATGAGGAACTATCATACAAATCTAAAATGAGAGTACAAAAGAACCACCCTATACTATTAAAAGCACACATGAAACCTCAAGAAATTCTTTTAAAAACTGTTGTAGATTGTAGTTGTTGTTATGTACCATCAAGTCTACTGCATCTACTAGCAATCCTATATATCTGAACCTATGTAACTGAACCTTGCTCTGTCCTGAGCCAGTCTCACAGACTCCAACACATATAACCTCATTTCCTCAGTTACCATGTTCATCTACCTCATCTGGGGTCTTTCCATCCTCTGCTGTTCCTCTACCCTTCTAAGCATGATGTCCTTCTCCAAGAACTGATCCTTCTCGGCCATAAGCCCAAAGTAAGTGAGATGGAGCTCCAAAATCCTTGCCTCCAAGGAGAAATGTGGTTTCACCTTCTACAAGACACATCTATTTATTCTCCTGGTGGTCCATGGTATAATCAATACTCTTCCCCAGCACAACTCAAAAGCACTGAACCTCGTTCTGTCATCTTTAGTCACTGTCCAGTTCTTTGATGCATAGCAAGAAACTGGGAAGACCATGGCCTGGATCAAGCATACATTAGTCTCTAGACTGACATCACTGCTTTTTACACTTTGGAAAGTCCCAGACATCTGATTCCCAATGCAATTAGGCTTTTGATTTCCTGACTGCTGGTGTCTAAAGTGTTGATTGTGAAGCCAAGAAAGCTGAAATTGTTAACAATCTCAATCTATCATGATGCTGCCAACTGACTCAGTGGTGAGAATCTTTATCTTCCTGATGTTGAGCTTCAGTCCATATTAAAAACTACAGTCCTTGACTTTTGCAGCAAACACTTCAGGTCATTCTCCATTTTGGCAAGCACAGTTGCATCATCATCTGCATTAACACAGGTTGCTGATGAAATCTTGCTCAAATCCTGATGCCACATTCCTCCTCATAAAGCCCAGCCTGCTGAATAATCTGTTCCACATACAGATTGAAAAGGTATGGAGACAAGATGCATCGCTGATTGCACTCCTTTCCTAATTTTGAACCATGCAGTGTTTCCTTGCTCGGTTGTGAAGATTGCCTCCTGATTGAAGCATAGGTTTCACATGAGCACAATTTGGGATTCCTATTCTCACAATCAGTCAATGAAACAGAGATAGACATACCTCTGGAACTCCTTCCTTTCTGCCAAGACCCATCTGACACTAGCAATAATGTCTCTAGTGCCACAAAACTCTTCTAAACCCAGCTTGTATTCCTGATAGTTCACTGTCAATGTACTGTTCCAATCGTTTTTTAATAATCTTCAGCAGGATTTTGCTTCCATGTGATATTAGTGATACTATTCTATAATTTCCAACCTCTGTTAGATGACCTTTTTGTGGGATAGAAATAAATATGGATCTCTTCCAGTCAACTGGATAGGCAGATGTCCTCCAGATTTCTTGGGACAACCTGGTGAGCACATACAAGGCACTATCTCTTTGTTGAAATACGTCAATTGGTATGCTCTCAATTCCTGGGGCACTATTTTTGGTCAATTCCTTCAGAGCAGCTTGAACTTCCTACTTCATCATCCCTGCCTCATGATCCTAAGTTTCTTTCATGAAATTCTTCTGTGACAGCCAATTCTTTTAGGTTTAGTGACTGTGTATTCCATCTTCTTTTAATATTTCCTGTAACATTTACAATTCTGCCTACAGTTTTCTTAAGTACTGTAAATAGAGGCTTGGATTTGTTCTAGAAAAGCTCTTCTTAGAAAATACACATAAAGTATTTAGGGGTAAAAAAGCATGATAACTACTCTCAAATATAACAGGAAGAATATAGCTAAATTAGAAAAGAAATTGGTCGTATATTAACAGCTAGTTAATTTGGTCAATTTCATTCTGGAGTATTTTGTACTTTTCTTGCAACTTTTCTGTTAACTTTGACATTCTTTTTACGTATAAAATTAGATTTTGTACCTACCTTTCTATTACTTATTCTTAGAATCAGTCTTAATTCAAATGGTTTCTGGATATTACCTGCTGTGTTTTCCTAAATTCTTCTAAAATCTTTGCAGCCATTTCATAATCTTCTAATAAATGATAAGCAATAGCATAGCCAATCCATGATGCTCTCTGTGCAGGTCGAAGCTGAAGTAATTGGTATCTCGTTTCCTTAAAGGAGAGAGAAAAATCCACCAAAATCAACCACCATTTTTATAATTTATAATGAAAGTAAATATTTCTTTAAAAGGCTGTATTGAATGCACACCCATGTTTCTTGCTGTGTTTTTCACAACAGCAAAGAGATGGAAACAACTCAAGTGCCCATCAACTAGCTAATGGATAGAGAAGCTGTGGTATATTCACACAATAGAACACTATGCAGCACTGGAAAAACAAGGAACTCATGAAATATTATACAAAATGGGTGACCCTGGAGGACATTATGCTAAGTGAAATATCTCAGTCACAAAATAATCACTGCATAATGCCACTGTACACTGGAGTTGGGGAAAACTAAGAAAAGGGAATAAATAATGGATATTGCCTTGAAACAGATAAGGGAAAGAACTGCTTAAAAGGAATATATGATTAGGTATCTGCAGAGCGCTGCATAGTAAAGTGGACTGGGGCGGGCATGAGGAATTGTACAATAAGAGTTTTTTTCAAAGCGAACTGGGAGGGGGCAGGGAGAAAAATGTGCAACAAAGAATGAATAGAAATCCAAGTTCTTCATAAACTTTCATTAAAATCGCAATAAAAAAGGTTGTATTGATTTCTCTCATAATTGTAAATATTTTTTAACAGAATGCTGGGAATACTACAAAATAATTTCAAAACATTCATATTTCTTAACTTTTATAGAGCTAAAGACATACCTGTTCAACTCTGAAAGAGATCACAACTGAAGATGCCAGATGGAGTGGGAGATAAATGTAGAACAAAACTCAGATAATATAGTAATAGCCAGGCTTATGAACCTGACAGATACTAGTTGTTCTTAATCCTCCTATGAGCCTGATGCTGAATGCTTTTTTCCCCTCTCCCATCCCCACTCTCATGCTGAAATTACCCCTGTGGAACAACTTTTAAGAAAATACATTTATGAAGTGAACAGTAACACCAGGGAGACAATAAGCACTTAGAACATTCACAACACAAGATCACAAGAGGAGATGTGTTCAAAGATAAACCTCAAGAGAAGATGGAGAGATAAATAAAAACAAAAATGACAGCAAAAAGTGATGACACTTTTTATGTAAAGACTGGGGTAAATATGTATAAAACACATGAGTCTGAAAGGTTGAAAGGAATATCAACCTATTCTGTAAATTTTAACTTAAATTTTATTTAAAGATAAATACTTCTTTAGAAGCACAAGGAAGCTTCCAAATTTACATTTTAAAATAGAAAACATTTTTCTTTTACTTTTGAGTATATAAGAAAAACAAGCCATTTGGAAAACATAAAAAATTCTCCCACAACTCCGTTATGCATTGTGGGGGTTAAAGGGAAATGAAAAAAGACATTAAACAGATCCAACGCCACTTTAAAAGTTTAAAAAAAAAAAAGTAAAAATATCAGACAAAGCCTGGTTTACTTGAGTACTGATGATATTTTCATTGACTTTATTAATCAATCTGACACAGTGATCTAGATTTGTCTCATCTATATGAATCTTACATATTATAAATGTCATTTCTATCATAAAAACAATGATGACAGGGGGTGGTAAGTATTTATTTATACTTCTTTTAAAAATCCAAAATCTTATTTTATCATGAGGTACTAAAAATGTTTTTTAAGTATTATTAAAAATTTTTCCTCTTAGAAGCAAAAATTTTGTTTTACTTACCCTGTAACCCTCAAGATCTCGCATTTGAATCTGTAGTAAAGAAAGGTCCCTTAAAATTTGAAGATTGTCTTTATCCCATTTTAGTGCATTTCTGTAACACTTAATGGCTTCATCGTACTTCTTGTCTGACCTTTGGAGAAGGCCATAAACATGCCAACCTAAGGATTTAGTTAAGGGTTCAACTTGAGAGTTAAAAATAAAAATATTCCCAATTATGTCCCAGAACCTGTAAAACTACAGGTACTTACAACATTACAATTTGTTGTTTTACTGTTTTCTTTTAAAAAAGCAAGTATGTCAAGATAGAAAACAATTTAATATAGATGAAAAAGAACAGAATATTCAAAATCAGGAAACTGTATACCTAGCTTACATTATTTGCTCTAGGACTCTGGTTCAAGATTTCTCATTTATAAAATGGGAAAAGAAGTACCAGCTAAATGGCAAAGCACAGTAACAAAAATTAAGTGGTGTAACATATATATTTACAATATATATCTATTATTATATATCTACATATATAATATTTATTTACATTATCGTTTTACTTGGTGAAAATTCTTTTAAAACCTTAATACTTTTTAAAAGCATTCTGTATATGCATCTAAGAAAGTAAATTTTATTCACTACTATTTAAGTTCCTTGAGCGCAAAATTGGAATACATTTTCTTCTGTACCATTCCACAGACCTGGAAAATTTCCTAAACACTTTGTCTTAGCCCACAAACTTGTTACAGATCTTTTTCTTAAAAGACAGGCTAATTAAGAGTAAACAATAGCTTTCTTCTAAATTTCCCCAGACATTTCTACTTGCTTCCAGCCTCTCTTTAACTTACTGAAGGCCACTGAGTCAATTCTGACTCAATGCAAATCTATGAATATTTCCTTTAATAAAAGAGTACTTACAAAATATTATTTATAGTGCTTGGTACACTGGGGACTGTGTTAAGCATATTATCTGAACCAGGTTTAAAATCTAGGTAAAGTACATCCTAACACCTATATGTTTTCAACCATACTGTCCTCTTATTATATCACTCTCTTATCAAAATGATAAAATCTACAAAATGTCCTTTTTTACCAGTGAAAAGAGCTTTCATAGATTATTCTAAAGCAAGTTCATCTACAAGTTTTTACTTATGTTACTTATTTGTGACTAATTCAAAAGTTAGACAAAGCCCTTGCCAAGGATTATGGTTACATAGACAACAAATGTTACCTGAATGAAGGTGATTAGTGCTATTCCACTTAAGAAAGAATCCTTTCATCTATCATAACATAGTAAGAGGTATTTAAAACTTGACTTTCAAACTGCTTTCTTACCTCAAATTACCCCCAATCAATATGCACAAATTTCTCAAAAAGGATACACACATGACTCTTCAAGTCATTTCTCAAACCTCTACGAACCAATTCATAAGCTTCTTCTTTTTTCCCCAAACAATTCAATGTTAATCCTTTCATAGCCAGAGTTTCTATTTTAAAAAAGAAAAACACAATTGATGCATTAGCCTAAGAATTTCACATGGATTACTGGGAAAATTTTCTAAGTGTTACAGAGTTAAAGCATTAAAAATAATTGGCAGGTCAAGTAAATATAGATTTGTAGACTCTTCTTGGAAGTAATACCCCTTGGATTTTATAAGTGCAAAAAAATGCAGGTAAAAGCACACACATCTCGTCAGAAATACGTACTTGGGAATTCATATGCTGACAAGACATAGAACTTTGTATTTACACTGCTTTAAAACGTAACACAGTTTACTATAAAAACAAATTTTATATATGTGAACACAATTTACAAAAGTCACTATTTAAATATTAAATACACCTTAAAAATCACCTACATTCTTTATTTTCATAGTTACTTTAAAATAACCTAAAAACTTCAAAAAGGAAATAAAAAAAACAAACGCATGCACACCCATGTTTACTGCTCCATTTATTCACAACAGCAAAAAAAAGGAAGTAGCCAAAGTGTCCGATAACAAATGAATGGACAGAAAAGTATGGTACATTTACACACATTACCCAGAAGTGAAGAGAAAAAAAAACACAACATGGAGGAGCCTGGAGAACATTATGCTAAATGAAATATCTTAGTTATAAAAGGACAAACACTGCATAAAGCTGCTATTATAAAATAGGTCAGATATGAGGAGGTTGGAGAGAGAATGGGAAATGACTGGACAGTAATGAACACTGCATTAAAACAGAAGAGGGGAAGAAATGTCCAAAAGGAGTATATTAAGGCATTGTATGTAAGACAACAATCTGGAATAAGGGTGTACTGAGGGGTGGGCTGGTAGAGAGAATGGGGGGAGAAAATATGCAACATTGGGGGGAAAAAAGTAATAATGCACACCCATGTTTATTTTTATTGCTGCTTTGTTCACAAAAGCACAGAGCTGGAAACCCAAGTGCCCATCAACAAACAAACGGATAGAGAGGCTGCGGTGTATTCACACGGTGGAATATTATACAGCACTGAAAAGCAAAGAACTCATGAAATATGATACAAAATGAGTGACCATACATGATATTGAAAGAGACGAGGGAAATAACTGTGTAAAAGGAATATATGATTAGGTATTACTAGGATGACAAGAGTCCAAAATAAGAGTGATCTGGGGCGGGGGGACTGTACAACAACAAAGAATTTTTTTTCCGAAGAAAAAAGTGATGGAGGGGGTACAACAATGAAAGATTGGAAACCAAATTTCTTTATAAACTTTCATTAACATCTCAATTAAGAAAAAGCAGCAGCTATAGCAGCAGCAGCAGCAGCCTGGGCAATATAACCTTAAATGACTAGCAGAGATGCCTGGGTAAGCCCTGCTAGCACCTGAGTTGGGTGAGTAGCTAGTCTGCTCTTTACTACACTAGACCTAACAGAAACACTTCTCCCAGTAGATCATTTCATTCCCTAGCAAAAATGTCTAAGCTGTCTCCAGTACCATGAGCAGGAGGTATTGTGTATGTAGGAGAAATGTATCCACACTCTAGTACTATAGTAATCAACAAAGAAACAAAGGGGGGTGGGGGAGAAAGATAAGGGAAAACTCACAATGGCTATATCTCATTTATGTTAATACAATAAATGTTTCCTTAAAAAATACACAAATAAAATAATTTTTAATTGAGTAATATAGCTAAAGTGAAAAAAGGAATACAAAGGGCAAAAACTGTGTTAATCATGTTAAAAAAAAAAGCAAAAACACAAAAATCTAAATTTACATTTGCCCAACACTAAGATCTCAAATTTTAGAATTCCTTTCAAATATTAGAATAAAACTATAAAAAATGTAAAATTCACTTCCTAATCAACATGCCTCTGTAAACTCTACGAATTTTGATAAGGGTCAGTAGTTCCAGCAAGGCTTCAATCTTTTTTTTCATAGGATTGCTGAGTCGTGCTCAACTTGCAGGTAATCAACAACTAGGGAAATGTCAACATTTATAGAAAAAAAAATACAAATAAAGACACAGACATAAAATAGTGGGAGGGAAATTATGTACGAATGCAAAGAACCAAATATTAAGTCAAACAAAATACATCTGGCAAGGAACCAAATTATCAAGTTAACTTAAAAAGGAATCCTTTATCCTTTGCTGTAAAACAGGTAAAATCTATTATAACAATTATGTCAGTATTTTTATCAAAACTATAATTTACCTGTATTTTATTCTATGATTATTTTTATATATTAATATGTTAGTTTTTAATATGTATTTTGTCACACATATATTTTATCAAATCTAGAATTGTCATTACAAGTTTAAGACGTACATTTTAAATACCACTAAAAAATACTGCCCATTAAATCACACAACTTGATTTTAAATATGTTAAAATAAGCGAGAAAACTGTAATTTAGAATCAATTAAATTTGGTAGTCTTTTTATTTAAATTCTATAATGATTACAAGCCTAGAAATCACATTATTAACATTTATACAGTTTAAAAAAGCAAACAACTCGAACTCATTGACTTTAAATTGGAATTAGTCCTCAAGTAGGTTTGTTGTTGTTAAGTGCTGTCAAGTCCGTCAAGTCGCAGGCGACTCAAAGCGACCCTATGAAGGGGAGTCCTTGACGCTTGGGTGTCTCTCATCCTCTCTCCAGGTTCACAGGGTTTCCGGATGGAAGTGGAAGCCAATCCTCCTTCCAACAAGTAGGTTTAGGAGACTGTAAATCAAATAAGGAGACTGACCAACTTTCTTCTGTGGACCTGTTGGTGGATCTGAACCATCAGAGACGTGCTTCCTTTAGGTTAGCAGCACAAATTCCTATAGAATATACCACTAGCGCTCTCCATTAGTTAGAAATTTAAAAAAAAAAAAATACCCAGTTGGCCAACTAAATCTTTTTTTAAAGGGGGAAAAAAAAAGATAGACATTTCCCATATTATCAAATTAATTTCAAGAATGTTATTTCCTGACCCTTTACAAATGTATGTGAATTTCAAGTTTAGTCACACATTTTCCTCTTGCTTTACAAATAATCTCGCTACTCAATCTTCTAGTCTCAATAGACAAAATCAAGTAAACTTTCAAAACTTGATGACATACAAATTATATTTAAAAGATGATCAATCTATCTATACTAGTTAAGACATAATGATAAACAAAGAGTATTTTATGAGCAAAAGACCAAATGGGCATTTTCTCAATAAGTTAATGTAAAGTTAAAAAGTAATTTTTAAAATAAAATGTTACTTAAATAAGGATACTTCTTATTCCAGCTGTGGAACCTTTTGGACTTGCCTTGCTGTTGGAACCATGGTGAGAGTAACATGAACATTCAGGATCCAGGCAAGGAATCAATCATACTGCTGTGACAGTTGTGCACTCTAACTTGAAGGTTCCAGCAATCAGCAGACAGGAGCAGAAGGTCACAGACAAAGTTCTTCCTAAACTGTCAAAGTGGTGAAGAGAGTTGGGGAATTTGGCTTCCTCTCTCCACAGACCAAGCAGCACAACAGACTTCAGGAGAGAGGGCTGCAATGTGAAAAGAGCAAGCCATCCACCCCAGAAAATTTACCTACAGAGTAGAGAGAAAAGAAGAGAAGCAGCTGGCCCCCCAGTCCCAACTAATTTTGCCACATGACCTGAGAGGAAAAACTAAGGCAGGGTGTGTTATCTTTCCTTTCCCTAGTGCATTAAACTCCCCAAATGAGGCCTTTCTTTGAGCCCAGGGACCAAAGAGAAATAAATGCAGGCAGGATACGGTACCCTTCCCTTCTCTGGAGCAGTGAGCTTCCAAGCCAAGGTTATGAGATCAAGGTCCTGCTAAAGCTGCAGCAAAAAAATAAATAAATCTACCACAGGAACAATATGGAAGAAGCAGATGACCTTATACCCTATACAAAGCCAAAGCATGATGTCACCCTAAAGAAGTGATCAAAACATAGAATCAATGGATTTTCTGAAGCCAAAAAGTCTGATGGAACTTTCTGACACAGAATTCAAAGAACAATGATTATTTTCAGTGAGTAAAAGATAAACTTCAAGAATTATAGAATTCTGCAAGCAAAAGCCAAGAGGAACTTAAAAAAGAAAACCCCAATCAAGACAATGTAGACAAAGCCAAAAGACATTCGAAGCTCTGGGGGGGAAAAAAAAAGAAATAGCAATTCAGAATATATAAGGACTGGTGTCTCTGATACTGTCAACATGTTGGAGGAACATATAAGCAGAGATAAAGAGATGGAACACAGAATCAGTGAAAAGAAGATAAAATTCTCACAACAGATTTGCTAGAACAAAAAGCAGAATCAAAAAGGAAAAAGAAGAAAGTCTAAGAATAATCAAGAGGGAAAACAGGGATATAATTGGAATCCGAGAACAGGAAGAAGCAGAAAAGGCACTCATCAGAGTGGTGGAAAAGATACTAGATGAAAAGTTTAAAGGCATAATACCAGAAAATGAGTGAATACCATATAGGATAGACTCCAAGTGAATAAAACTCCAAGGCATATTATAGTCAAATTTGCCAGAACCAAAGGTATGGGGAGAATTCTGAAAGCAGCTAGGGAGAGACTAAGAGTAATCTATAAGGGAAAGCAAATAAGATTAAATGCCGATTTTGCAGCAGAAACCATGCCAGCCAGAAGACAGTGAAAAGACATATATCAAACAGTAAAAGAACACACCTGTCAACCAAGTGTACTGTACCCAGAAAAACAGTCCACCAAATATGATGAAGAGATGAAAGTAGTCTCAGAAAAACAGAAACTAAGAATTTGTAAAAACAAGACCAGTGTTTCAGGAACTCTTGAGGGAAGCCCTTCTTACAGAGATGCCACAGGAAGCAGGATGGACCAAAGTAACCAGCAACAAGACCAAAAAAGAGTTCAAAAGAGCAATAGCAAAAAAAAGCTTCCCTCTCAATAATCACCCTGAATGAGAATGGTTTAAACACACCAATGAAGAGAAAAAGTAGCAGGCTGGATTAAAAAAAAACAAAACAAACCCAACAACACACACACACACACAAACACCACCAATTGACAGAGACACACCTGAAAAGAGAAGTCTAAGAAAAACTAATAATAAAAAGTTGGAAAGGAAAAAAAAAAATATACCAGGAAAATGGCAACCAAAACAAAGCAAAAGTAGGGATATTAATCTCAGATAAAACAGATTTCAGTGTAAAAACCATCACAAAGGACAATGCTTAAAGCGTCAACAAAACAAGAGGACACACCATAAAACACATCTAAGCACCAAATAAATGAGCTGCAAAATAGACAAATCAAATGTTAAGAGAACTGAAAACAGAAATAGACTACAGCACAATAGTAGTAGTAGTAATAGTAGTAGCAGTAGTTGTTGATATTGTTATGTGCTGTCAACTAACCTGCAACTCACAGGGACCCTATGTACAACAACCCTGAAGCTTACCCTGTGCTGAGCCAGTCTCATTGACTCTGAAACACCTATTCCCAAGGACTCAGTTAAATGTATCAATCCATCTTATCCACAGTCTTTCTCTTCTGTTCTGCTCCTCCACCCTTCAGAGCATGATGTCCTTGTCCAAGGACCAGTACCTCCTGGCCACATTCCCAAAGTATGTGTGATGGCACTTCAAAATCCTAGCCTCCAAGGAGAAATTTGGTTTCACCATCTCCAAGACAGACCTATTTGTTTTATTGGAGTTCATATTATGTTCAAGACTCTTCTCCAGCACCACGACTCAAAGGCATCAATTCTTCTTCTGTCATCCTTAGGGACTGTCCAGCTCTCTGATGCATAGCAAGTAACTGTAAAGACCATGGCCTGGATTAGGCACACCACAGTCTCTAAACTGACATCATTGCTTTTCAGTCCTCTGGAGAAGTTCCTGACAGCAGTATTTTCCCAGTACAATTCATCTTTTGATTTCCTGACTGCTGATGCCAAGAGTGTTGCTTGTGGAGCCAAGCAAGCTTGTGGAGCCAAGTGTTAACAACCTCAATCTCTTCTCCATCCATCACGGTGCTTCCAACTGGCCCGGTGGTGAGAATTTTTGTCCTCACGATAATGAACTTCAATCCACATTCAATCTACAGTCCTTAACCTTCTGCACCAAGGGCTTCAGATCCTCCTCAGTTTCAGCAAGAAAGGTTGTGTCATCTGCATAACATAGGTTGTTGAGTCTTCCTCCAATCCTGATGCCACATTCCACCTCATAAAACCCAGCTTCCTAAATTATCTGTTCTGCATATTGACTGAAAAAGTATGGGAAGAGGATGCATCCCTGATGCACCCCCTTTCTGATTTTGAACCATGCTGTGTTTCCTCACTGTGTTCTGACAACTGCTTCCTGGTCCAAGTATAGGTTTCACATACGCACAATCAAGCATTCTAGGATTACTATTCTCAAGGTTAGCCACAATTTGTTGTGATCCACACAGTTAAATGCCTTTGCATAGTCAATGAAACACAGACAGACATTCCTTTGCTTTGCTTTCTGTCAAGATCCATCTGACACTGGCAATGATGTCTCCAGTGTCACAATCTCTTCTAAATCCAGCTTTTACTTGGGTAGTTCTCTGTCAATTTATTGTTCCAGTCATTTGTGGATTATGTTTAGCAGGATTTTGCTAGTATGTGATATTGTTCTATAATTACCACACTCTTGTCGGATCACCTTTTTTGGAATGGGAATAAATATGGATGGATCTCTTCCAGTCCTTTAACCAGGTAGTGGTCCTCCAGATTTCTTGGCACAATCTGGTGAGCACAAACAGCATCTGTTTGTTGAAATATGTCAACTGGTATTCCATTAATTCCTGGAGATTTTTTTGCCAAGTCCTTCAGAGCAAACTGAACTTCCTCCTGCATCACCATTGCCTCTTGATCATGTGTTGTTTCTTTAAATTCTTCTGTGTCAGCCAATTCTTTTTAGTACAATGACTCTGTATACTCCATCTTCTTTTTTTTTAAATTATTATTAAATTTTATTAGTTTTAATGAACATTTACAGACATTTTGGGTTTTCATTCATTCATTGTTGCTCCTTCCATCTTCTTTTAATGCTCCCTGGATCATTCAATATTCCTCCCATAGCGTTATTACGTATAGCAACTCACAGCTTGAATTTGTTCTTTAGTTCCTTTAGCTTAAGAAATGTCTAGCGAGTTCAATCCTTTAGTTGGAGTATTCACTTTACCACTCTCACGAAATGATATAACTACTAGAAAGAAACTCAACAAAGATGCTGAAGAATTAAACCTCACAATAAATCAATTTGATCTCATAGATATATACAGGCTAATACACATCAACAAAACCCGGTATGCATTCTTCTACTGTATGTTTGGAACATTCTCCAGAATAGATCATATTTTAGGTCACAAAAGAAGCTTCAACAAATTTAAAACACAGAAATAATACAAAATATTTTCTCAGACCACAATGCTACAAAATTAAGGTATTAATAAAAAGAGGACAAAGGAGGAAAAAACCATATATTTGGAAGCTGACAAATACCCTGCTTGAACAGGAGTTCAATAGAAGAAATAGAAATGAAATAAAAAAATTTCTTTAAATGAATTTCAATTAAAACAACTTATCAAAACTTATCAAAACCCCTCAAAGAGCCAAAGCAGTAATCAGAGGTAAATTTAAAGGAATAAACAAACAAACATATGAGAAGGGGGAAAAAATTATAATTGACTCTTTAACCCAACATCTCCAATTAAGTTGGGGGGG
>NW_006399803.1:17240988-17241623 GCF_000299155.1 Elephantulus edwardii
AAAAAAAAAAAAATCACTATGACCAAGATGGATTCATAACAGGTATGTAAGGATGGTTCAACATAAGAAACAAAATTAAAAAAAACCACAATCAATAGAATTCATCTCAATAACAAAGAACAAGAACCACATAATCCTATCAACTGATGCAGAAAGTCTTTCACAAAATTCAACACCCTTTCTTGATTAAAAAATGAAACAAAATAAGAATAAATGTGAATTTATTCAACACAGTAAAAAGTATATATACAACATCAATAGCCAACATCATTGTTTATGGAGAGAGAATAAAGGAATTCCGTTTGAGAATAGGAACTAAGTGAGGATGCCCATTATCACCTCTACTGTTCAATATTGTTATGAAAGCCTTAACAATAGTAATGAGGCAAGAGAAGGAAATAACAGGTATACAAGTTGCTCAAGAGGAAATAAAAGTCTGCTGTTAGGGACCTCTCCAAAGTACTAAAGAGCAATGGTGTCTCTCTGGAGACTAAGGTGCATCTGACACAGACCATGGTCTTTGCAACCACTTGTTATGATTTGGACAGATGACTAAGGAGGATGGAAAGAGAATTGATGCCTTTGAGCTGTGGTGCTGGAGAAGAGTATTGAGAATACCATGGACTGCTAGGAAA
>NW_006399803.1:17241723-17256333 GCF_000299155.1 Elephantulus edwardii
AGCAGAGTTTAGGGCTGTTGTACATAGGGTTGTTATGAGTCGCAAGCGACTCAACAGCACATAACAAAAACATACGCAGATGATAAGATAGCACACTTGGAAAACCCTGAAGACTCAGCAAGAAAAGTACTGGACATAGTTGGCAATTCAGCAAAGTGGCAGGATACAAGATAAATATACAAAAATCAATTGGATTTCTCTACAGTGACAAAGAGAATACAGAAAAAAGAACTAAGAAAAACAACACCCATCACAATAGCTAATCACAAGATTAAATACTTGGGAGTAAACCAGACTGGAGACACAAAAGACCTACACAAAGAAAATTACAAAACATTATTACAAGGCCTTTCATTGTAAGAACTACCTCCCCTCTGTAACTTGATTTGTGCCACTATTAGAGCCTCTACATGGAATATTATTGCTTTTTAATTTTTGACTCCTGGACTTTTAACTTGTTAGTTAAATTTGTGTCTTCTAGGCTGCAACACTTCCATGATACATCTTCAAGGATATGAATGTAATGAAAACCCAAAATCTCTGTAAATGTTCATTAAAACTAATAAAATTAAATAAAGAAAAAAAGGATATGAACGTGTATGGCTAAGCCAGTGCACCTTAATTCCAAAATCAACCTTCATAATAGTCTTTGTGTTTCCTATTGCCAAAGGGGTCCTTTAGAGTAGTGAGAGAAGATCTTCACCCTGAAACCCACAGCGTCCCTTTTCAGCAGGAAGTAGCTAAGAGAATACACCGTCCCCTTTTCCTTATGAATCAGGGTGAAGTCTCAGGAAGGAGTGATAGAGAATGGCAAAGGACACATTGACAAAGGAGATTAATCAGAACTGGCTTTGACAGGCACTGTGGCAATTGGACAATTAAAACAGACTTTCAAGGGGGGGGGAGAAGAACGAACTAGGGAGGAGGGTAGAGAAAACAGTGCAACAATGAATGAATGGAAACCCAAAATCTCTGTAAATGTTCATTAAAATTAATAAAATTGAGTAATAAAAAAAAGAAAAAGAGACCTGGAGAAATTGAATATACCACGCTCACAGATAGGAAGACTCAATATTGTGAAAATGACAAATCAACCAAAGACAATTGACAAGTTCAATGAAATCTCAATATAGATACCAATTCCATTCTTCAACAATATGGAAAAGGCAATTTCCAATTTTACCTGGAATGGAAAGAGACTCCAAATAAGTAAAGGACTCCTGAAAGAGATACAAAGTTAAGACGCCTCTCACCCCCTGATCTCAAATCCTACTATACAACGCAGTGATCAAGACAGCATGGTACTGCTACAGTGACAGACACATAGATCAATGGAACAGAATTGAAAACCAGAAATCAGCTTATCTACCTATGGTCAACTATTCTTGACAAGAAGGCAAAACCAGATAAGTGAGGAAAAGAATTAAAAAATGGTGTTGACAAAATTGGAAAGCGATCTGTAGAAAATTCAAGCAAGACCCATACTTCACACCATATACAAAAACCAACTCAAAATGGATCAAGGATCTAGGAGTAAAACCAAATACTCTAAACCTCATCAGAGTAAAGATTGGAGGAATTCTAGAAACCCTAATCCACAGTATGAACAGTCTTGCAAGAATCCTGAAAAACCTACAACTAGGAGAGAATAGATGAATGAGACCTCTAAGAATCAAAACTCTATCAAAAAAACTTGACCAACAGGATAAAAAGAAACCCAGAGACTAGGAAAAATATATGGCGATGACATATCTGATAAAGGACTCCTATCTAAAATTTACAGAATATTATAGCACCTCAACAAGAATCGGTAAGCCACCCAATCACAAAACAGGCACAGGATATGAACAGACATTTCACAAATGAAGACATTCAAATGGCAAACAAACACATCAAGAAATGTCCAAAATCCCTAGATATCAGAGAGAAGGGGAAAAAAATCAACTATGAGATATTATCTCACCCCAGCAATAACAGCCAACTTGAACAAGGCAGCAAACAACAAATGCTGGTAAGGTTGTATAGAGACTGGAATCCTTATTTACTGCTGGTGGAAGCGTAAAACAGTAAAACCACCACCATGAAAGAGAGTCTGGCCCTTAATGGGAATATACCTTAACGAAACCAGAGCCCACTCAGAGATATATGCACACCCATGTTTACTGCCGCGTTATTTAAAATAGCAGAGAAATGGAAGCAACCTAAGTGTCCATCAACAACTGAATGGACAGAAAACTACCATATATTCACACAATAAATTCCTGTGTAGCATTGAAAAACAAGGAACTCAGGGAGCTCTGGTAGACTAGTGGCTATAAGCAGCAAGGCAATCCCAAAGGCATGCGGTTCAAATCCACCAGATGTTCTGCTGGTAAAAGAGGATCAATTTCTTCCTGTGCCAGTCAGATCTGAGTCAACAGTACACAACGGGGGAGGGGGGGCAAATAAAAACAAAAAACTAATAAAACATTACAAAACATGGGTGATCCTGGATGACATTATAATGAGTGAAATTCTCTCAGTCACAAAAGGGCAAATACTGGCAAAACAAAAAAACTGGCAAGACTGACATGAGGGTTGGGGAGAGAATACAAAAAGAGTGGATAGATAATGAGCACTGCATTGGAACAGATCAAGGAAAGAGCTGTTCAAAAGGAATATATGATTGGGCATTATCTGTATGACAATAGTCCAGAATAAGAGGTGCACTGCAAAGTGGACTGGGGTTGGGGGTTGGGAGAAGGACACTGTGCAACAATGAATATTTTTTTTTTAAAAAGAGTTAACTCGGGTGGGGGAGGGAAGAGGAGTGAGTAAAATGTACAGCAATGAAAGAATGAAAAGCCAACATTCTGTAAAGTTTTGTTAAAATCACAATTAAAAATAAAAAAGGATACATCCCAGTAGATTCTTCAATCTTTTTCAAAGAGCGAATATTCAAAATAAGACAACAAAACAAGTAGAATGTATTACTCTCTTCTTGGCATTACATTCAAAATAACATTGAAGCTAATTTTTTTAAAGAAGTAGTTCTGGCTGCTTTGAAGGAAATGGTAAAAAAAAGGCTCCAGGAATAGATGGTATACCAATTGACATATTTCAGTTAACAGATGCTGCCCTGGATGTGCTCACCAAGTTGTGCCAAGAAATCTGGAGAACGACAACTTGGCCAACTGACTGGAAGAGATCGATATTTGTTCCTATCTCAAAGAAGGTGACCCAACAGAATGTGGAAACTACAGAACAATCTCACTGATTTCACATGCAAGCAAGATTTTACCGAAGATTATCCAAAAACGACTGGAAAAGCACATCAACAGAGAACTACCAGAAGTCCAGGCTGGGTTTAGAAGGGGTCGTGGCAATAGGGATATTGTAGCTGATGTTAGTGAGATCTTAGCTGAAAGCAGGGAATACCAGAGGAATGTCTATCTGTGTTCCATTGACTATGCAAAGGCATTTGGCTGTGTGGATCATAACAAACTATGGCTGACTCTGAGAAGAATGGGAATCCCAGAACACTTGATCGTGCTAATGCGAAACCTATACTTGGACCAGGAGGCAGTCGTCAAAACAGAGCAAGGGAACACTGCATGGTTCAAAATTGGGAAGGTCATACACCAGGGATGCGTCCTATCTCCATACCTTTCCAACCTATATGCAGAACAGATTATCCGGGAGACTGGGTTCTATGAGGAGAAATGTGGGGTCAAGATTGGTGGACGATTTATCAACAATCTGCGTTATGCGGATGACACAACCCAGCTTGCTGAAACTGAAGAGGACATGAAGCACCTGCTGCAGAGGGTCAAGGACTGCAGCCTCCAATACGGATTGAGGCTCAATGTCAAGAAGACAAGGACTCTCACCACTGGACCAATTGGCAGCATCAGGATGGATGGTGAAGAGACTGAGATTGTACACGGCTTTAGTTTGCTTGGCTCCACAGTCAACACTCTTGGCACCAGCCTCCAGGAAATTAAAAGGTTCACTGTGATGAGAAAGTCTGCTGTTAGGGACCTCTCCAAAGTACTGAAGAGCAATGGTGTCTCTCTGGAGACTAAGGTGCGTCTGATACAGGCCATTGTCTTCGCAATCACTCGTTATGCATCAGAGAGTTGGACAATGACCAAGGAGCATAGAAGGAGAATTGATGCCTTTGAGCTGTGGTGCTGGAGAAGAGTACTGAAAATACCATGGACTGCTAGGAAAACAGATTTGTCCTGGACAGGGTTAAACCGGGTGGCTCCTTGGAGGCAAGGATTCTGAGGCTCTGTCTAACATACTTTGGACTTGTTGTGAGGAGAGACCGGTCCTTAGAGAAGGACATCATGCCTGGGAGGGTGAAGGGACAGTGCAGGAGGGGAAGGCCCTCTATGAGGTGGACTGATTCAGTGACTGGGATAATCGGGATGGGAGTATCAGAGACAGTGCGACTGGCACAGGACAGAGCAGAGTTTAGGGCTGTTGTACATAGGGTCGCTATGAGTCGCAAGCGACTCGACGGCACATAACAATAACATAAAAAACGGTAGATTTTATTCTCTTTGGAAATTAATTAAAATATCTAGAAATAATGTAACACAAATAAAACATGTCAGACAAGTCAAACATTTACCTACACTTCCAAGTATAAAATATTTACACTTACCTCCATGCTCTGCAAATTTGGGGTTAGAAAGGATTTGTTTACAGAACTTCAGTCCATTTCTATACTGTTTATGTTCATAACATCTCTGTGAAAATAAAAGGAAAACTTTAACAAAAATATGCACCTACTTTTACTTCCAAAGTCTTCTAAAAAAGCGGTTTTAGAAAATCAAAATGTAATTTCAAGAAGACACAAGAATACAAATTAAGAAAAGCATAAAGCCCACCCCAAAAGTTCAGTAATTAATTACTGGGAAAAAGTAAAAGTCAATAAAAAGGTAGCCAAAGAAATTACATTATAAAATAATATATTCTTCTCTAGAACTGAATGATGGAAGTCTCTAGAGCACAAACTTCCAAACAAGTTATCTGCAAAATGAATGGATAAAGATTTAAAGAGCTTATCAAATAAATTTCAAATCCTATAAGTATAAGGCCCTTAAAAATTACTAAAGAGTAAAAAGAAAAAGTCACATTAATAAACATATCTGTATTTAGCATGTAAAGATAATCATGTCTTCAGCAATCAGAGATCCAAATCAACAATGAGATACCACACTTCATTTGCACTAGGATGGCTAGGATAAGGTGGAAATAACACATGATGCTATGGGGAAACTGAAATTATTATCCACTGAAGTTAGGAATGTAAAAATGGTAATAGTTGTTGTGAAAAGCGAATTGACAGCTGGTTAAAAATTAAAAACGGAAATACTGTGACTCATCTAGGAATTTCACACCAAGGCATATATATACCTAAGAAATTTAAAGGCTAAAGCACAAGCTAACATATATACACCACTGTTCATTATAACCAAACAGAGGATATAGGGAAATAATCCAGATGATCATCAATGAATAAAGGGATAAATAAAATGTGCTATGCACAAATAATGGAATATTAATTAGTCATGAAAATAATTAATGATACATACTGTATAACTTTGATGAACATTGAAAATATTATGCTGAGTAAAATCAGCCAATAACAAATAATGAAATGCTGCTGAAAGCTAGTTGGGGGTGGGGGGGGACGGACTGTATACAACCTTTAAAACTCAAAAGGAAAATGTTTTCAACTTAGACTATTATGCCTAAATTATCAATTTATTATAGAGATAAATTAAGACTCCTCAAAAAAACTAAAATTTTATCTCAGTAGATTCCTTCTTATGAACTTGATAAAAAAAAAGTATAAGAAAACTTACAATGTGAGATTTAGAGAAAAATAAACGTAGCATAGAAAAAGTACTAGCTATATTTACTAGTGAATACTAGGACTATGTACTCAAACTCATTTTCACTGAGTCAGAACCAACTGATAACTGACTCTCTCTGGTGGATGTACTAAGGTTATAAATCACATGCAAGGACAGCACTCATCTTTCTTCCACAGAACTACTGGAAGAGTCACACTGTCACAGACTGAACTAACCATTGGATTAGTAGTGAAAATTGCTATATACTGTATCATCAGAACTCCCTAGCTAGAAACAACCAGTTTAAAATAGAGCAGGAAAGTCAAAGGCAAGGACAAAATAGGTTTTGAGCAAAGGCAAAAACTGTCACATCTGATAATATGAAAACATATCATTATAAGTACCTGAAAGAACTACAAGCACATTTGGGAAACAGGAACAAGAGGGCTACAGGAAAACAAATAACTTTATGTTGTTGTTAGGTGCCTCAAGTCAAGTAGAACACAGAGACACAATGAACAACAGATCTGAACCCTGTCCTTTCCTGTGCCATCAGAACCCTTTGTGGTAGTCACCATGTATGTCAATCTACCTGGTCAAAGGTCTTCCTTTCCTTCTCCAGCCCTCTACCTTTCCAAACATCCTATCCCTCTCCAAAGAAATAGCCTGTCCTATCAACATGCCCAGAGTATGTGAAACAAAGCTTTGTCTTTGCATCAAAGGAGCACTCTGGCTGCACCTGAAATATGTCTCCTGCTCTGCTGACTTCAGGTACCAACAGTATTTACTGTAGAACCTAGTAAGATGAAGTTGTTGACAGTTTCAATCTTTTCCCCATCTATCATGATGGTGTCTATTGGTCCAGTGGTAAGAATTTTTGTTCTCTTGACTCTGAGATGCAAACCATATTGAAGGCTGTATAATTTGATCTTCTGCAACAAGTGTTTCAAGTCCTCCTCACTTTCAGCAAGCAAAGTTATGTAATACACACAATGCAGGTTATTGATGACTCTCCCTCCAATCCTGATGACACATTCTTCTTCATAGAGTCCAGCTTCTCAAATAATTTACTCAGCATATAGATTAAATAGGTATGGAGAGAGAATACAACCCTGATGCACTCCCTTAATTTTTAAACCATGTACCCTTGCTCTGTTTGCACGTCAGCCCCCTATTCTAAGTATCGGTTTCTCATGAGCACAATTAAGTGTTCTAGGATTCCCATTCTCTTCTCAATGTTAGCCACAACTTTCGTTCCACATAGTCAAATGCTTTTGCAAAGTCAATAAAGCAAAAATAGTCATTCTTCTGGTATTCTTTACTTATAGCCAGGATCCATGTGACATCAGCAGTTCATAACCCGGATGCCACAGTCTATTCTAAATCCTGCTTGAACTTCTGGCAATTCCTAACCTATGCACTGTTCTAGTTGTTTTTCAATGATCTTCAGCAGTGTTTGGCTTCCATGCGTTAGTAACACTACTGTTTGACAGTTTTCACATTCTGTTGGATCACTTTTCTTGGGAATGGGAACAAATATGGACCTCTTTTAATCCACTGGCCAGACAGCTGTCCTCCAAATTGCCTAGCATAGACTGGTGAGTACATACAGAGATATATCTGTTAACTGAAACAAGAAAACTGGTATTCCAACAATTCCAGGGGCCTTATTTTTTGTCAATGACTTTAATGCAGTTTCCACTTCCTCCTTCCTTCACTGACTCCTGCTCATATTTCTTCCTGAAATTTTTCAGTGTCAGTTTTGTTTTTAGTACAGTGACTCTGGTGTAATCCCTCCACCTTCTTTTGATGTCTACTGGGTCATTCAATATAGTGCACATAGCATCTTTCAATACTGGGACTCAATATCTCAATATTGGGACTCAGTTATCTCAGCTTAAGAATGCAAAGTGGAGCAATAAATAGTCTAAATTAAAAAAAGAAAAAGAAAAAAAGAATGCAAAGTGAGTTCTTCCCTTTTTATTCTCCAATTCCAGCTCTCTCAACATATTATTAGAATACTTTGCTTTGTCTTTTCAAGATGCCCTTTGAATTCTCCTGTTCAGCTCTTTTACTTCAACTTAATCCCTTCCATTTGTTTTTGCTTCTCAACACTCTAGTGCAATTTTCTGAGACTCTTCTGACATCCATTTCAGTTTTTTCTTTCTCCTCTGTCTTTGTAACAAACACCTTTTCTGCTCTCTTCTGTGATATCCTTGATATTATCCCACAGCTCATCTGGTCTTAAATCACTACTATTCAATGCTTCAACCCTATTCTATATGTTTTTCAAATTCAGATGAAATAAATCAAGATCTTATTTGTGTTCTCATGGACTTCTTTTAACTAGAAACGCTCAATATCAGTAGTCAAGACTAGGCCAAGGGTAGAATGTGATTAAGTCCATCAATTACTCAGGTGAAGTTCAAACTGAGGCCAAAGAATAAAAGAAGTCCATGAGAATGCCTATATGAACAGAACTAAAAATGTAAATCTTCAGCACTAGTTTATCAATCAAAACTTGTGATATGCTTGAAGGAATGAGAGGAAAAAAATGGGTAAAATTAAAGGAAGCTCAAAAACTTCATTTTTCATAATCAGAAGTCAACAAATGTTGAAAATAAGAATTATCTAAGAAAATAAGTGAAAGGGCCAAGGGTACCTGATTCTGGGGGGGGGTGAAAAGGTAAAGAAAAAGCTGAAAAAGTAAAGAAAAAGCAAGTTAAGGGACATTTTCCTTCATAAACCTTTTATGGCTTTTCTTCTCATTATAAAATTCTTTCAGTATTTGTCACAGAAAAAGCCTTGCACAATAGTCCATGCTAGAATTCACCATCAAAAAAATGTCTTGAAATTTTCACTTGCCACTTATAAAGCAATATATTTGAAAATTGGGATAATAAGTGATAACAAAACAGAAAAACCTATAAGAGAAAATATAGAAGCAAAATAATAATAATTATATTTTTCCACATATGAATCATTACAATTTCTCCCTTATCAATTTTTTGCTAAATAGGTACTCTACCCACAACACACTCTTAACCATATAATCAAAGAAAAAAATCCAATCATTTTTGCTGTTTCTCTTTCCTCATCCTCCAATCCTCAAATAGGTTCTATCAATTTTAAAATTCTCTGTAATAATTTCCAAACCGATTTAGTTAGTATTATATTTACCCTCTATACCCAGGTAAATCCACAGAGTGATAACAGTGGTAAGGTAGAAGACAGAAGCAGGCACTTGATATGCCATTATACAAATACACTTAAAAAAGCATAATAAGATTGAGCAATTAAATTTAGTGTTTTAGTTACACAGTAGGCTTTCTGCTATAACATCAATATAAAAAGTAAAGACCACAGTAATTATTCTGTCAGTTTTCACAAATTATATAAAAAAATTTCATTATTGTTCCTAAGGCTCATTTTCTGAAAATGTTTCTGTAAAAATACAGTTAAGAGACTTCTACTTTTGACCATGATAGTTTAAGGAAAAACTTCAACCATAAACCTTCCATCATAAACAAAAATACTAGACAAATAAAAGGTTTAAGATATTTGATAAAAGGTTGCATAGAGTTGCAAACAATGAGAGTAGGAAAAGATAACTTTAAAATGATACTGATTTACCTTTTCAGGCATTTTCTCGATTACAAAACAGAAAGGGAATTCTAAGAAGAGCACAGTAAACTGCAGAGTGGTAGAGACAGAAACTAAAGTTCAAGAAGACTGAAGTATTCTGCAAGGAAAAATACTGAAATGGATGGAGCTATGCACAGAAAAAGGTTAAAATTCTGCTAACAATGTGTATTCATATGATGGTGAATTTGTTGAATACTGAACCACACACATGTAGAGTAAAACTGCAGAAGACAAAACAAAGAATGACCATGAAGCAGCAAGTTGAAAAATTCTCAGGGCTCACACAAAGTTCAGAACCTGTTCAAACTCAGTAAAGACTACAGAAAGATCAAGCCTTAACAGTACACATAAACTAGTCATAGAATAAGAGCCTAACAATGCCTCAATAACACCAGATAGGAGCAGAGATGGAAGAATACTGCAGGCCACTGCTGAGGTACCTGAGCTGCCCCTGACACCAGAGAGAGGAGTACTGTGTATGCCACCTGGACTAATAAGCAGCAAGGAAAACACCTCTTGAGCCACCATGAGTCCCTGCAACCTCTAGTTACCCCAGAGGAGAATTCTCCTTGTCTCCATCCGTGTACTCTTCCACTCAACGGAAACTGTGAATAGAGAGGGAAGAGGCCTTTGGGCCATCACCTGGGTATCTGAGCTACCCCAGACAGAAGAGAGGGAAATGCCCTCTGAACCCCTTGACCAGTCATTGGCAAAGAAAGTGCATCATGGACCACTGTACACAGGTGGTGCCTAGTCTTGGGAGGAAAAGGGGCCAGGCAGCATTCCTCAGAATTCTTAGCTCCCCAGGGCTTTGTCTGCTCATGGAGAAACAAGCCCTCTCATTCAGCCTTAAGATAGAACACAGGTACATCTTAGCACAGAGACTTAAAAGGAAGTGTCCAGCAATTCTGGGATTTTGGCAGCTCCCCAGAGACTTTCTTGGCCCAAAAGGGAAACAGTCCTTTCCATCAAGGCACAGGAGAAACAGCCAACTTCACCTACTCCTAAAGAATATTGTTCCATCTTATCAAACTACAAAACATGCAAAGAAACAAGGTCATCATAGCTGGGCAAAGGAAAAGACTCCAGATCCCTGCCCCCTCCGTGGGCAATAGGATGAAAAGTGTGCCACAGGAAAAGAGGAATATAACTCCACAAACCATCAGCAGAGAAGATTACCACTTAGAAACTGAATCACGGACAACAATTAGAATCTACAACTCTACCAATGTTATTGTTGTTGTTGAATGCCTTCGAGTCGAGCATGATTCAAAGTGACCCTACGAACAAAAGGCCTGAAGCCCCTCTATAACAACTGACATTTATTTATAAAAGTTCATAGTTTCCGAAAGCATGTTATTTAGGAAGTGGATGCCACTCCTGCTTCCAACCCTGTCACAGTATGTTATTGTTGATATGTACCATTGAGTCACCTGCGATGTATAGCGACCCTATGTACAGCAGCTCTGAACCCTTCCCTGTCCTGAGCCAGTCTCACGAATTCCAACACACCAAAACCCATTGTCCCAGTTACTGTATCAATCCATCTCATCCGGGGCCTCCCTTTAGGAGCAGACTAAAACTTACTACTCTCATCAAAGAAGAGGTCAAATAAAAAAGACACTGAAGAACTAAACTTTATAATAAGCTGACTCAACGTTATATACATATTTAAGGTACTTTAACCAACAAAAAGTTTACTTTCTTCTCAAATGCACATCTACAAGTGATTATACCTGTGCAAGAAATCACTGGAGAAGCTCAATATCAGCACAGTCAAAATTAGGCCAAGTGCTGACAGTGGAAGAGACAATCTATTATTCCTGTTAAAGTTCAAATTGAAGCTAAAGAAAATTAGAACAAGTCCATGCTGTTGTTGTTGTTGTTGTTATGTGTCATCGAGTCACTTGCGACTCATAGCAACCCTAAAAGACGTTCTATCCTGTGCCAACCTCGCCGTCTCAAACACACTCATTTCCACCACTCCACTCACAGAATCCATCCATCTCATCAAGGGTTTTCCTATCCTGCACCATCCCTCCACTCTCCCAAACATGATGTCCCTCTCCAAGGACCAGTCCCTCCTTGCAACATGCCCAAAGTATTTCAGATGAAGCTTCAGAATCCTTGACTCCAAGAAGCATTCCAGCTTCACCCTGTTCAGGACAAATCTGTTTGTTCTCCTAGCAGTCCATGGTATATTCAACACTCTTCTCCAGCACCACAGCTCAAAGGCATCAATTCTCCTTCTATCATCCCTATTCACTGTCCAACTCTCAGATGCATAGCAAGTAACTGTGAAGTCTATAGCCTGGATCAGGCGCACCTTAGTCTCCAGCCTGAAGTCATTGCACTTCAGTACTCTCGAGAGGTCCCTCATAGCTGACTTTCCCAATGCTATTCGTCTCCTGATTTCCTGGACCAAGAGTGATGTCTGTGGAACCAAGTAAACTGAAACTGTTAACTATCTCAATCTCTTCACTATCCATATTGATGCTGCCAATTGGCCCAGTGGTAAGAATCTTTGTTTTCTTGATGTTGAGCTTCAATCCATATTGAAGACTGCAGTCCTTGACCTTCAGCAGCAAGCGCTTCAGGTCTTCCTCAGTTTCAGCAAGCAGGGTTGTGTCATCTGAGTAACGCAGGTTGTTGACGATTCTTCCACCAATCCTGATGCCACATTCCTCCTCGTACAGCCCAGCGTCTAGGATGATCTGTTCTACATACAGGCTGAAAAGGTATGGAGACAGGACACATCCCTGACGGACCCCTTTCTTGATTTTGAACCATCCAGTGTCTCCCTGCTGTGTTCTGACAACTGCTTCTTGGTCCAAGTATAAGTTTCGCATTAGCACAACCATATGTTCTAGGATTCCCATTCTTCTCAGAGTCAGCCATAGCTTGTTGTGATCCACACAGTCAGAAGCCTTTGCATAGTCAATGAGGCACAGACATTCTTCTGGTATTCTCTGCTTTCTGCCAAGATCCATCTAACATTGGCTATAATATTCCTAGTGCCATAACCTCGTCTAAATCCAGCCTGCACATCTGGCAGTTTCTGTTGACATATTGTTCCAAACAATTTTTTTATCATTTCCAACAGAATCTTGCTTGCATGTGATAGTAATGATATTGTTTGATAATTCCACACTCTGTTGGGTCACCTTTCTTTGGAATGGGAACAAATTTCGATCTTTTCCAGTTAGCTGGCCAGATGGCTGTCCTCCAGTCCATATGAACAACAAAAAAAAAAAGATCCTAGCTCTGTCCTACCTGAATTTATAAATCACCTGAGTAGGTTTGAAGCACTAAATATCAATGATCAAAGACTGGAAGAGTTATCAGATTACATTAAGGATATTATCCAAGAAGAGAACAAAAGGTCACCACAAAGGGGAGAGAGAAAAACACCAAAAAGGATGTCAGAACAGACCCTGAAATTTGCACGAGTGTCGAGAAGCCAAAAGAAAGGGAAGAGATGATAAAATAAAAGAGCTGAACACAAGATTTCAAAAAGTAACTTGGGAGGACAAAGCAAATACAATGGAATGTGCAGAGACTTAAAAATTGAAGAATAAAAAGGAAGGAACCCGCTTGGCATTTCTCAAGCTGAATGATCTGAACAACAATGTCAAGGCTTGATATGCAACACTTAGGCAAACTGTGGGCAAAATCTTAAATGATCCAGAGAAAAGCAAAAAATGGAAAGAATACACAGTGTCACTGTACCAAAAAGAATTGGCTGACAACAAAATATTTCAAGAAGTACATATAATCAAGAGCCAATGGCAATGAAAAAGTTAAGCTGTACTGAAGTCACTGGCAAAAAAATAAGGCCTTAGGAATCAATGGGATACCAACTGACATGCTTAAAATGACAGATGCAGTCCTGGACCTGCTCACCAGTCTGTGCCAAGAAATTTGAAGCACAGCTGCCTGGCTGTTTGTTTCGCAAGAAAGACGATACAAAGAATACAGAAATTACTAAGAAATATCATTAATAACACATGCAAGCAAAATATTGAAGATCATTCAAAAATGCCTGCAACAATACAGAAGACAGGGACCTGTCAGACTTTCAAGAGGTCATGGCAAGAGGAATATCATAATGGTACATAATGTACATAATGGTTGTATCCTTTTAATGCCTATTTAATCTGTATGCTGAGCAAATTATTCAAGAAGCAGGTATCTATGAAGAACAAAGGGGCAACCTCATCAGAGGAAGGCTCATCAATAATCTGTGTTATGTAAATGACACAAACCTGCCTGCTCAGACTGAGGACAACATAAAGTACTTGCTACAGAAGGTTAAACAATGCAGCCTGAAAAAGGAATAAAATTCAAAAAAAAAAAAACAAAAATCCTTGCCACTGGACCAATAGAAAGTATGATGATAAATGGAGAATGGACTTAAATTTTCACCTTACATGGATCCACAATCAACAACCTTGGTACCAGCAATCAGCAGATCAGAAACATACTGTACTGGGAAAGTTGTAGGTAGGAACGTCTCCAAATTCTTTAGGGGCAATAATTTCAGTATGAGTACCTGGGTGTATGTTCTTTTCCATCACTTGCTATACATCTTAAAGCCAGACAATGAATGACAAAACTGTGATGTTGAGGGGAAAAGTACTGAATATCCCATGTACTGCCAAAAGAACAAACAAATATGTCTTAGAGAAAGTGTAGAGAAGGTGCTCCTTGGAAGCAAAGATGATAAGGTTTTGTCTCATAGATGATGGGTATGTTACTAGGAGAGATTACTGCTCGGTGAGGGAGAGTGAAGAAGACTTTCAACCACACAGACTGACAGCGTGACTATGGCAACAAGTTTGAGATTGTGAAGATGGCAAAAGATAGGACAGAGGTCAGATCTGCAGTTCAAAGGTACTCTCCCACCAAACAAGAAGTGCATGTGGTACATTCTCCAGAACTAACTACATTTTAGGACACAAAGCAAGTCTCAACAAATTTAAAACTGCTGAAATGATACAAAGTATCCCTCTCAGACCACAATGCCTCAATGCCAGATAGTAAGAGGATAGAGGAAAAACCATCCAGTGGAAGTAACACTTTGCTTGTGGTGGTTGTTGTTATGTGCCATGCAGTC
>NW_006399803.1:17256993-17263097 GCF_000299155.1 Elephantulus edwardii
GATGCTACCAATTGGTCCAGTGGTGAGAATCTTTGTCTTCTTGACATTGAGCCTCAGTCCATACTGAAGGCTGCAGTCCTTGACCCTCTGCAGCAATTCCTGTCTCCATACCTTTTCAACCTGTATGCAGAGCAGACATTTGCTTAGGGACTACTAAATTGTAAAATAAATAAAAAATTTCTCCAAATTGAACAAAAATAAAATACATCATATCAAAACCTCTGGGATACAGCTAAGAGAATCCTCACAGGTCAGTTTATAGCAATTAACAAACTCATAAAAAAGAAGACAGAAATAAAATAAACTACTTAACTCAATTATCTCTAGCAAACAGAAAAAGAATAATCCCAGACTCATGAAGAAAAGAAATTACAAGGATAAGGGCTGAAACCCATAAGATAGAAAACAAAACAATTGAAATAATCAATAAAACCAGGAGTTAGTTCTTCAAAAGGGTTAATAAAGCAGACAAACCACTGGCAGATTACCAAATGAAAGATAAGACAGATAGAACAAGAATAAGACATGAAAGAGGGGATATCACAATAGAGCCAGATGAAATTATATTTATAATATTAAAATATTATTAAAAGATATATACTCCAAGAAAATTGAAAACCTAGAGAAAAATCAACAAATTCCTAGAAATTCACATTCTACTCAAATTGACATAAACATAAGTGGAACACTTGAACAGACCAATCGCAAAACAAGAAACAAGAAATTGAGCAAGTCATAAAAAGATTTCCAAAAATAAAAGTTCTAGCCTAGACAGCTTCACAGGTGACTTCTACAACGAACATTCAAAGATGAACTATCACCAATTCTACTTAAATTATTTTTAAAAATAGAAAAAGAAGGGACACTCCTAGCATCTCTATGAAGCAAGCATAACCCAAATATCAAAACCAGGCAAAGACATCACAAAAAAGAAACTGGATGAGATACCATCTCCCAGCAGGACTGGCAAAGTGTAACAGGACAGCAAGTAATAAACGTCGGAGAAGCTGTGGCAAGATAGGACTCATATATAACTGTTGGGACTGTAAAATGGTACAGTCACTCTGGAAGATATTTTGGCGGTTCCTCAAAAGGCTGAATATAAGGGAACTCTGGTGGCCTAGTGGCAAGAAGCTGTACTGCAATCCCAGAGGTACGTGGTTCGAATCCACCAGATGTTCTACTGGAGAAAGAGGGCAATCTCCTCCTGTACCTGTCAGATCCGATTTGATGGTACACACACAAAAAAATAATTTTTTTAAAAGATGTAACTTTAAAAAAAAAAGCTGAACACAGAAATTCCATGACTCAGTTGCTATTCCACTGATTGGAACATACTCTAAGAAAATCAGAACTGAGGCACAGAGACTTGTATACCAATGTTCACAGCCATATTCTTTACCATCACGAGAATATGGAAATAGCCCAAATGTCTAACTACAATCAAATGGATTGAGAAATTATGGTACATTCACACGATGGAATAATATGCAGCATGCAGGAGCAATTATTTTGAAAATCACTACATAACTTGGGAGGAACAAGAAAGCATTCTGCTAAGTGAACTAACTCAGTCTCATAAGGACAAATACTGTATAAGACTATTATTGTGGAATAGATAACTAGTAAAATGTGTATGAGGATCCAAGCAGGGATGGGTAGGAGAAAAGAGGTGAGGATGGAGGAGTAATCATAAGGTCACACAATTTGAGGGGTAGAGCGATAGGAGGAGACAAAGATCCAGTGTGGAAAAAAACAATGTACACGAACGTTTTAAGTATAACAGTATAAAATTAAAATTTTATTTAAAAAATCAGGATATATGTGTTGTGTCAGGGCTGTATCCTTCCTCCATACCTATTCAATATGTATGCTGAGCAAATAATTCATGAAGCTGGACTCTATGAAGAGGAATGCCTCACCAACAACCTGTGTTATGCAGATGAGACAACCACACTTGCTGAAAGTGAGGAGGTCTTGATATATGCTCCAGAAGACTGTGGCCTTCAATATGGATTATAATTCAACATCAAAAAAACAAAGAGTCACCAGTGGGTCACCAGACAACATCGTGATAGATGAAAAAGAACTGAAGTTGCCAATGATTTCATCTTACTTGAATCAACAATCAACATCCTTGTTTATCAGCAGTCAACAGAAGAGGAGACACATTGTATTGGGCAAGTCTGTGGTCAGGGGCCTCTCAATACTCAAGAGCAATGATGTCAATTTGAAGATTAAAGTGTGCCTGATTCAGACCATTGCCTTTTTAATCACTTCCTATGCATCTGAAAGATGGACCGTGAATAAGGCTGAGAGAAGAACTGATGCTTTGAGTTGTGCAGTGTTGCAGAAGAACACTGACTATTCCATGGACTGCCAAAATAATAAACAGGTAAGTTTAGGAAAACGTGCAGTCAGGGTGCTCCTTAAAGGTAAACATGACAGAGGGCGCCCTGAGAGCTGGGCGGGCTGGAGCCGGAGGCGACCTGGACCCCCGGGAAGGTGGCAGCTTGGCTCCGAGGCCTCGATGACTCCCTGCAGGACTATTCCTTTGAGGACTGGGAACTGTCGGGCAAGTACCTGCTTCAGCTCTGCCTCTACAGCCTCCAGGCTCTGACTGGGTGGCCTCTGGGTCACCAGGAACTCATCCTGGATGGGGTGGAGCAGCTCCGGGCACTGAGCTCTGGACTTCAGAAAGAGAACCTGCAGAACCTGACAGAGGGGCTGCTGGCGAAAATTCACACCTTCCAGACCTTGGTCCAAGGCCAACTGGAGGCCTGCACCGAGACCCCTGCTGATCTTCTCAGTGCAGCAGTGGAGCTGGTGCAAAAGGCTCGTACTCTCCTTTTCTGGCTCAACAGGTACCTCTTCTCCCACTTAAACGACTTCTCAGCCTGTCAGGAAATCGGGGACTTGTGTGGGGAGCTGGGCCAGGCCCTGTGGGATTGCCTAGTGGCTGAGAAGGATAGCTGAGTCCTGAAAATCTGTAGCCACATCGCTGGGATCTGCCACAACATCCTGAGCTATAGTCCCAAAGAGCTGCTGGAGCAGCAGGCTGTGCTGGAACGCATGCAGCTGGACGATCCCTTGGGCTTGGAAATCCATACTACCAACAAGTGTCTTCACTTTGTGTCTTGACTCCGCACCAGCTCCCAGCTGCAAATCCTGCCTGGAGACGAAGTTGTCCAGGTCAGGTGGTGGTGGGCTGGCCTCATAAGAACGTGGTGAGGGAGCTGCTTCGAGAGCCGGCTGGGGCCAGCCTGGTGCTAAAGAAGGTTCTGGTGCCCGAGACCCCTCCACAGACTCCTCCTCTGGTCCAGGTCTCCCCAGAGCCACTGGCTCTGTCCTCACTGTCACCCAGTACCCTCCAACAGGAAGTCTTTGCCTTTGACTTGTCTTCTAATCCAAATCTTGGGCCCAGCTCTGCCTGGACAGATTCTGCCTCCCTTGACTCTGAGCCTGTGTCCATCCTTCCGCCATCCCCAAGGACAGCAGAGACCCCAGAGCCCTCAGGACACTCCGACAAGAGTACTATCCTTGGTGGGAAAAAATCAAAAGGCATGGCGACACGGTTGAGCTGCCGAAGGGTGTCGTACCGGGAGCTGGGTCAGCCCGACTGCGATGGATGGCTGGCTGCTGCTGCGCAAGGTGCCCAGCGGCTTCATGGGCCCACGCTGGCGCTGCTGCTGGTTTGTGCTCAAGGGACACACACTGCCAGCCCCAGGATGAGAACGCAGAAGGCCTCAGCAATGTCTCCAACTACAGCCTGGAAAGTGGACAGCATCAGAAGAAAAAATATGTGTTCCAGCTTACCCATATGTGTACAAGCCCTTCATCTTCGCTGCTGACACCCGGGAGGACCTGAGCACCTGGGTGCGCCATCTCATTACCTGCATCTCCAAGTACCAATCTCCAGGTCGGGCCCCACCTCCCCGAGAGGAAGAGTGCTACAGTGAGACGGAAGCAGAAGACCCTGATGGTGAGGCTGGGTCGCACTCAGCCTCGCCTAGCCCAGCCTGAGCTTGGAGTCCTGTCCATGGAGACATGTCACCTGCAGCAACCCCCACACAGCGCAGCCCGCGAACTTCCTTCAGCCTTCCAACTGACAGTGGTGATGGAGCACTGGAACGAATGGTATGGGGGCCAAAACAGGGTGGCATGTCCCTTTTGGGCCAGCCACAACCCCTCACCCATGAATAGTAGAGGAGCTCCTTCATGCGGCGTAACGGAGAACCCCAGCTCAACGAGCAAGTGCACCGGGTGCGCGTGCTACAGAGCACAACTCAAGGCAAAGATGCAGGAGCTGCGGGTCCTGGAAGAGCTGCTTGGTGACCCAGACCTGACTGCAGAGACGTTCCGACAGTGGAAGGAGCAGAACGAGGAGTTATACACAGAGGCCCTGGGGACCCGGGCGGTGGTGCAGGCTGAGGGCAGCTCTCCGGTCCTGACCTCTGACACCAGAGAACAGTCCACATATCCCCTGCCCTCTGACCCTGAGGAACACTCCCATCTGTCCCCTGCCCCGAAAAAGCAACCTCCAGCCTCCTGACCACTAATCCCAAGGACCACCTCGACCCTTAGTCTCTGACATGTGCCTCTCACCTGTCTAGGACATCCTAGACCATCCCTGGGCTGTGTTGGAGGCTGGAAATAGCACTAATCCAGGTTTCGTGTCAAGCTGACCCACTCATTCTCCTGGAGTGGGGTAAAATAAAATGAGCTTTGTGCCACTCTCTCCTCCCTTGCCAAGAAAAGAGCAGAAGACCTGGCCTAAAAGAAACTCTTTCCCCCAATCCTGCCCTCCTCAGTCCCTTGTGTTTCTTACTCAAACTAGATAAAATAAAGGGGGAAAAAGGTAATATGGTGAAGTTTCATCATACTTTTGGGCAAGCTGCTAAAAAAGGCTATTCCTTGAAAAGGGATATCATGCTTGGAAAGGCAGAGGATTAACAAAAGAGAGAAGAATTCTAATGAGGTAGAGTGACAAACTGATTGCAGCAATGGGCTGAAATGTGTAAGAGATAAGGGTGGCACAGTATTGGCCAGGGTTTAGATCTATTGTTCACAGGATCACTATGAGTCTTGCTGGACCTATCAGCAACAACAAATGACAGCATTAAGTAACAGTGACACCAGACCACAGCACAGATTGAGCACTCAAAGGTATCAGGGGATTCTTTCTTAGAAAAAAATAAGCGTAAAGATTTTTTTACAATTGCTATGAAAAACTATGGGGGGGGGAACCTAACTAAGGAAAAAGCATAAAAAGAAAATGTCTGAATCATTTGATATTCACTTATTCAGGTCTGCAGATTACTTTTTTATAATTTTGAAATATTTGTAGTATATAAGCATGACACAAGGAAGCTTTTTAAAAGTAATCAAAAATTTAAAAGGAAAAGGGGGGAGGAAGCCCAAAAAGCAAAACTACAAAAAGTAACATATCACTGGGGTCATACTTAGTACTATTTCCAGTATTATACACATATACATGTTGTTGCTATTGTTGTTATGTGTTGAGTCACTGGTGACTCATAGTGTACAACAGCCCTAAACCTTGCTCTATGCTGTGCCAATCCAAATATCTCTGAAACACTTACCGCCCCTTACCACAGTGACTGAGCCAATGCATCTCATCAAGGGTCTTCCTCTCTTGCACTGTCCCTCCACCCTCCTAAGCATGACGTCCCTCTCTAAGGAATGGTCCTGCCTTGCAACATGTCCAAAGTATGTCAGACAAAGCTTCAGAATCCTTGCCTCCAAGGAGCAACCTGGTCTAACCCTCTCCAAGACTAACCTGTTTGTTCTACTAGCAGTCCATGGTATATTCAAGACTCTTCTCCAGCACCACAAGTCAAAAGCATCAATTCTCCTTCTATCACCCTAGTCATTGTCCAGCTTTCTGACACATAGCAAGTAATTGTAAATACTATGGCCTAGATCAGGGGCACCTTAGTCTCCAGACTGACACTGTTGCTCTTCAGTCGTTTGCGAGGTTTCTGACAGCAGACTTTCCCAAGGCAATTGACCTTTTGATTTCCTGGCTGCTGTTACCAAGAATGTTGACTGTGAAGCCAAATAACCTAATGCTGTTAATAATC
>NW_006399803.1:17264705-17269297 GCF_000299155.1 Elephantulus edwardii
TTGGGACGTTAGCTGTGAAGGACCTCTTAAGAGTACTGAAGTACAACAACATCAGGCTGGCGATCAAGGTGCGCCTGATCCAGGCTATAGTCTTTGCAATTACGTGCTATGCATCTGAGAGTTGGACACTGAATAGGGATGATAGGAAGAGAATTGATGTCTTTGAGTTGTGGTGCTGGAGAAGTGCTGAATATACCATGGACTGCTAGGAGAACAAACAGGTTTGTCCTGGAGAGTGTGAAGCCAGAGAGTGCTCCTTGGAATCAAGGATTCTGAAGCTTCGTCTGAAATACTTTGGGCATGTTGCAAGGAGAGACTGGTCCTTGGAAAGGGACATCATGTTTGGGAGAGTGGAGAGCACAGGAGAGGAAGACCTCGATGAGATGGATCAATTCTGTGAGTGGAGTGGTGGAAGTGAATGTGTTTAAGGACAGTGAGGTTTGCACAGGATAGAACAGCTTTTAGGGCTCTTGTACAAAGGGTCGCTATGAGTCGCAAAGGACTCGATGGCACATAACAACAAAAACCACATCCATAAAATTGGTCATGTGTGGCCTCTTGATCTAGTAAATACCATCTCAGGTATATGTTCAACAGAAACATCAAAATGTTATTTGTTTTATTGTAGAATGCGAATGCACATCTAAGAAGGGGATAGAAGCAGAAGGATGTGGATGGGGGGATGTAGTCATAGGGTCACACAATTTGAAGGGGGTTGAAGGAAATGGAAAAGATCAGGTGTGAAAAACAATGTATTCGAAATTTGTAAATAAATCAGAATAAAATTTTTAAAAATTTTAAATGTTATTTGCCAAAACAAAGAAAAATAAACAGAAATACAATTTATGAACAGATACGAAAACCAAAAATGTGAAAAGACAAAATAATAAAAATGACATGCTTGAATGATACAGAAGTGAATCATTAAAAGCTTAACAATAATCTCTTTCAAATGGCTTTATACAAGAAACTGCTTTTATATCAAAGGCTTAAATTTATCAAATATAATGTATTAATTGAAATATAAAAGCTTTTTAGGTCTCTTCTGTCAAAATAAAAAAAATCATAAATCATCATGATCATGTTATAAGCCTTGCATTACATTCCAAAACAATTTTTACGTACCAGAAAATAAGTAACATAATTCAAATTTACATATTTAGTGACAATAATTGAGACTATATTTAGGACGCTGACCTGGTTAAAAGCTCATTCCATCACATCAGAAATTTTATTAACATGTGTTAGTAAAGCCTAGAGTTTAATTTTTTTTAGCAGACTTCTTAATCAATAATCCAAGTACCATTACACTTTTTTGTTTCTTTTATTTGGTGGGTGTTTTTATAGACAATTTTAGTAGCCAGAGATAAAGTAAGGAAAATCAATGCACATATACACCGGCACAGACTCATTAACCATATGGATAATCTTATGTAAATAAGACTTTGTTGTTCTTGTGTGCCACTGAGTCAGAACTGACTCAAAGATAACCCCTACAAGGTTTTTCAGAGACAGTAAATCACACAATGGGAGACTGCATATCTTTCTCCAGAGGAGCAACTAGCAGATTAAAACAGTGCCTTTAGGTTAGCAGTGCAGCTCGTTAAGCCTAGGTGACCAGAGCCAACTAATTACGAGGTGGTTGTTATGTGCCATCCAGTCCACTAGGACTCACAATGACCTTATGAACAATGACTCTGAACTTTTCCCTATTCTGACCAACCTCACTATCTCTGACACACCTGAATCCACTACCAGTCACTGTGTCAAACCATTTCATCCAGGGTCTTCCTTTTCTGCACGGACCCTCTACTTTTTTCCAAGCATGATGACCTCCTTCCAGGACTGATCTATCCTGGCAATATGCTCAAAGCAAGTGAGATAAAACCTATTAACCACTCCACACAAGAAAAGATATGTCAGTATGTTTCCATAAAAATTTTTAGCCTTGGAAATCCTTTGAGGCAATTCTATCATTTCCTGTAGGGTTCTTACAACTCAGAAATAAATCAGTATTAGTGGGTTTCCTGTTCAATCCAATTCGTAACGTCAGGGAGTGCTTTGCTTGTAGACTGTGGTTATGGAGTTGCACTGATAAATCAAAGGCAGGCAGTTCAAATTCACCAGCGGCTGTGTGGGAGAAATGTAACCATCTTCTCCTGTGAAAACTACATTCTCTAAAAATAAGCTGGAGGATTAGCTATGAATGGGTTCCAATTCTACAGCAATGAGTAACTCTTTTTTATGAACATTGGCTTGAAACCTTACCTGATCCTACTCCATCTTCACAATGTCCACTGTGCTTAAACCCACTATTACAGTCAATCCATCTAATTCCGTCTTTCTCTCCTTTACCAAACCTCCACCTTTCCAAGCAAAGCCCATTCTAAAAACTGTTCCTTCCTGACAATATGCCCAATGTGGTGGTGGTGGTGGTGGTGGTGGTGGTGGTGGTGGTGGTGGTGGTGGTATGTGCCATCAAGATGCCTGTAAATCATAGTGACCCCATGTACAACAGCTCTGAACCCTGCTCTATCCTGAGCTAACCTTACAGTCTCTGATACACCTACTCACTTTACCCCAATCAGTGAGTCAATCCTGATCCAGGGTCTTCCTCTCCTGCACTGTCCCTCCACCCTCCCAACCATGACATCCCTCTTCAAGGACTGGTCCCTCTTTGCAACATGTCCTAAGTATGTCAGACGAAGCTTCAGAATCCTTGCCTCCAAGGAGCAGCCTGGTTTCACCCTCTCCAGGACAAATCTGTTTGTTCTCCTAGCAGTCCATATTCAATACTCATCTCCAACACTACAGCTCAAAGGCATCAATTCTTCTGTCATCTTTATTCACTGTCCAGCTCTCAGATGCATAAAGTTACTGAAAGAACACCTAAATCTTCAAACTGACATCACTGCCCTTCAATAATTTGGAGATCCTAACAGATTTGCCCAATGCATTATGTCTCCTGATCCCGACTGCTAAAATCAAGGGTGTTGACAATGGATCCAAGTAACAGGAAATCATTAACAATTTCAACTTTTTCTCTGTCATAATATTGCCTTATCAGTCCAGTGGTGAGGATTTGTATCTGCTTAATGTTGAGATATAATCCACATTGAAGGCAGTAATCTCAGATCTTCTGCAGTGTTTCAAGGCCTCCTTACTTTCAGTAAGCAAGACTATATTAACTGCATTGCGATCACTGTTGATGAGTCCTCCCCCCACCCTGATGCCATGTTCTTCTTCATAGAATCTAGCTTCTTGAATAATTTGCTCAGCATAGAGTCTGGACAGATACGGCCAAAGGATATCACCCTTGATGCACTCATCTTTTCTGATTTTAAAAGATGCAGTATTCCTTGCTCTGTTCAGATAACTTCTTGGTCTAAGTACTGGTTTTGCATGAGCACAAATAAATATTCTGTACTTCCCATTCTTCTCAATAGTAACTACAGTTTGTTGTGATCCACTCAACCCAATACATCCATATAGTCAATAAAACACAAATAGACATTCTACTAGTATGCTGGCATTCAGCCAGGATCCATTTTTCATCAGTAATTAATATATCCCCTGGCATCAGAGACTGTTCTAAACCCCGTTTAAATTTCTGGCTGTTCTCCGTGTACTATCCTAGCCATTTCTTAATGATCTTCAACAATATTTTGCTTGGATAGTAATAATACTGTTCAATAATTTCACCATTCTGTTGGATCCTCTTATTTGGGAATGAGAAGAAATATGTATCTCTTCCAGTTAGTTGGTCAGGCAGTTGTCCTCCAAATTTCCCAACATAGACTAGATAAGCTGCATCTGTTACTTGAAATACGTCAACTGGGATCCCACTGAATTTTGGGGCCTTAATTTTTGTCAAAGCCTTCAATGAAATTTGAACTTCCTTCATTACCACTAGTTCTTTTTCATATGGTACTTCGTGAAGGTTTTTCCATATCAACCAGTTCTTTGTCTTTGGATGCTTCCTGGGTCAATCAAGATTTTGCCCATAGTATTTCTCAATATCACAACTTGAGGCCTGATTGTGTTTTTCGATTCTTACAACTTTATAAATGCCAAGCAAGTCCTTCCCTTTTTTTTTAAGTCCTTCCCTTTTTATTCAACTCCAACTCTTTGCACATTTCATTATAACTACTTTGTCTTCTCAAGATACCCTTTGAATATTCTGTTCAATACTTTAATTTCAGCATTTATCTTCTTTGTTTTGACTTCTCAACACTCTACTGTGATTTTCAGAATGACTTACAACCTACCAAAAACCTACCAGAAAGTCAGATGTAAGTTAGTTCCAACATAACAGCAATTAATTTTTTAGTTACCTTAAAATGAGTAGCATTATTTCACAATACTACAAACTACAGGCCCTTAGCATAGAGCTAAGTAAGTTTAACAGAGTTAAAGGTACATACATGTAATTAACAATCAAGTACCTAAATGTCACAAATAATTATAATGAGAATATTCAAGTTTGAAGGAAAAACTAACATGGCAATGAGGGCCCAGAAACAAAATATAGACAACTATTCAAATATATAAAAACTCAAACTGTGGTATTTGGAACATCACCATGTTTGTAA
>NW_006399803.1:17269772-17272220 GCF_000299155.1 Elephantulus edwardii
CACTGTCCCTCTACTCTACCCAGCATGATGTCCCTCTCCAAGGACCTATCTCTCCTTGCAACAGTCCAAAGTATGTCAGACAAAGGCCCAGAATCTTTGCCTCCAAGGAGTTGCCTGGTTTAAACCTCTCTAGGATGAATCTATTAGGATGATGTAAAATAGTAACAGGCTGGATTTAGAAGAATAATACAGCTCTTTTCAGATATGAAGATTAAATTACAAGACTACAGAGAACAGGTATTTTCTAATTAAGGAAAAATAGGAATGTCTTTCAAGTAAATTAAAGAGAAAAGAATCTAAGAAAAAGATTTAAAACACAAAGACAAAAAAAAGGAGAAAAAAACAGCAAAGATCAAACATGCAAAAATTACTATAGAATGAAACAGCAGGATAATTAATTCAATAAGATTTCTTGAGTTAAAAGGGAATAATCTACATGTGAAGGCACATCTCTGAAAAATGTACCAACTAGAGTCAACAGAGAGATACATGCCTATAAAATCATTCTATTTCAGAGAAACAAAAATCCCCATATCTCCAAACAGAAAAATCAGTTACTTACAAAGACAAGAATACAAGTTAGCATTGGTAACAAACAAACAAAAGTAGTTTTTTCAAGAACCTCAAGGAGATGTGAACTAAGAATTTTTTTATGATTTTAATTTTTATTAATCCTTTTGTTATTAATTATAATGAAAATTTATAGACTTTGGATTTCCATTCATTCATTGTTGCATTTTTCTCCCTGCCCACCTCTCCCCCCCACACACACTCTTCTCTTTGAAAAATTCTTTCATTGTTTTACAATTCCCTCCCCCCAGGTCCACTCCAGAATTTTATATCAGCTAAACTGTACTTGGAATATCAAAGGGAAGGGGAACCGGTCTAAATATCTAAGAACATAGAAAATATTTTCACAGGCATTCCTGAGAAATGAATGAACAATGGTTGCACTCCATCCAAATATGACTGAAGGAAAAAGAAACCAGTACTGTTGATGAACATTAGCTATGTTTAATTAATTAATGTTGTTGTTTTTTATTGCCATCGAGTCGAGGTCGACTAAGACCTAATGCCTTTCCACAGCTTATCTTTGTTTCTCCAAGTTCCTCGAGTTTCCAGAGGCACATGGTTTAGGAAGTGGATGCCACTCCTGCTTCCCAGCCTGTTTTACAACTGAGAGTTCCACTAAATACTGTCTACAATGGGAAACCATTCTGGTATTTGATATTCCCGTGGCACAAGGTTCAGCATCACAGCAAACCCAGGTTATATCATATAGCACATTGACAAAGAGTGATGTGAGACGTGAAGAGTGTTCCTACAAAATATAGCATAGCTAGTTATATTGATAGATGAAACCACCGTTGAGATATAATATAGCTAGTCTCATTTCTCAATGGTTAAGTGTTGTTCAGTCGAATATGACTCAGATTAAGTTTTGCACAAAAGACCTGAACTTTTTTCTATGATTAACATATTTTCTGTACATTTGTAAGAGTCTGTAGAGTTTCCAGAGGCACCTAGTTTAGGAAGTGGATGCCACTTCTGTTTCCCAACATGAATCAATCTGGAAGCTCATCCAACCATTGTACATAATGGGTAACAATCAAGGTATGTGACACGACTATGGGATAGTGTTCCGCATCACAGTAACTTCAAGTTGTTCAGTACAGCAAACAGACAAATAATTGCTCTATCTTCTAAAGAATATTCTATTAAAAGTAATAAATATAAAACAAAGGTGTTGATGGCAGTAAATAATTCCATATAAAATGTCACAGTCTTATAAATGGGAGAGGAAAGAAAGGAAAAGAGACACTAAAGAAAGGGAAGTCTGGGAGAATAAGCTTATTCACTGCTACACACACACACACACACACACACACACTGAGTACAAATAAGTGGATTTAATTTAAAGCTGATGATCCAAATAGTAGAAATACCTAAAGAAGAAACTAATTATTCAAAACCTATACTTGGACCAGGAGGCAGTCCTCAGGATAGAGAAAGGAAACACTGCACAGAAGAAAGAAGTAGGTCAAGGATGATCCTGTCTCCATATCTTTTTCAATCTATATACAAAACAGATCTTTAGGAAGAATAGACTTTATGAAGACAAATGTGGCATCAGGATTGGAGGAAGATTCACCAACAAGCTGTGTCATGAAAATGACATAATATTGCTTGCTGAAACTGAGGAGAGAGAACCTGTAGCATTTGTTGCAGAGGGTGAAGGACTGTAGTGTTCAATATGGATTGAAGAGCAACATCAAGAAGACAAAGATTCTCACCACTGGGCCAATTGACAGCACCATGACAGATGGAGAAGAGACTGAGCCTATTATCAATTTCAGCTTGCTCGGTTCCACAACCAACACTCTTGGCACCAGCAGTTAGGAAGTCAAAAGACAAATTACACTGGGAAAATCTGCTGTCAGGGAACTC
>NW_006399803.1:17274037-17274818 GCF_000299155.1 Elephantulus edwardii
AAAAAAAAAAAAAAAAAACCCAAAAAGTTCCTATGAGGTCAATTCACTGAAAAAGCTGAAGTTCATAACAGATCATATCTATAGCACAACTCTTCTTTACCATTTGTCAAGCACTTTCACACATCTCATTACCTGATGCAAGAGGTGAATGAGAAGGGTAGTGGTCTTTTTCTTCATGTTTAGCCTTCCAAACTGAGTCATCAAAGGTGATCCCACCATGAACCCCACACCCAAAGAAACAAAACCAAAAAAAATATTTCTCAGCTCGAAAACTACTCTTCTTTTCATTCCAGATTTTTTTCCTTTTTAGTATCAAAACTGTTTCCAAAGACAAACTGAACAAATGCATGGTATTTTATTTTAAATTTAGTCTTCTCACAAATTTTTTTCAATTAGTATGAAACTTTTGACACTGCAGATATAAACATCTAACAAAGAAAATAATGCAGGAAAGTATTATCCTTCAGTGACAGCAACAATAATAGCAAAAAAAAAGATGACAATAAAAAAGCATTCAATTCCTCAGGACCAGAATTCTGGCTTAATTAAGGGGCCACACATATCCTACCTAGAATTAATTATCCTACCCTTGAATTGATTCCAACTCACGGTAATCTTAAGTGTATCATGTAGAACTGTGATTCACTGTTTTCAATGGCTGATTTTTCCAGAAGTAGATTACCAGGCCTTTCTTCTTTTAAAAAAAAATATTTATTTATTTATTTATTCTTTTTATGTGTGTAGCGTCAAATTGGATCTGACTGGTACAGGAGGCGATTGT
>NW_006399803.1:17274945-17276767 GCF_000299155.1 Elephantulus edwardii
AATACTGGCTATGAGATCACTACATCACTGCGTTAGATCACTACATCGCTACTTAACAGTCAATGCCATTATAAGACTTGTTTTAAAAACATGAGTTGAAAAAAAAACAAAACATGAGTTGACTCCAATATATTTAAAAATAATGAGGACACTAAATTTCAAATTTCATGTTAGCTTCAGAAACTAAGTTAACATAAAAAAATGCAGAGCTGAAACCAGTAAGTAGGAACACAGAGCCCACTGACACATTATCTCAAACATCTATCAGTTACTTCAGCTCAATCTGTGTTATGAATCACAACACATCCAGCTATACCTAGTGTTACAAGTTTCTGTCAGATTTTAGACAACCTCTTTTATCCACTTCACAATAATTCATAAAGTGCAATCCTTTTAATGAACCCACTTTCACAAACTTCAGGGTTTTTCCAAAGCAAATCCTATATTGTTGTGATAATTATCTATTAATCAATTACCATGTGCCAAACTGCTTTTTACTAAGCCATACTTTTTAAATTTGTCACTAATGAAGGTTTTGACTTCTCTGCTCAAACCCATTTATGGCTTCTGATGAGTAATTCTGACTAACACTATGACTTTTAGGAAGCCATGTCTTGATATATTAGAAATGACTAGAAAGTGAATAGAAATAAGCATTATAATCATAACTTTCAGAGAGCTCTTGTGGCAGTCTGTGGTGTGTTGTTTAAATCCAAAAGACTACAACTTTGGTGCTTCAAATCCATCAGCAGCTCCTAGTGTGATAGATGGGCAGTTTCTCCCCATTTCGATTTACAGCCTCAAAGCCCAATTAATGGAATAGAATGGAGAACCCAAAAATCAGTTCATCAACCTATCCTCAATTGATTTTTGACAAGAAGACAAAATCAGTTAATTGGAAAATTGACAGTCTTTTTAACAAATAGTGTTGGCAAAACTGTAAAACAACCTTCTTAAGAAATGGTGGTAGCACAACTGGACCCTCACCTCGCACCATATAAAAAAAAACAAACTCAAGGTGGATCAAGGACCTAGGAGTAAAACCGAAGTCAATGAACTTCATTAGAGAAAAGCTTGGAAGAACTCTAGAAACCCTAATCCACAGTATAAACAGTCTTCCAGGCATCCTGAAAAATCTACAACCAAGAGAGAACAAAATCAATGAATGAGATCTTCTAAGAATCAAACCTTATGCACATAAAAAAATTTCTCCAACAGGGTAAAAAGGAAAGCCACAGACTAGAGGAGGGAGGGGGGACACTTGTTAATGAAATATCTGATAAAGGACTCATATCTAAAATTTATAGAATACTTCAGCACCTCAACAAGAAAAAGGTAAACATCTCAATAGTAAAATGGGCACAGGATATGAATAGATAGATACTTCATCAAAGACAAAGAAATGTTCAAAGTCCCTAGCTCTAAGAGATGCAAATCAAAACAACTATGAGATATCAACTCACCTAAGTAACAACAGACAAGTTCAACAGAGCAGCAAATAATAACTGCTGGTGAGGTTGTGGAGACTGGAACTATTATTCACTGTTGGTGGGAGTGTAAAATAGTACAACCACTATGAAAAGCCGTTTGGCACTGTCTCAAAAAGTTGGAAAAAGAATTATCATTTGACCCAGCAATGCCACCACTGGGAATATACCCTAGAGAAACCATACAAACATATTTGCACACCCATGTTTATTGCGGCACTATGTACAATAGCAAAGAGATAGAAGAAACCCAAGTACCCATCAACGAATGGATAGAAAAACTATGGTAAAGATTCTCACCACTGGACCAATTTGGCAGCATCAGGATGGATGGT
>NW_006399803.1:17277412-17278439 GCF_000299155.1 Elephantulus edwardii
GCAGCACTGAAAACAATGAACTAGTAAAACATTACACAACACACCTGGATGGCATCATACTGAGTGAAATAGCTCAGTAACAAAAGAACAAATACTGCATAGCACCACTGTTATAAAAATGGTCTGACATGGGGGGGTAGGGAGGAGACTAAGATAAAGTGGATAAATAATGATCACTGGAACAGATGAAAGAAAGAACTGTCATTATACATACAATAATAGCCCAGAAGAGGAGGCGTACTATTGCAAAGAGGACTGGGCAGGTGTAGGTAATTGTGCAACAATGAATGAATATGTATTTTTTTTTAAAGTGAACTGGGGGAGGAAGAAAAGAGGGAAAGGCGGTAAAAAGTACAATGAATGAATGAAAACTTAAATGTTCATTAAAATCACAATTAAAATAAAACTTTATTTAAAAAACAAAACAAAACCCGATGGAGGGTTGGTTACTCTGAAAGTCAACGGCAGTGGATGTGAGCTGAATTTCTTAAGTATTACACTTATTCTTTCCATAAAGGAGTATTGTACAGTTCTTATTAGCTACCATGTACTCAACATAACCCGGGAGCACTGTTTTCACAACTGACATACAGTCCAGAATTACTACTACTACCAATTTTATCACAGATCTATAACCTTCCTACTACTCCCTATTACTGTCTTGGTGTGGATCTCCTTGAGCCTGGCTCTGCCTGGGTCTCTTTTGCTGTACCCACTGACCATCAAATCTGGAACTGATCATTAACTCAGGGAGTTATGGTGACAGTAGTAAGTTACATGGTTCATACTCACTAGATGCTCCATCAGAAAGATGGGCAATCTCTTCCCTTGTAGTTTACTACCTCTGAAACTTACTGAAGGGTCGGTCAGCTATGGGTCAGTCAGTTCTGACTTGCCAGTATGCAACAACATCAACAGCATATATAAAATAGTCTACCATAAAATCTAGCTCAAAACAGATGTTCAATAAATGCTAGCTTACTTCATTTCTCCCTTTTTAAAGATTCTGACTCAGATAACCAAAGAT
>NW_006399803.1:17278579-17279273 GCF_000299155.1 Elephantulus edwardii
AAAAAAAAAAAAAAAAAGATGGTATCAGTAAGGAAAAATACTTGTTACAATGGAATGTCAAACACATGTTAAAGCAGAAGACCAGCTAAAGGTAGCTGAGGTTTTTATGAGTTTGGTTTTCTTGGATTTGGGGTTTTTTTTTCCTCCCAAGATCCTTATTTCTTAAAAGGGAACTCTTGGGGGGCGGGGGGGAAGGGCTGGACGGGTAAAGAAGTGCAGCAGTGAATGAATGGAAATCCAAATTCTCTGTAAATGTTCATTAAAATTATTTTTTTTTAAGAAAAAGGGGAACTCTTGTGGTCTAGTGGTAAGAAGCTGAGCCGCCAAATCCAAAGGCATGAAGTTCAAATTCACCAGCTGCTTGGAGGGAGAAAGATGGACATTTTCCTCCCATGTGATTTACAGTCTTGGAAAAGTCACTCGGAAAAGTCAGCTATGAGTTGGCTCTGACTTAAGAGCATGTAACAGGTTATTTTTTTAAAAGCTAACTTTCATTTCTTCTCACATATATTCAGAACTTTACAAATGACACACAGGAATGTTTAAATAATTTCTGTGTAAAATCAACTGGAATCTTCAAAATTAAAATAAAAATAATCACTTACTTCAAAGACTATGCATTTCCAAGTACATTTTAATAGGAATTTCAAATTATCAAATAAAAATCTGTTCATATTATATTGTTGTTGTTGTT
>NW_006399803.1:17280376-17285714 GCF_000299155.1 Elephantulus edwardii
CATTAAGTTAAACTTATTTAAGTTCCTATTTCATTAAAATTTTACACAGAACAGAGCATAAAACAGCTAACATTCTAAGGGAAAGTCCCCAAAATCAAATACATAACTATAGTATAAAATCCTCTAAATACTGCCATATTTATACTAAGAACCACTGCTCATAAACTTCTTTCCTTTCTAGTATCATCATTAACATTTGCAATTGACATTCTTCTCTAAACCATTTTACTAACTTTTTCTCTCTTCAAAAGAGAAGGAGCCCTGATGGTGCAGTTGTTACAGTGCCCATAAACAGAGAACAAAGTTGTATTTAGATGTGAATCCTAACAGCAGACAAGGTTCAATGATTAAATGACTTGTTCTCCCACAACTGACAGCAGCATCTCAGAGAATCTTTTCAAACTCCAGGAACTCAACTAGATTAAAACAATTTTTTTTTTTTCTGAAACACACTTCAAAAACAACTCAAAATTGCAATTTTTTTTATCTTATATTCTTGTTTTAAACTGTCATAAGTGGTCCTCAATCTTGACTTCTGGGTTAGAATCTAGCTAGGAGAGTTATAAAACTACAGATAGCTAAGGTGTACCATTTGAGATTGTGATGATTCAGCATCCTCTTCACAATAAACTCATTTAGTCTGCATGCCATTTCCCCTCCAATGCTAAAACAACCAAATAACAAAAACAAGACTTTCCTCTTATTATGCTTTTGTAATGAGAGAAAAGACATGCCAACAAATGCCATGAATTCATTAAAAAAAAACAAAACAAACTTCCAAAGTTTCAACTGGATAACCCAGGTTTTGCCTAATATTCTACAATTAATTTTATGCAATAAAACAGAGGAGTCCAGTGGTATACAGTATTATATATTGTATTAACAATCAAAAGGTTAGTGGTTCAAATCCACGAGACACTCTACAAGAGAAACACTTCAGAGTCAGAATCAGCTTCATGGCAATAGGTTTGGGTTTTGGTTTTAACCAGATTTCTCAATTCTATTTATTCAAATTTACAAACCAACTATTTTTTTTCCTATCATGTAACACTTATACAACAAATACTTAATAAATTATGTTTACTAAATTTAGTAAATGAAGTGTCATTTTGAATAATGAAAAGAAATTCTGTTTTAAAAGTTCCTATCACGGTTTTAAAAGCTACTTTTTTAATTATAGCAGATATGTAAACATACAAATAAATGTCAGATGGCGTTAAGTAATAAGAAAAAAACTAAAGTCAGGATGGGAGAACCAGAGATTGGAGAGGACTTTTATTTCATAAAAGACAAAAGAGAATGAAAAATTTCTAAAATTTAAGCAGAGTCCTAAAACAAAAAGAGAGCCAGGTTATTTGGGGAATAAAAGTTCCCCACAGTCCTTTACTCATGTTTCTTGTATGACCTATGTCCTAAAAGACTTTTGTTACCAAGAATGATGTATCTGAATCAATGTTGTTAGAAAAAATACTTTAGGAATTAAGAATTCACAGTAAGAAAAAAATTATTCACTGGGGATGGTAAGCCACTAACTCTTCGGTCCTCAAAAAATGCAGGGTACATCTGCCTCCTGGAGAACTATCCTCTAACCAGTGGTTCAAAGCTACTGTTGGGGCAGCAACTCAATCATCATCAAATAATTAGTTTGCATGAGCCCAATAATGAGAATGAAGGATACAGGCTTTGAAATACAGCACCTTTAGACTCAAACTTTCATTTTGGAGCTCTGGTCGCCTATAGAGTAAGAGCTTCACTGCCAACTCAAAGACAGGTGGTTCAAATTCACCAGCTGCTCATCAAGGATAGGTAAACTCCTGTGCAATTTACTGCCTCTGAAAATCCACTGGAGGGTTAGCCAAAGCTCAACAAAAAAAGACAGAATCAAATATTAAATTGAATGCCCAAGTTTTTCTACATTTTCCTGAAAATTTTAATGAGTTTCTTTCAAAAGTACAGTTCTGTATGCTAATATTGAAAACTAAACTGTAGTTACTTTTTTATTTATAAGCACCATGTATTATTAGCCAAATAATCTGCACATACAAGTATTTTTTAACTTATTTGACTGACCTAAACTATTTTGTGAAAAAATTTAAGGTCTCTAAAGGCACAAGCTTTTCTACGGAACTCTGGTAAGAAGCTGAGCTGCAATACCAAAGACATGTGGTTCAATGCCACAAGCTGTTCCACAGGACAAAGATGGGCTGTTACCTCTTGTGTGAGTAACTGTACCTCTCTGAAAACCCACTAAGAGGGTACAACTGCAGCAACAACACAAGCTCTGGCTGGTAGCTTAGTGGTAAGGAATTGTACTACCAAAGACACACAGTTAAATCTACTAGGTAGCTCTGTGGTAGAAAGACAGGCAATCTCCTGTGTAATTTACTGCTTGCCTCTGAAAACCCACTAAAAGGGTCATGAATGAGTTCGGACTTGGTGGTACACATTATAAAAACAATACAATAAAGCATTTCATAAAACTATGCATTGTCAATTCAACACAAAAACATGTATTTTTTTCATATTCATTCATATTACAGCTCAGAAAGGATTTAGGGCAGAAATTTAAAGAAAAATATTTCATTTACAACTTTGATCAAAAAGTTTTAACTTATTAATTTTTTACAGATCTTTTAAAAATTACACTGAGGTTTTTATAAGAGCATAACCTTTTTTATATAGCAACATAAATTTTGCATCACACCAAAGTTGTATTTAGTTTTCTAGGATATGCACAGCCATCCCTTGGTATGTGTAGGTGATCAGTTTCAGCACTTCCTTGGACACCAAAATCTGTGGAAGCCTCTTACATAAAACTGCTTACTAGCTGCATATAAACTATCTCTATCCTTCCACATACTTTATTTAAATTATCTTTAGATTACTGATTTATCAGTCAGGTGGGAGTGCAAACCAATGGGTCCTTGGTTCAACTCCACTATCTTGGAAAGAAAGATGGGCAGTTTCCTCTCAAAGTTTATAGTCTCAAATAATGAAGAACTACTTACTAAAAGTTTGAATCTACTTAATGGCACTGAGTTTAGTTTGAGATTACTTATCTAATACAATGTAAAGGCAACTAGGACTTCAGGCTATGTTTTAAGCTTTGAGGTAGTGCTCTGACCACTTAATTTCTCCTCGACATCAATTTTTTTTTATTAATTTCAATGAACATTTATAGAGATTTTGGATTTCCATTCATTCATTGTTGCACTTTTCTCCCCAACCACCCTACCCTCAACATCAATATTTTCAATTCAAAGTTGGCTGAATTAATGGCCAACTATAATTTTAAACAGAACTGAAACACTTCATTACCTATTATGTTCCAAAACAGCAATTTCACAAACTAAAAGCCTTATTCTCCTTTTTATAAATCTGTTGTATTTTGATACATGTAGTATAAGACATCTACCAATTTCCAATTACAGTCCATATTCAGTAAGGAGTCCCAGAAGCACCAGTTAAGAAGCTATTAAATAGGTTTAAACTCAACAGTGGCTTCAAGGGGAAAAAGATGAGGTAGTGTGCTTCCACTAAGATCTACAGTCTCAGAAAAATGGAGGGTCAGAACTGCCTCAAAGGCAGCAGTTTTTATTTTGGTTCACATTCAATAGGCCACTGGTTAAGTAAGTGACTGCTAACCAAAGAACGGTGAAATGATCAGCTGCTCCTTGGGGGGGGGGGGGGGGGGGGGGGGGGAGAGTGGCAATCAGCTTCTACAAAGATTTACAATCTTGGAAGTCTACGGGGCAGTTCTATTTTGTCCTTTATGGTCACTTACCATAAAAACTATAATAAAATTGATGACAATGGGTGAGTGAGTGGGTGATACACTCAGACGCAAAACTTGGTTTTTTGTCAAAAAGAAATTAAATTTAAATAAACCAATCTTCCATGTGCACAAGGAAACCCACTTGTTAACAAATAAGTAAATTTAACCTCAACCACACTAAATGTAACCTATAATTTATCATAGAAAGCACTTTTTCTAAAAACAAAAGTAATGAAATTAACCTATTATCACAACTATTTTATCTAACAAAGGACTCAAGAGACATATACAGTGTAACTGTCACTGCAAAAGAATAAGTTTGGTTTTTCTGGCACTACTTAACTTGAGCAAGCTATTTAATCTCAATTTCAGTACAACTCCTTAATAAAAAAATCTCCATCTTTGAAAAGCAAATTTTTAAAGGACTCTAAAAAGTGCACTTATAAAGCAACACGAAAAAAAGAGTGAGCAAATATTGCTTATTAGCAATATCAGACTACTATATCTGTCACATATTTATTCACATAAATAGCACATATATACTATGCACACACATACACCGCTAATGTACAAGAAATTGAACAGTTTGTAAAAGGCCCAAATAGTGTGTGTAATATTTGCACCAAATACCGTTATCAAGCCAGGCACATGTACAGTGCTGAATAATGAATTTGTTGGGTCTGGGTGTGTTTTTTTAAGTATTGAATTTTTTGCAAGGCAACGGCTAACCCAAATATTCACTTATCAAATAAAGTAAAAAATGTATTTCATTACATTGAAATTAAGGTCTCAAATCCTCAAAAACTACAAAAGTTGTCACCTCCTAAGTTAACCATAACCAACTATGACACTACAAACAAAAGGAGTTCAAAACAAAAATGCTGCTGGGATGATTTAACAATAGTTACCACCACACCAACACTTGATTATAAAGATCTACAGTGTATCTAATTTTTCTGTTTATTAGGAAGAGAAGAACTCGTTTAAAAAGAGGAAAGAACTCATTTAAGTTGAAAAAAAAAATAGCAACATTTTCAAAAGACAGTATTACCTAGTCTTTGGGTTAGTAATATTTTCTTTATTCCTAATGTTGAATAATAAAAAAAATTCTATTCTTCCATTCTTCATTTAGTGATTTTTACATTTCTCAGAACTTGAGCTTTTGCATATGCTGTATCACAAAAAAATCTTTAGCACTTAATTTATGAATTTAAAGCTCTTACCCTTCTTCACAATACATTGTTTAAGGTGCTTAGTAAACAACTGTCATCTTTTTGTTTTGTTTTTTTGTTTGTTTGGTTGGGTTGTTTTTTTTTATTATTAATCTCAATGAAAATTTACAGAGACTTTAGGTTTCCATTCATTCATTGTTGTTCTTTTTTCCCCTCCCAACCCTCCCCCCTATTACTCTACCCTCTTGGAAAAGTAAAATTATTTCATTGTTTTACAATCCCTCCCGCAGGTCCACTTCACTATGAAGCCTTCACTCTGGACTCCTGTCATGACAAAAATACCTAATCACCTATATCTTTTAAACCGTTTTCTCCCTCAACTGTTTCAATG
>NW_006399803.1:17287054-17319983 GCF_000299155.1 Elephantulus edwardii
TTGGATGTCATTTATGGTCTCTTTAGGGTATATTCCCAGTAGTGGAATTGCTGGGTCAAATGGTATCTCTATTTGCAACTTTTTGAGAAAGCGACAACTGTCATCTTAATGAATGTAATTCATCCATACATCCATATCAGAGAATCATCAATAAAAAGGAACAAACTACTGATATATGCAACAATCAGGATGAATTGCAAGAAAACTATGTGGAGTAGAAAAAAAACAATCTTAAAAACTTATATACTCTTTAATTCTTTTTAGCATTCTTAACAGGAAGAAATTATGAACAGGGAACAGGTTGCTAGAGTTGTCAAATCCTGACTGACCCTCCAGGGTCTTTCAGAGGCAGTAAACCACAAAGGGAGGAGATTGCTTATCACCAGAGCATGCCTTGGAGTTGTCAGTACAACTCCTTACCACTAGGCCACCAGAGTTCCCAAGGTGCTAGAAACTGTGGGGGTAAGGACTGGAAAAGAGCTAGTTGTGGTCCTAAAGAGGCAAATACTGTTAGGTTGATGGAATTTGTCTATCTTGATTGTAGTGGTGGATAAAGAATTTATACATGCGATAATAAAATATAGAAACAAATATACACACACAATAAATGAAAATCAAACTAGGGAAATCTGCATAAGATTTAGTAGATGGTATCAATATTGTGATACTGAACTAGTTTTCCACAATGTTTAGTACTGGGGACAACAGAATGAAGACCATTCTGTTTAACTCCTTCCAACAATGCATGAATCTACAAATATCCCAATAAAGAATCTGATTTTTCAAAGTCCTATCCTAACAAATTAAAAATTTTTAATGTGAACTGGTGAATGGAATATTAGACAGTATTAGGGAATAAAACTCTTACTAATATTATATGGTTTAACAGGAAGCCATTCTTTAGTTTTAGGAAATACTTGCTGAAATATTTCAGGGTGAAAGGTTTTGTCTGCAACTTACTTTTGAATGTTTTATCAAAATAGTGTTTGGGGGCACTACTGCAAAGAAAATATCCTGAAGCTACTTAACAGGTCTATACAATGGCTATTTTTTAAATGTATAAACAAATTGACCTTGTAAAACTATACTGTGGTTCTACATAAACTATTCGTTATAAAGCAAAAAAATAAGAGGTAACCAAGAGTTACTCAGAGTATTGGAGGTGATGGAGGTGACTTGCTAATATGCTTTTCAGCATTAACTAAATGTGTCCCACAACATGAATATTACTGTAGTATCAAAGTTAGTTCACAGATTATTTATTTCTAAGAAAACTCAATCTCCCGGACATTTCCTTTTTATTCCAAATAAATTCCTATTAAACACGTCCCATATACACAACCTACTTCAAAGTGTTAAACTGAGCAAGAAGATGGCTAATATTTTTTTCCACTTAAAAAAATAAACTTTGCATGAAAGCAGCAACCCACACACTAAATACCAAATAAAAAAAAACAAGCTGCAATATATTCATTACAGCACCAAGGCTTAAAAGGCCCTATTTTATAATGGAAACAGTCTTCCAAACATCAATGTTTAGGATTTTCAAAAAATGCAAACTAAACACATTTGAAATGTAGGATAAATGGGTTTGTGCTAGCCTCAATAAGAGGCATCTCAAAATGTTATCGTCTCTCTACAATGAGGCGAAGTTTTTACATCAGTGTTAGAAATGTTAGTCTCCAAAGAAAAGTGTGTTCTTAAAGACACTTCACTTCCCATCAGCCCGCCGCCCCCCTGGCAAAGGGCCCCACCTCCTGAGAGGAGAGTGATGGGGTGCGGCTGTTTCCCGCTCGTAAACTAAAATAAATGCCTCTTCCCTACTCCAGAATGGTGGGAACAAGACAGGCCAAGGAGTAGCAGCAGCCTCAAGTGTGCGACTCCAGGAGGCAGCCGCTTAGCAAGCTTCCTTTCCTCCACTCACGGAGGATTCCGTGACCCCGGCGCCGGCCAGGGACAGGTGAATCCCGAGAGAGGAAGAGGGAGGGCCGGGCCACGGAGGGAGCGCGGCGCTTCGGCAATGAATGAGCCGGGCTACCACGGCACCACCTGTTCCCATCACGGGTGCTCCCGGCCGGGCGGCACGGTGCCCGCACACTCCGGTCGCGACGCCCGTCCGTGCTACCCGCTTCCCAGCTAAAGGCCCGGCGTCGCCTCCCTAAGCTCGAGCCTGATGAAAACTGGCACTCCAGAAGCTGGCAGGACGGGGCCTAGTCCGGAACTAGGGCCTCCGAAGCGTGAAGACGACAGGATGAAGCCCGTGGTCCTCAACGCGCAGGCCCCAAGTGAGACCCACAAGGAGCAAACGAGGGAGTGCATTCGGTCCGATTAGGAGTTCGAAGGCGGGGTCCTGAGTGGGGGTGGCTCAATGTCCGCCCGGCCAGTGGTAAGGGTGACAGGCCGGGGTACGGGCTAAATCCTATTCACTGCATGGCCGGAACCTCCCACTTACCAGGATCCGCTTGAAGAGCGCGTTCTCCTTGGGCGGGAGGCTCACGGCCGGCATCGTTCCGGCTCCTCCCGCGGCTCCCGCCACCACCCGGCCGGGTCAGTCTGTTTGTCCGACCGCCGCTGCTGCCGTTCCTTGGCTGCTTCAGCCCTGAACACCTCGACCCGCCGCTGCCCCCAGAGCCTTGGGTGTCGCCGCTTCACCCTCAAGCGACACCCCCTTTCCCTCGTCTTTTTTCCTTTCTCACTTAACGTTGCCGCCGCCTCCCCCCCCACGAGTCTCCGTCGGCGGTTCACGTGGTAACTGAACAGACCGAGAGAGGCAGCCAAAATGGCGGACGCAGAGGGCTTTCCCACCCGGGTCACACCTCCTAGCACGCAGGCGCGATGACCTCCTTTCCCCACCTCTTCTGTCCTGAAGCTTGCTGGGAAATCTGGACACCGGCTCGCATTGCTTTCCAGGGAGGTGGGCAGCCGCCTGTGCGCATCGCTCTGGAGGCTAGAACAAAGTGGCCAACTATAGGTGTGCTAATCAAAAAATAGTCTTTCCTGCTAGGTTTCCTTTCATTTATTAGATAATTACTCCTAGAGTGTAAACCCTAAATACTAATTAAAATATAGGTGCTTAAGAAATACGGTGGTCTGAAGAAGCTACTATTTAAAGATCACGGCCTTGTGAACAGTTCTAGAAGTAAGCTGATAAGAGTCTGAGTGTGAAAGAGCTTCACTAATATGTGGATCTAGCTGCAGTACGGGTGATTTGGAATATATTGTTTAAGATGAGCCTAGAGAAGTAATAAGCTAGATCCGAAGTGTGTACTGTGCCAAAGAAACTCCGAAGGTTAAAGGAGATGTTTTTGTTTCACTTGTAGGCCATACTCTCATGAAAGATTGAGTGAAGCACACTTTTGGATAATTTGCAACATTGACTTGGCTGGAGTGTCTGGCCTCAATATAGTGGTACAGTTGGACTCCTCGTTAGAAGCTGATGAATATATCTAATAAGGATATTTAGCAACTGCAGTGCAAAGTTAGACTTCATACTAAATGAGATCCCTTTCATTCTGATTCTATAAAAATATTGTATATATGTCATTTTGTTAATAATTGATAGTAAAGCTTTATCAAAATGACACCGTCGATTATGTTCTTTTTTTTTTTTTTTTTTGCTTGTGTGTACCGGTTATATTCATTTTTTTCCACGTTATTTTTCTTTGGCTTTTGATGATCTCTTAACAGATCGTGAATTTGAATTGTGGCTTTTTTTTTTTTTTGCATACATCAATGAAAAATGTATGTTTTGCTTTTTATTTTTTTTAATAATTTTAATGAGCATTTACAGAGATTTTGGATTTCCATTCATTCATTGCTGCACTTCTCTCCCCGCCCATCCCTCCCCCACCGTTTTGCTTTTTAAAAAAATTATGTACATCTGTTTTGAACCAGCTCTAACCTGCCATGGAAGATGTGAGTTAAAGAAGACATTGTCTGGTGGGAAAATAAGAGACTTAAACTTGAGTTTTCTAGCTGCTCTCTCAAATACCCTCTTTGTTTGCTTCAGTCATAAGGTTTTAACATTAAAATCTTACAGTTCCCCTGCATTTTGTGATTTTGAAAATGTTATTAAATTACAATTATCAACTTTTCCCTCTCTTCTTCTGGGCTCTTGAGTTAAGAGGCCCTTTTCATTTTGATAAGGTTAGGAGAGAGACTGAATTATCAGGGGGAGCTTTATGGGAAGGATAAATAATTCCTAATTAATCTGTAGTAGCCTGGGTAGCTTTAAATTAATTCTTCATTTACTAACCAGGTGGCGTTCAAACCTACTCAAAGTTACCTATGATCTGTTTCCAAAAGATTACAACCTTGAAAACCCTATGGAACACACCAGTTCTACTCAAACTATTTCAGAATATGGAGAAAGATACAATATTTTCAAATTCATTTTATGAAGAAAGTGTATTTGTGATACCAAAGCTAGGCAAAAATACTATTGAAAAAGATTAGTATACATACATAAAGAAAGATACTTATAGACCAATATGCCTCATGAACATAGATGTAATTATTTTCCACAAAATCCTAGTCAATAGAATCTAACATCATATCAAAAAAATCAGTCCTCATAATCAGGTGAGATTCATACTAGACATATAAGGATGGTTCAGCATAAGGAAAAAGAGTCCATTATCCACCACATCAATAACACAAAGAGAAAGAACCAGCTGGTCATCAATCAATGCTGAAAATTCAATATCCTTTCCTAATAAAAATGCACAAGAAAATAGGAATAGGAGGGAATTTCCTCAGTAGACAACATTCACCAATAGCCTACATTACTCTCAATGGAACAAGATTTAAAGTATTTACCTTGCTGGAAGAAACCAGAGAAGTTGCCTTTTATCTCCACTGCTATTCAGTATTTTATTGGAAGTCCTAACCAGAGCAATAAAGTGAAAAATGAAAATTAAAAGCATCCAAATTGGCAAAGAGGAAATAAAACTATCTCTATTTGCAGATCATGAACAGAAAAGATTGAGATTGCCAATAACTTCATCTTACTTGAATCCACAATCAATATACGTGGTACCACAATCAGGAGATGAAGAGACTTATTGCACTGGGAAAGTACTGTCAGGGACCTCTCCAAATTATCAAGGAGTAATGATGTCAATTTGAAGACTAAAGTGTGCCTAATTCAGGCCATGATCTTTTCAGTCACTTACTACATATCTGAGAGTGAGACAATGATTCTGGATAATAAGAAGAATTTATGCCTTTGAACTATGGTGTTGGAGAAGAATGCTGAAGATTCCATGAATTGTCAAAAATACAGAAGGAGGTGATGCAGACAGGGTGATCCTTGGAGGCAAAAATTATTAAGCTTCATCTCACATACTTTGGCATGTTACTAGGAGAGGCTATTTTTTTGGAGAGTGACATAATGCTTGGGAAGATGGAAGGTTGGTGAAAGAGAAGAACACCCTCAACCAAGTAGGTTGACATGGTAACTCTGGCAATGGGCTTGAGTGTGTCAGTGATTATGAGGATAGCACAGGATAGGCCAATGTTCAAACTAGTTGTTTATAAGGTCATTATGAGTCATACTCAACAGCACCTAACAACAACAATATCAAGAAAATTCCAAACCACAGCAAAAAATAAATTTACTGAATCTAATTGAATTATGTAGCAAAGTGTCAGAGCCAACACACAAAAATAAACAATGATTGAAAACCAATGTATAGAAACTTTGTAAGTAAAACTAGTATAAAATAAAAATTTTATTTCAAAAAGATCATTTTTTTTCTAAAGAATCACAATAACCACCCAAAAGAATAAAATATTTAAGAATAAATATGAGCAGATATATGAAAGATCTATACAAAGAAAATGAAATAATACTAAAAGAGACCTACAGAATTGGGAGAACATAACACACTCGTGTACTGGAAGACTTAATGTGAAAATGTTACTACTACCAAAAGCAGTCTACAGATACTTATAATTCCTTTCCAGAACCTATCAACATTCATCAAAGAGATGGGAAAAATAACCAACAACTTTGTATAGACTGGAAAAAGACCCTCAGATAAGAATAGTATGACTGAAGAAGGAAGACCTGAAGTGCTTGCTGTAGAAGGTCGTCTTCAATATGGTAGTCTTCAATATGATAGTCCTCAATATGGATTGAAACTCAGCATCAAGAAGACAAAAATCATCACCACTGGGTCAATTGGCAGCACCATGATAGATAGAGAAGGGATTGAAGTTGTTAACAGTTACAGCTTGCTCTTGGCACCAGCAGTCAGGAAATTAAAAGACAAATTGCATTGGGGAAAAATCTGTTGTCAGGGTCCTCTCCAGAGTCCTAAAAAGCAACGATTTAAGTCTAGAAAATAAGGTGCACCTGGCCCAGTCTATAAGTCTATGGTCTTCACAATTGCTGCTATGCATCAGAGAGTTGGACAATGACTAAGGATGACAGAAGAAGAATTGATGCCTTTGAGTTGTGGTGCTGGAGAAGGGTATTGAACATAAAATGGACCACGAAGAAAACAAGTCTGTCTTGAAGAGGGTGAAACCAAGTTTCTCCTTAGAGGCTAGGATTTTTAAGTTCCATCTCAAATACTTTTGGCATGTGACCAGGAGGGACCAGTCCTTGGAGAAGGACATCATGCTCAAAAAGGTGGAGGGGTGGCTCAGGAGAGGAAGACCCTGGATCAGACAGATTGATACAGTAACTGGGGTAACGGGGGTAAATGTGTCAGAATCAGTGAGACTGGCTCAGGACAGCAAAGGCTTCAGAACAATGGCACATAACAACAACAAAAGAAGAAAAACTAGACAGCCTGACACTTCCTGATCTCAAAAACTACAAACACAAACACTAAACTCAAATAGCCTGGTACTTAAACAATAACAGATAACCATACCAATGGAGAACCCAAAAGCAAATCTATCAGTGGACAGCTGACTATATCACAATGACAACCTCTTTCACAAATGATGCTGGCAAAACTGGAAATCTATTTGCAGAAAATTGTAACAAGACCCATACCTCACATGTTGTGATTGTTGTTACATGCCATCTAGTCACTTGCAATTCATAACAACCCTATGTACAACAGCCCTATCCTGTGTCAATCTTATTACCTCTGACACACCTACCCCCATTACCTCAGTCACTAAATCAATCCATCACATTGAGGATCTTCCTCTCTTGCGCTGTCCCTCCACCCTCCCAAGCATGACATCTCTCTCCAAGGACTGGTCACTCCTTGCAACATGTCCAAAGTATGTCTAAAGTATGTCAGTTGAAGCTTCCAAAGAGCAGCCTATCTCCAAGGAGCAGCCTGATTTCAGCCTCCCTTAGAATGAACCTGTTTGTTCTCCTAGCTGTCCATGGTATATTTAATACTCTTCTCCAGCACCACAACTCAAAGGCATCAATTCTCCTTCTATCATCCCTAGTCATTGTTCAGCTTTCTGACACATACCAAAAATTACTGGAATAGCACATCAATAGAGAACTGCCCGAAGTACAGGCTGGGTTTAGAAGAGGCTGTGATACTAGCGATATTATGGCTAATGTTAGATGGACCTTGGCTGAAAACAGAGAGTACCAGAGAACTATCTATCTGTGTTTCATTGACGATGAAAAGGCATTTGACTGTGCGGATCACAACAAACTGTGGCTAACTCTGGGAAGAATAGGAAACCCAGAACACTTGATAGTGCTAATGCAAAACCTATACTTGGACCAGGAGGCAGTTGTCAGAACAGAACAAGGGACACTGCATGGTTCAAAATTGGAAAGGGTGTACGCCAGGAATGTGTCCTATCTTAATACCTTTTCAATCTATATGGAGAACAAATTATTCAGGAGGCTGTGCTCTCTGAGGAGAAATGTGGCATCAGGATTGGAGGAAGTTTCATCAATAACCTGTACTATGCGGATGTCACAACCATGAGTGCTAAAACTGAGGAAGACCTGAAGTGCTTGCTGCAGAAAATCAAGAACTGCAGCCTTCAATATGGATTGAAGCTCAACATCAAGAAAACAAAGGTTCTTACTACTGGGCCAATTGGTAACATCATGATAGATGATGAAGAGAAGATTAATTGCATTGGGAAAGCCTGCTTTCAGAGACCTCTCCAAAATCACTGCAGAGCAATGATATCAGTCTGGAGACTAAGGTGTGCCTAATTCAGGCCATGGTCTTTGCAGTTACTTGCTATACCTCACATACCATATGCAAAAATTAACTCCAGCTAAATAAGAAATCTGGATGTAAAACCTAAAACTATAAAGAAATCATCAAATAAAAAATTGGAGCAAACAAAAAAGGAAACAAATAAAAATGCACTATCAGGAGAAAATAAGCTTGATTATTGGGGCCTTCTAAGAATTAGCTCCTCATGTGCATCAACTAATTTCTTCCAGAGAGTAAAAAAAAAGAAAAAAGAAACCCAAACCTACAAAATAAGGAAAAATATTCAGCAATAAATTATCCAACAAAGGACTAATCTCTATAATTGATGAAAAATTTCTATACCCTCCCAAAAAGGCTGAAAATGGAAATAACATTTGATCCAGCAGTACTACTACTAGGTCCATATCCTAAAGAAATAAGAACTACAACACTAACATATACACACCCATATTTTTTGCAGCATTATTTATAATGTTTGTTGTTATGTGCCATCAAGTAGCTTGCACCTCATAGCAGCCCTATGTACAAGAGCCCTAAATCCTGCTCTATCCTGTGCCAACCTCACTGTCTCTGACACACCTACTCCCATTACCCTAATCACTGAATTGGTCCATCTCATTGAGGGTATTCCTCTCTTGCGCTATCCCTCCACCCTCCCAAACATGATGTCACTCTCCAAAGACTGGTAACCTTGCAACATGCCAAAAATATATCAGATGAAGCTTCAGAATCCTTGTCTCCAAAGAACATCCCAGTTTCACTATATCCAGGACAAACCTGTTTGTTCTCCTAGTAATCCATGGTATATTCAACACATTTCTCCAGCACTACAGCTCAAAGGCATCAATTCTCTTTCTAGCATCCCTATTCACTGTCCAGATCTCCAACACATAGCACACAATTGCGAAGACTATGGCCCAGATCAGGCACACCTTAGTCTCCAGCTTTATGTCATTGCTCTTCAGTACTCTGGAGAGGTCCCTGATAGCTGACTTTCCCAAGGCAATTCGTCTCTTGATTTCCTGGTTGCTGGTACCAAGACTCTTGATTGTGGAACCAAGCAAACTAAAACTGTTAACAATCTCAATCTCTTCACCATCCATAATGATGCTCCCAATTGGCATGTGGTGAGAATCTTTGTTTTCTTGATGTTGAGCTTCAATCCATATTGCAGGCTGCAGTCCTTGACCTTCTGCAGCAAGTGCTTCAGGTCCTTCTCAGTTTCAACAAGCAGGGTTGTGTCATCTGCATAACTCAGGTTGTTGATGAATATTCCTCCAATCCCAATGCCACCTTCCTTCTTGTACAACCCAGGGTCCCAGATGATCTGTTCTGCATACAGATTTAAAAGGTAGCCAAGAAATATAAACAAGTGTCCATCAAAGGACAAATGGTTAAAAAGCCTATTATTTGTTTATACAGTGGCCTATTATGTGTCATTGAAAAATGATAAAGAATTTGAGAAACACTCATAGCACAGATGAATACAGAATAAAGCATGCTGTGTTACATATGTTAGTCACTAAAGAACAATTGTGGTATGTTGTTATTGTTATGTGCTATCTAATTGCTCTTGCCTCATAGTGACCCTATATACAATAGCTCTGAGCCCACTCTATCCTGACCTAGGTTCACTGACTCTGACACACCTAATCCCAATGCTCCAGTTACCATGTCAATGCATCTTATCCAGGCTCTTCCTCTCCTGTGCTGTCCCTCCACCCTTCCAAGCATGGTGTCCTCCTCCAAAGATTGGTCTCTCCTAACCATATGCCCAAGTTATGTGAGACGGAACTTCAAAATTCTTGCATCCAAGGAGAATCTTGGTTTCACCCTCTCCAAGTCAGACCTATTTGTTCTCCTGGCATTCCATGGTATGTTCAATACTCTTCTCCAGCACCACAACTCAAAGGTGTCAATTCTTCTGTAGGAACAGTATTATAAAAAGCCAAAGAAAAGTTTATACACATACTCATTTTTGGATGGTTATCAGGAATGGAGAGAGAGAAGAGGGAATAAAAAAATAAATAAGGTGTACAAAAGAAAATCAATACACAATAAAGAATTGATCATATATTGTAATTAAATAGCAAATTTTAGGACCCAGTGAATATTAAGCTGATTCAACATTTATCTGATTCACATCCTAGTTTAAATGTACCCACAGATAACATCACTCTGGTCATACAGTTCCTATATTGTTCATAGGGTTTTCAGAGTCCTTTTATTTAAGAAGTAGATTGCCAATCCTGCTTCCTAGTCTGTCTTAATCTGGGAATTTTACTAAAACCTGTCCACCATGGGTAACTCTTATGTCATTTGACACATAAGTGGCATAGCCTTCAGTATCACAACAATCCACAACTTAGTACAGCAAACTGACAGACAAGTGCTATAACAATTAGAACAATGTTCTCCCCAAACATGACAATTTAGTCTGTAACTCTAATAGTAAATCAGTCTTCACACAAGGCCCACAACTGATTGTTAATTGAATTATAGTCTAGTGACTTGGTAACCTGCATTAAATAATAAAATATCTAATCACTAATATTTGATAAATGGAAATCTCCTGTAACTTAGAATATGCTGTGAATTACATTGTTGGAGGAAGCTCATATATTCAAGGTCAAATGATGAGGATGATTCTATCCCTACCCATGTATTTGCATGTCACCATGAATGCCATTCATCTGAGATCTGGTCAATGACTAAGGATAATAGAAGAAGAATCAATGCCTTTGAAGTGTGGTGCTGAAAGAGAGTACTGTACATACAATGGACTGCCAAGAGAACAAACGGGTCTGCCTGGAGAAGTTGAAACCAGGTTGCTCCTTGGAAGCAAGAATTTTGAAATTTCATCTCACATACTTTTTTGTATATTGTCAAAAAGGGCTAGCTAGTCTTTGGAGAAGGCCATTTTGCTTGGAAGGGTAGAAAGCAATCAAAAACAATGAAAACTCTGGATGAGATGGATTGGTACAGGCGCAATGGGGTCAGGTGTGGTAGAGATAGTGAGGTTGACGCAGGATTGGGCAAGGATGAGCCAATTTTCATAGGGTTGCTATGAGTCATAGTCAACTGTCAACAGCTCATAACAACAACATGAATGCTACATGGGAGCCCTGGTGGCTTAGAGGCAAGGAGTTATACTGCTAACCAAAAGGCACTTGGGAGAATCCACCAACTGCTCCAGGGAAGAAAGAGGAGCAATCTCATCCCATGTGTTTTACTGATTCAGAAAACCCACAGGAAAGTCAGCTATGAGGTGGTTCCGACTTGACAATAAATAACAACAGCATTAGTATGGATGCTACAAGGGAGCTCTGTTGATGTAGTCCATGTTGACTTACTCGCACTGCTAGCCCAAAGACTATGCTGCTCTGATAGTTGGAATATACTAGCAGGTCCTCAAGAGAAAGATGGTCCATCTACAGCTTTAGAAAACTGATGGTGAGTCACTATGAGTCAGAAGTGATTCATGGTTTGAGTTGAGTTTGGTTAGTGTTATATGTTTTTACACAGGTTGCTAACAGACGGTGAGCACCCACCAGCCTCCGGAAAGAGATGAGTCTAAATATTTACAGCCTCTGAAACCTCAGGGAAGGTGGCCATGAGTAGGAATTGACAAGTTGGCAGTGGGTTTTGGGGTTTATTATCAAAATGCTTTTTCCAAACAAAACACTAAAAATCTTTAATTCTACTAAAAGAATATGTTGTTGTTGCTGTTGTTGTTAAGTGTCGTCGAGTCATTGACGAGTCATTGATGACTCATGCGACCCTATGAATGAAAGACCTGAACACTTAGAGCATCATTTTTCCACTGGAAGCTTAGCCACCCATGTATGATATTCTTTATTGATACTTTCATAGCTTAAATACTAAATATTTAAATTCTATAGAAAAATAGAAAATATTTGTCACCGAATTTAGTAAATAGTAACATTTTGCTATTGTTTCTGATCCTTTCCCCCTAATATAATTGTTGTTGATTGCCTTCAAGTAGAGCATGACTCAAAGTGACCCTATGAACAAAAGGCCTGAAAATTTTCTAGAATTATTGACATTTATCAAAGTTGTTAAGGAAATGGATGCCACTCCTGCAGAGCCTGATTTTTATAAGTATTGTTTTCATGCATCATAAATCAATACATAATGTAGTGCTTTTACAATTTTGCATATTAAGTTGTTGTCAATTCTTGCTTTTTTTTTAAAAAAAAAAACCTCTCTATGGGAAAGATAAGTTGAATAAGATATTTGCCAGTGGAAAATATACTAAAACTTCGATTTCTTAGCTCTTAACCCAATGTTCTTTCCCTTTACCTCAGTCAGCTCAAGAGAAGATGAGAAATTCTGACAAATAAGAATTTAACATTCAAGTCCTGGAATTGTTTAAATAAATGTCACAAAGCAGCATCTACCAAAATATAGCTATTAGCTTCTGGCTAGAATTGCTTCATCAGGTTTCTTTTAAAGATGGAGTTTCACACACAGCTGCTTGTTCCAAGCGTATGGTTCCATCAGTCCTAACATGCTGAAAGAAATACACTTGTACTTCATCACTTTCCAAAAATATACACTAGTAAAAGGATATAGGAACCAAAGCTCTGAAAAAGAACAAAATCTTTTCCAACAGCAGTACTGATATTAGCAATTAGTTTCCTGGTTTTATATGCCCTGACTCATCACGGCTTTTGTTCCAACGTGTTGGACAAGAGCAAAAGCATCTCAAGACAAACTTACAAGGGATGGTGTAAAAAGGATATACAATTGGCAAGGGCCTAGGAGTTAAGAATGAACCCTTAACTCAGCATATTAGTTGGGTGGTTTGGTTATTTGAGCATCAGCCCTGGAGGCTCAAACTAGGTTGTAAAACTATAAAGTGATTCACAAGTTAGCAATCCATTTGGCCAACAGTTGCAAGTAAAAAGTGACCTAGAAAGCATAGTATAATAATTTTTGCTGGATAATGTTTGGTTAAAAAAAAAAAAAACAAACCAAAAAACCCCCAAACCCAACCAAGCTTTTAATAACATTGCTAAGGAAAATATCTTTTCAACATGTATACAGAGCAGATTATCCGAGAAGCTGGGCTCTATGAGGAGAATTGTGGCATCAGGATTGGTGGAAGATCTATTAACAATCTGCGTTATGCAGATGACACAACCCTGCTTGCTGAAACTGAGGAGGACCTCATGCACTTGCTGTGAAGGGTCAAGGACTGCAGCCTTCAGTATGGACTAAGGCTCAATGTCAAGAAGACAAAGATTCTCGCCACTGGACCAATTGGCAGCGTCAGGATGGATGACGAAGAAATTGAGAGTGTTCACAGCTTCAGTTTGCTCGGCTCCACAGTCAACACTCTTGGTACCAGCAGTCAGGAAATCAAAAAGCGTATCGCGAAGGGAAAGTCTGCTGTTAGGGACCTCTCAAAAGTACTCAGGAGCAACAGTGTCTCTATGGAGACTAAGGTGCGCCTGATACAGGCCCTGGTCTTTGCAATCGCTTGTTATGCATCAGAGAGTTGGACAATGACTAGGGAGGACAGAAGGAGAGTGGATGCTTTTGAGCTGTGGTGCTGGAGAAGGGTACTGAATGTACCATGGACTGCCAGGAAAACAAACATTCATCTTGGAGAGGATTAAACCAAGCTACGCCTTGGAGGCAAGGATTCTGGGGCTTCGTCTGACATACTTTGGACATGTTGCCAGGAGGGACGGGTCCTTGGAGAGGTACATCATGCTTGGGAGGGTGGAGGGACAGCGCAGGAGGGGAAGACCCTCTATGAGATGGATTGATTCAGTGACTGGGGTAATCGGGATGGGTGTGTCAGAGGCGGTGCGGTTGGCGCAGGATAGAGCAGGGTTTAGGGCTGTTGTGCATAGGGTCGCTATGAGTCAGAAACGACTCGACGGCACATAACAACAACAACAACAACAAGGAAAATATCGAAAAAGACTTGCTAACATTTTACCTATTTTTTAGACAGATTGAATTTTGTGGAATACACAATACTCTAGCTCAAATTTGTAAAAATAAAACCTATTAGAAGGTCTTTGAGGTGGGAAAATAGTTGTTTACTCACCAGATAGATAAAACATGTTTGTAGTATATATGCAAAACTAATGCTAGCCATTTCAAATAATTATAATTTGCCTGTGAATTGGTGGGCTTTTTATACTTTGATCTGGTAATTGAACCCTGCTGGAGATTGTTCTTTGCTGACTTAGGACTTAAAGAGCTGCACTGTTAAAACTCAAAGGCAGCGCTCCTCTGACAGTTTAACTCTACAAACTGCTCCAAGGGAGAAAGACAATCTCATCCTAAGAGATTTACAATCTGGGGGAGAGGGGGGACCGAAACCTGTGTAAGGTCAATGGAAATTAGGGAGAGAGAAAGAGGAAAAACTCTGCAGTACCTACCTTGCCATCTCCTCAAAATCTACCAGCGGCTTCACGTAACAAAGAGTCAAGTCTCTCCTCCCATTTACAGCCTCGGAAACCGGGTGAGTGACGGTTCCGCAGTTTGAGTTTAAGCCTACACAGCCTCTGTTAGAAAACGTCACTCTGGATCTACCTCCCTGATCTTGGGCAGGTCATGATATTTATACTTCTAAAATTATCTATGGCTGTGGAGTAATTTCAGACCCATAGGAACCCTTGTTTCACTTCAATTGTGGAATGCAAATAGACTTTGGGAACTGTCAACATGTGGGTTTTCCCCCCAAATACAAAATACAGTACGTGCCCTGACGTCTTTGACTCTCAGGAGTAACTTCAAAGTGTTCCCGACGTGCCCTGGGATTATTCTGAAGAAAAAAAATTAGACAATGCTGTTGTTAGGTGCTGTCCAGTCAAGTACGACTCATAACGACCCTATGAATTGGAACCTATCCTATCCTGTGCCATCCTCATCATCTCTGTCACACACCTGAGTCCATTGCTGCAGTCACGGTGTCAATCCTTCTCTCTTCCGCCACAGGCCCTAGCATGATGTCCCTTTCAAAGAAATACCCCATTCTAGCAACATGCCCTGAGTCTGCTAGGTGAAGCCATCCTTCCCTCTAAGGACCCTTCTGCTTTCACGTTCTGCAAGTCATATCCATTTGTTCTTTTGGGAGTCCGTGTGATAGACAGTCAGTACTCTTCTCCAACACCACATGTGAAAGGCTTCGATTTTCCTTCGGTCATGCTTATTCACTGTCCAGCTATCAGACACATAGCAAGTAATTGAAAAGACCATGGACATAAAACTCAGTAAATAGTTATTCAACACACCATTTTCCGTTTTCTGGTTCATGTAGGAAAATTTTAACAAACTTGATGAGTGTCTTTATAAAGTTGCAGAAAGCTGAGAAGTGGATGAAGTACTTTATTTATTTATTTTCTTTTTAGTGGGGTGGCGGGGAGTTTCTTTCCAGTCACTAATTTCCAAGCAGGTCAGTGGCCCCGAGCAAAGCTGCGGAGCCTGCGAGCCTGTGCTTCCGCCCGCCACGGGGCGCTCTGCCCCGCGCCGGTTCCGGAGGGGCGGGGGGACGGAAGAGGCGGAGCGCGGCCAGCAAGATGGCGCCTTCCGTGATGTTGAATTCTTTCTCTCGGCTGTTGACCCCGGCCCGGCTCCCGAGCAGCCGTGAGTGTCCTTCCTTGAATCAGGAGCCCTGACTCCTGCGTGTTCCTCTCCCAGAATGGGGCCAGTCGGCAAGGGCAGAGGGTAGCTGTGCCTTGGGCTCACCCATGCGTGACCTTCGTTAGCCATGAGCCTGGATCCCCCCGCCGCGGACCCACCTCCAAGCGCTACCGGATCCCCTTGACCTAAGCGAAGGAGCTTGGGGTTTCCCACTTCTCACACTATCACCACTTTTGCACACTTCGTTCCTGTAGATGCAGGAGGGAGATCTTGCTGGAGGCGCCGCAGTTGTCTGAGGGTCCCGAGCCCGTAGACTGGGATCTGAAGACGTGTTGGAGGGCTGGGGCTCTATTGGAATCTGTTTACTTTTATGTTTACCGCGTTGCTGCACACTTTTAAATTGAGACCGTGCTTAGAAACACATTTATTTTGCCGTCATTTGCGGCAACGTGTTAATTGGATATTGAAGGGAGAATTAAACCCGGTAAGACACACAGGTGTTAGGGTTTCAGTTTTGTTGTGGTTGTTTTTGGTTTTTTTGTTTGTTTGTTTTTTGTTTTTTTAACCAGGCAGTTAACGTTTTCACATACTTATACTCACTGCTTTCAGTTTCAGCGAGGTCCAAGTTTTACCTTCATGAACCACGAAATAGCAAACCTAATTGGGTGAAAGTTGGACTGACCTTGGGCGCTTCAGCCTTCTTGTGGGGCTATGTAAGTACTTTATTTATGAAACTCCAGTAGATTAAGTGAAAAGAATATTAATGTGGCATTGAGTGTTGCTAGTGACTCATAATTTTGAATATTTATGTAATTACCAATAACATAAGAGGGACTGAAAATTAAATTTTATTTGTCCAGAAAAAATAGAGAGCTCCGGTGGCCTAATAGTAAGGCGCTGAGCTGAAGTCCTAAAGGCACACGGTTGGAATCCACCACCTTCTCCGTGGGAGAGGAGCAGGCAGTCTCCTCCCAGTTGGATTAACTGCCTCTGAAAATTTACTGGAGGGTCGGTTTTGAGTTGGTTTCAACTGGACGGTATACAGTAACAATAACAAAGAATATATGACGAGGCTGAAATTTCTGTTATTGTTACAAGTCTAGTTCTTTAAGGAATGGAAATTTTTATTAATTGCAATTTCTTTTGGCAGTTGATATTTAGTAAATATTTAGAGTGTCCCTTAGTGACAAGAATGAAACTTTGTTACACATAGTTTGTTTCCAAGAGGGGCTAGTCCTTGAAAAAGGATGATACACTGGGAAAGGTCGAGGATTAAAAAAAAAAAAAGACACTCAAGAAGATGATTGACCATTAACAGTGGGCTCGAGCATGTGTGGAGATGCTAAGGATGGAGCAGAATAGGGCAAAGTTAAGATCTTTTGTTCATAGGGTAGCTGTGAGTTAGAGAGGATTCCATGGCACCAGATGACAGCAGCAGATACCAATTACAGCTTCTTTATTTTTTAATAAGGATTGATGTTTTTAATGAAGGTGCTTTTTTTAGTAGCCAGGGGGACAAACCAACAATGAGTAAACTACAAATGAAATCTCATTAAACTTCCAAAACAGTTTTAATCAATGCATGTGTGTAATAAATGCATTTGTGAAAATTGTGCTTGGTGGTAGCAGCCCTTTTGTTTGTCTTTCTGTATCTCAAATGCTTCGTGTTAATAATTTTTTTAACTTTTACAGTAACACTGAGTAGAGGTACGGTTATTGTTGTTCTTTTATAGAGGAAGAAAGATTTCTTTGCTGAAAATTGTTTTCTTTTTTGTATCTGCCCCGGTTTTTACTTTTTTTCGAGATAAGGGAGTGCTCTTCACTCCAAAAACGTTTCCAACAATATGTCAATAGAGAACTGTCAGATGCACAGGCTGGATTTAGAAGAGATCGTGGTACTAGGGATATTATAGCTAATGTAAGATGGATTTTGGCAGAAAGCAGAGAATACCAGAATGTCTATCTGTGCTCCATTGACTATGCAAAGGCTTTTGACTGTATGGATCACAACAAGCTATGGCTGACTCTGAGAAGAATGGGAATCCCAGAACATTTGTTTGTGCTAATGCGAAACCTATACTTGGACCAAGAGACAGTCATCAGAACAGAGCAAGGAGACACTACATGGTTCAAAATCAAGAAGGGGGTCCGTCAGGGATGTATTTTGTCTCCATGCCTTTTCACTCTGTATGCAGAACAGGTCATCCGAGACGCTGGGCTGTACGAGAAGGAATGTAGCATCAGGATTGGTGGAAGAATCAACAACAACCTGCATTATTCAGATGACACAACCCTGCTTGCTGAAACTGAGGAGGACCTGAAGGGCTTGCTGCAGAAGGTCAAGGACTGCAGCCTTCAATATGGATTGAAGCTCAACATCAAGAAAACAGATCTCACCACTGGGCCAATTGGCAGCATCAATATGGATGATAAAGAGATTGAGAAAGTTAACAGTTTTAGTTTACTTGGTTCCACAGTCAACACTCTTGGTAACAGCAGCCAGGAAATCAGGAGAAGAATTGCACTGGGAAAGTCAGTACTGAAGAGCAACGACATCAGGCTGGAGACTAAGGTGAGCCTGATTCAGGCTGTAGGCTTTGCATTTACGTGCTGTGCATCTGAGAGGTGGACAGTGAATAGGGATGATAGGAAGAGAATTGATGCCTTTGAGTTGCGGTGCTGGAGAAGAGTGTTGAATATACCATGGACTGCTAGGAGAACTAACAGGTTTGTCCTGGAGAGGGTGAAGCCTCGGAGAGTGTTCCTTGGAGTCAAGGATTCTGAAGCTTCATCTGACATACTTTGGGCTTGTTGCAAGGAGGGACTGGTCCTTGGAGAGAGACATCATGTTTGGGAGAGTGGAGGGATGGCGCAGAAGAGGAAGACTCTCGATGAGATGGATGGGTTCTGTGAATGGAGTGGCGGGAATGAGTGTGTTTGAGACGGCAAGATTGGCACAGGATAGAGCGGCGTTTAGGGCTCTTGAACGTAGGGTTGCTATGAGTCGCAAGTGACTCAATGGCACATAACAACAAACAACTTCACTCCATTATTTTGTATTGCTTGCCTTTTCCTTTTCCTAACTTAATATGTGTCTATTATCTATTGTTGTCAGGTTCTGTCTTGTAGAGTATAACTCACAGCAATTCTATGAACAACAGATCTGAATCCTGTCCTACCCTCCACCATCCTCATCATCTCTGGCACACATGAGCTCACTGCTCTAGTCACTGTGTTGAATTAACAACACAGATGGATTATCTTGTTGAGAGTTTTCCTCTCTGCTGCCGATCCTCCACCTTTTTCATGCCTCTCCTATTCACATGCCCAAACTGTGGGAGAGGAAGTTTCATCGTCTCTGCCTCCAAGGAGCATTCTAGCTGCACTTTTTCGAAGATATATTTGTTTGTTGTTTTGATAATCTGTTGGATATTCAGTACTCTTCTCCAACACCACAACTTAAAGACATCAGTTCTTCTGCTGTTATCCTTATTCACTGTCAAGCTCTTAGATGCATAGCAAGTGATTGAAAAGACTGTGGCCTAAATCAGGAGCACCTTGGTCATCACACTAACATCTTGTTCCTCAGCGATGTGGAGAAATCCCTGACAGTCGGACATCATTGCTCCTCAGTAATTTGGAGAGTTCCCTGACAGTTCCATACCTCTCCTGATTGCTTAACTGCTGGTACCAAGGATCTTAGTAAGATGAAATTGGTAACAATTTCAATCCTTTCTTCATCTATTATGATCAGCTCAGTAGTGAGGATTTTTGTCGTCTTGACATTAAGATGCAATCCATGTTGCAGTTTATAGTCTTTAATCTTCTGCAGCAAATGGTTTAAGTCCTCATCACTTGCAGCAAGGAGCTTATCTGTATAACACAGGTCGTTTATGAATCTTCCCCTGATACTGATGCCACATTTTTCACAGAGGAGCTTCTTGAATGATTTGCTTAGCATGCGGATTGAATAGATAGAAAGGATACAACCCTGAAACATACTATTCTTGATTTTAAACTATGCAGAATTCCCTTGCTTCATTCAGATAGCAGCTTCTTGGTCTAGATATGTTTCATATGAGCATAATTAAATATCCTAGGATTCTGTTATCAGTGTCAACCATAGCTTGTTATGATCCAGTTAAATGGCTTTGCATAGTCAATGAAACAAATAGACTGTCTTCTGGTATTCTGCTTTCAGCCAAGATTCATCTTGCATTGCCGCGATACCCCTGGTGCCGTGGTCACCTTTAAACCATGCTTAACCACGTTTCTGCAAATGACGGCTATAGCCATCATGCACATTTTAATTAATAAAAAAGGGAAAATAATTCCTACAAAGTGTACTAATGCATTTATTTGTTAATTATTCAGTAATACATAAAAAATGTGTTTCTTAGTATGATTGTTAATTTTAAAAGTGTGCTGCAACGTGTGAAACTTCTGGAACTTTTCTGTCACTGAACTATTTTTGGATGGTCTTCAACAGTATTTTGCTTGCATATAGTTTAGTACAAGTGGCTCGATGGCACATAACAACAGTAGTTCCATAATTTCCACATGCAATTGGATCACCTTTTGTGGGAATGCGAACAAATATGAATCTCTTATAGTCAGTCAGTTAGGCAGCTCTCCTCCAAATTTCCTGGCCTAGGCTGGTGAGCACATCCAAGGCTGTAACATGTCTGTTGGGATCCCATCAATTCATGGAGCTTTATTTTTTGCCAAAGCCTTGAGTGTAACTTGAATTTCTTCGTTCACTATCTTTGACTCTTGTTCATATGGTACTTCCTGAAATTTTTCAGTATCAACCAGTTATTTGGGTACAAAGACTCTGTTTATTCCCCATATCTTTATCTCTCCCCTTCTTTTTTTTCCTTCTTGTGTACTGGCGAGTTGGATCTCTCTGGCACAGGAGGAGATTTCCCCTCCTCCAACAGAGCATCTGGTGGATTCGAACCACATGCCTTCAGGATTGCAGCACAACTTCTTGCCAATAGGCCACCAGAGCTCCCCTCACCCATTTTTTAATGCCTACTGAATTATTCAAGATTTTGCCAGTAGCAGCTCTTAGTATTGAAACTTGGGACTTAAATTTGTTTTTCAGTTCTTTTAGCTTGAGAAATACTGAGTGAGTTCTTAAGTTTTTGTTCTCCAACTTCTTTTCACTTTCCATTGTAATACTTTGTTTTCTCAAACTGCCCTTTAAAATCTTTTGTTCAGCTCTTTTACTTTGACATCTTTCCCCTTTGTTTTGGTTTCTTGATGCTCTAGTACAATTTTCAGAGTCCCTTCTGATGTCCATTTTGGTTTTTTCTTTTGCTCTCTTATGGATGTTATCCTTAATGTCATTCCATGGTCCTACTAGTCTTCAGTTATTGGTATTCAGTGCCTCATACCTGGTTTGTTGTTTTAATTGTAAAAATACATGTATGGGGATCAGAGAGGGTAAGGAAGCAAAAAGGTGAGGATGGATAGGGGTGAAATCACAGGGTTACACAATTTGGTGAGTAGAGGGCAGGGTTAGGGTTAGGGTAAAAGAAATGAGAATGTTCTGGCCAGGAAAGACAGGGTAATGGTGGGCATAGGTCCAAGGATGATTAATTCTTGGTTGGTTTTTTTTTTTTTTTTTACAAAGAGATTGTCTTTTCCATTTGAGAATATGGGTGCAGATTCTCTGGCTGTTTCATGCTAAACAGGGGCATTGAGATGAAGAGGACCAGGAGCCCACATTAACACTTTACTGGTGGTCTTGAGTTGAAGCTGCATGCCTCCTTGTTCAGTTAGAAGATATTTTCATGACATTTTCTGCCCTCTGGACTGCAAGGTATTTGCGTAAATGAGACCAGTGGAAGTGGCTAGCTGAACTTTGAGGCTTCATCCACCTTCACTTCCTTAGCTGGCAGTTATATTTCCCTTTTGTCTCTGGAACCCAGTTCAGGTTCTGGAACCAGACTCAGTGTTCAGATGACCTATAGGAAAGGGAGAACAAACTTGGCAGTTACAAAGAAAAGTGCTTTGGAGGTGTTGCTTACAAGTGTACTGGAGGAGGAGATAGAGAAAGGTGGCTTAGATAAAGTTCCTCATACACACCAGGGGTCACTCCCCAGGGTCCTGGCAGCACTCCCCAGGAACCAGTGGCTCTCCCTGCCCAGGGGCTGGAGCAGCACTCCCCAGGGGCCAGAGCAGCACCTCATACCTGTTCTAAGATGATTTTTTCATTCAGGTTGATAGACTCAGGATCATGCTAGACTCAGATTTTAGTTCTTGTGAACTTGTGTTCATTTTCTTCAGCTTCATTTTGACATGAATATTTGATGGTCTATTATCTAGTTACAGATATTTTTAGGGTTTTCTCCCAGGACCCAATTCTATGTGACTTTAAAGACCATACTACAAACCTTTACGAAAAACTCTCTTGTTAATTTTTTTTAAAAATGTAGACTTTTATAAATAACCTTTTTTTCTGTTTTTTTTTCTTCTAATAGCCTTTTGAAGTTGTTCTGTACCAGTTGTGTTTCTCCACTGACTTTGTCCTCAGCTCCTTTGATTTTCTTATTAATGAAGTTCAGATCTCTGACATGGGAAGGGTTAAGAAATGTTAAAAATTCCATAGAACTTGACAAGAGTAATTAATCCATTTCCATGTTTGTTGTGATGAAATTTCATACATTTTTAATTTCACTTACAGTTTTTTCTAAAAAGGAACTATTGCTTCTGTAGAAATGAATGATTGAATTATTTTCTGTGAAATTGAATGATGGTTTTTTATTGCAGTGACTGTCAGCAGTAATTAATCAATGTTTAGGTTACATGTTCTATCAGGCAGCAGTTGTATAAAAAAGTGATTTTCCTTCATAAAACCTAATTGTAGTTTGCGGATAGAGATTGTCATTCACTCTTAACTTATTAACTGCTATGAATTTTATAAACTTCTAAGGTTAGAATAATAAAATAACTCATTAATCAGTCTAGATTCAATTTAATAGCTAAATTATGCAAGTTGCGTTATATATTAATTGTGCCCCTCTGTAGTAAGTCACTCCATGACAACTAAAGGAATCTATTAGAAAGAATATTATTGCTGTTAAGTCAGAACCAGCATACAGCTGACTCACATGTGTTTTCAGACACTGTAAAAATTACATGGGAGGAGATTGTCCATGTTACTTCTGTTGCTAACTAGAATAGTTTATGTTTTCATCTCTTCTTACTCATCTTGCAAAATACCACACAGTGATATATAAGTAATATCAGTAGCCTCTTTAAGTTGCTGGGGAAATTGCCTTTCTAATTTTAACTCTTTCCTTCTAGCTAATCAAACAACACAATGAAGATGTTCTAGAGTATAAACGAAGAAATGGATTGGAGTAAACTACTTAAAGATAGTAAGTATCCAATTCATAGAATGACTGTATAAGTTCATCTTTTTTTTAGTTCATCTTTTTGATGTCATATTTTTATTGTCTTTTAATTAGATTTCTGCTTTTTAGCACCTAAATTTCTTGATTTCTAGTATTTCTTTTACACATAAAAATGTATATTTTCTTTTATGAAATTCAGATTATACTGTTCCACACACAGCCTGCTTAGTGGTTTTGGTGGGGGGTATTTTTGGTGTGTAAAATTTCTACATTGTAATTTCACTTTTCTCACTTCGTTCCTGTGGTTCTTGTTTTCATTAATCTGTCTATCTTACTCCTTCTTATTTACCCTTTTGACTTTATAGTTCCAAGGAGTGCCTCCCTGGTGTTTCTGTGTACCATTGAGTTGGAACTGACCTTCCCTGGCCCTCCAGAGGGTTTTCAAAGGCTGGAAACCACACGAAAGATTGCCCAGTTTTCTCTTGGAGGAACTGGTGGATTCAAAACCACAGTTCATAACCACTTAGGAGATGAGTTTTGATCCAGAGTGACTAAAGACCAAAGTCTTAGGATGTTCACTTGTTTCCATCTGACAAATTTTTTATGTTCGTGGTTTTGGTTTGTTTTTTATTTGTTCCTCATTTTCCCCACTCTATCTGAAATCTTCTACTTCATAGTGGTTAACAGTGATAGCTTGGCACCATTTACTTCTTCTAATCCCAGGACCATGGTAATAGAGGTTTATATGGTTCATTGGTCCAACTGATTATTTTTATGCATCTTTGCTTTTCTTTTTTCTTTCTTTGCACCTTAGATGACTGCTTGTAAGCTTTGATGACCCCTATTGTTATACACCAAAGTTGTTGTTACGTGCTGTTGAGTTGAAATAATGTTGCATAGTGACACTTTGAACAAAAGATCTGAACCCTGTTCTGTCCTGTGCCATCCTCACACTACCTGACATACAGGAGCCCATTGAAGCAGTCATCATGTCAGTCCAGCAAGTTGAGGGTCTTCTTTTTGCTGACCCTCCATCCTTCTCAGCACCACGTCCCACTCCAAGGAATAGCACCTCCTAGCAACATGTCCAAGGTATGTGAGACAAAGCCTCATCATTCTTGCCTCCAAAGCACATTTTAGCTGCACCCTCTTCAAGACATATCTTCGTTCTCTTGGCCGTCCATGGGATGTTCAGAGTGCTTTTCTCCAACACCACAGTTTAAAGGCATCCTTTTTCTGTCATTTTTATTCATTGTCTAGCTCTCAGATGCATAGCTAGTAATCGGAAGGACTATGGCCTGAATCAGACATACCTTAGTCCTAAAATTGACATGATTATTCCTGAAAAATTTGGAGAGGTCCCTGATTGCAGACTTTTAGTACGATGTGTAAACTATAGAACATTATCATTAATAATCACATGTAAGCAAAATACTACTGAACATCATTTGAAGATTGCTAGAACAGTACATAGATAGGGAATTTCTAGAAATTCAAGCAGGATTTAGAAGAAAGAGGCCATGGCACCAGGGATATCATTGCTGATGTCAGATGGATCCTGGCTGAAAATAAAGAATATTAGAAGAATGTATTTTTATGCTTTATTGCCTATGCAAAGGCATTGTGTGGATTATAACAAGTTGTGGCAGAAATTGAGAAGAATGGGAATCCCAGAGCATCTTACACGGAACCTATACATGAACCAGGAGGCTGTTGTGTGAACAGAGCAGGTAAACACTGCATGGTTTAAAATTGAGAAGGGAATGCATCAGGATTGTATTCTCTCTCCATACCTATTCAATCTGAATGTTGACCAAATTATCTGAGAAGCTGGACTCTATGAGGAGGACCGTGGCATCAGGATTGGAGGAAGACTCATCAATAACCTGCATTATGCAGGTGGCACAACCTTGCTTGCTCAAAGTGAGGAGATCTTGAAGCACTTGTTACAGAAGATCAAAGAATGCAGCCTTCAGTATGGATTGCATCACAATATTAAGAAAACAAGATTCTTAAGCACTTGGACCAATAGGTAGCATCATGATGGATGGAGAGGAGATTGAAACAGTCTACAGCTTCATCTTGATTGGATTCAACAAGTAGGAAGTAGAATATTGGTTTTGTGCACTATATTATGCCAGTTGATCTTGATTTTCCTCAAGAGTATAGTCCCAAAACCATGACAGCTCTTCTTCAGGTTATTTCTTTATTTATGATTAAAAAGATTATGCAGCTTTGACCCTTATTAGTCTTGGATACCTTTAGTTACGTATACTAGTTTGAATGTAGAAATATCACCTGTCAGACCTATATATGGTCCTTTCATTTCCATATCTCTTCATCTTACCTGTTTGCCTTTATATCTCCTAGTGAATCTGACCAACCAGAGTTGCATGGCCTCTGGGTTAGCCATGCTACTTGAAATGAGCTGTGACACAAGAGCCCTCTTTTCTTTATATAGATCTTTTGTATCTCTAGTTAGATTGATTAAATATTTCATCTTTGGATGACTATTGCAAATTACATTGTTTTCCTTTCTAAAGTTTTCATTGTTACTGTAGAAGAATTTTGCATGTTGATCTTATGTCTTACTACAGTGCTAAATCTTTCAATTAGATCCAGTAATTTTTTGCTAAGTCTTTGGGCTTGTCTCTATATATATAGGATCATATACCCTGCAAATAAAGATAATCTTAGTATTTCTTTGCCAGTCTCATTTATTTTTTATTTTCTTGCCTTAATGCTCTGGTTAGAGAGCATTATTACATTACTGTGGTATGGTGGTGATAATGAGCATCTTTGTCTAGTTCCTCTTAGAAAGGGAAATGCCTTCAGGCTCTCTCCATTGAGACCATTGTTGTCTGTTGGTTGTTTATATACTCTTTTTTTAAAAAAAATTATTTCTTTTTATTATTATTATTAAATTTTATTAGTTTCAATGAACATTTACAGAGATTTTGGGTTTTCATTCATTCATTGTTGCACTGTTTTGTTTGTATACTCTTAACTAAGTTGAAGAATTTTCATTTATTTTTTTTAAATGTTTTTACCCAGAAATAGTGTTGAATTTTGTTAAAAGCCTTTTTAATGGATGGGTCATGTCAATTGATGTAGTTCTTTGGTTTTGTTTATGTGGTAGCACCCATATTCCTGCTTGTGACACATTTATAAATATTTAATACCTTGACTTTGAAGCATTTGTTAACAATAATTTTTAATTATGACTCTGGTTGTTGTTCAAGGGAAGTTGTGCTTATGAAAGAAGATAGTCATTATTTTGAAATAGTACTCCACACAAAACCTCCATAGCATTATGTGATGAAAATTATTTGTGTATGTATTTCATAATAGCTTTTTTGACATATTCTATACTTGGCTGTATATTCTGCAAGATTAGGAACTCTTTTCATCATTGTGTAGTCAACAACTTGCCTAATACCTAACCAAAGAGTTTAATATTTATTAAATGTATAAGAGCAGTAGGTTTTTGTTCTTATATTTTTCTGAATAATTATGTCAGTATCGCTAATGACCAGTTGGTTAATTCCTGGTAAAAACCAGATATAAACAAGACTAAATACGCTATTTGAGGTGTGATTTAAAATTTATTTTTGTGGAAAGAATAGGAGTAGCCTTACCACATTTCCATTAACTGCACAAGGGAAAGCAACAGTCCCCATCAACAACATTCACAACAAAACAAATTCCCATGAGCACAAACATGCCTCTTTCTCTGTTGGAACGTCCTTCTACCAATTCTAATATGAACCACCCCTCCTAGGGCTCTCACTGGGTCTGATAATCTGTTTAATTGGTCATGCTGAACTTATAGAACCATATTCACACTTGTAAGTTTTATTAGGACATTAACAGTTTACAATTCACCTTGGAAACAGATGCAGTTCTTCAGTCAGGACAGTTTCTCAAGCATGCTCCCAGGTGCTGTGACCTTCAGCCTCTTGGCTTCAGTTCACTGTTCCAAAGCTCTTCCTGTTGTGTGCCATTTAGTCAGAACTATTTCATAGTTGAGCCTGCGGTGGGTTCTTACCACTTCACTTCCAGAGCCTTGCCAATTATGGTGTTTCTGCTCCAGTCCTCCTATAAGTTTAGGCAAAGGGCCTTAGATCTGGCTCTGTTGGAGAGCATCCCCATGTCAGCTCTGCCTCATGTTAACCTCTGGTTCTCCACTGCTGTTGCTGCTCTTATCTAGGACCCAGGCTGACTGATGAACGAATCTCTGGCCCTAAAGGACACTTGGTAAATTTTCTGCCGCCTCTTACTTGCTGGTAGCAAGATTCTTATTTCCTACCACAAAACCTTCTCAAGTTAAACCTGACAGGATGTTAAAACTGACTAATCCTGTCTTGAATCATTTATATACCTTGTTTAACCCACCTAGCAATTGTGGCACAGACAAACAAAATGGTCTAGAAAGGCCATTTTGAACAGTAAAACCACCATACCACAAAGAATATACTGACTCATTGTATCGAAAGGAATTACCAGCCGCAGAAGAATTTAATGAAACAACATATGAGCAAGAGCCTATGGTGATGAAGAAAGAAGTTCAAGCTGCTTTGAAAGAAATAGCAAAAAATAAGGCCCCAGGAATAGATAGTATACCAGTTGACATATTTCAGCTAACAGATGCTGCCCTGGACGTGCTCACCAAGTTGTGCCAAGAAGTCTGGAGAACAACCACTTGGCCAACTGACTGGAAGAGATCTATATTTGTTCCCATTCCAAAGAAGGGTGACCCAACAGAGTGTGGAAACTATGGAACAATATTGTTGATTTCACATGCAAGCAAGATTCTACTGAAGATATCCAAAAATGACTGGAACAGCACATCAACAGAGAACTGCCAGAAGTCCAGCCTGGGTTTAGAAGGGGTCGTGGTACTAGGGATATTGTAGCTAATGTTAGATGGATATTGGCTGAAAGCAGGGAGTACCAGAGGAATGTCTATCTGTGCTTCATTGAGTATGCAAATGCATTTGACTATGTGGACCATAACAAACTGGCTGATTCTGAGAAGAATGGGAATCCCAGAACACTTGATTGTGCTAATGCGAAACTTATACTTGAACCAAGAGGCAGTCATCAGAATAGAGCAAGAAAACTCTACATAGTTCAAAATTGGGAAGGGCGTACGCCAGGGATGTGTCCTGTCTCCATACCTTTTAAACCTGTATGCAGAACAGATGTCCGGGAGGCTGGGCTCTATGAGGAGAAATGTGGCATCAAGCTTGGTGGAAGATCTATAAACAATCTGCATTATGCAGATGACACAACCCTGCATGCTGAAACTGAGGAGGGCCTGAAACACTTGCTTCTGAGGATCAGGGACTGCAGCCTTCAATATCGATTGAGGCTCAATGTCAAGAAGACAAAGATTGTCACCACTGGACCAATTGGCAGCATCAGGATGGATGGTGAAGAGATTGAGATTGTTCACAGCTTTAGTCTGCTTGGCTCCACAATCAACACTCTTGGCACCAGCAGCCAGGAAATTATAAGGCATATTGCGATGGGAAAGTCTGCTGTTAGGGACCTCTCTAAAGTACTCAAGAGCAACAGTGTGTCCCTGGAGACTAAGGTGCGTCTGGTACAGGCCATGATCTTTGCAATCACTTGTGTGTCAGAGAGCTGGACAATGATCGGGGAGGATAGAAGAATTGATGCTTTTGAGCTTTGGTGCTGGAGAAGAGTGCTGAGGGTGCCATGGACTGCTAAGAAAACAAGCAGATTCATCCTAGAGAGGGTTAAACCTGGCTGCTCCTTGGAGGCAAGGATTCTGAGACTTCGTCTGACATACTTTGGTCATGTTGTAAGGAGGGACCGGTCCTTGGAGAGGGACATCATGCTTGGGAGGGTGGAGGGAAGGCGCAGGAGGGGAAGGCCCTCTGGGAGGTGGATTGATTCGGTGACTTGGGCAATCGGGATGAGTATGTCTGAGACAGTGAGATTGGCACAGGACAGAGCAGAGTTTAGAGCTGTTGTACATAGGGTCGCTATGAGTCGCAAGCGACTCGACAGCATATAACAACAACAACATATATTTTGTATGTATTAAATGTATTTCTGAAAATACTTGAATCAAAGTCCTAACCTGTTTTTCAACTTTCAGCCAAACAATGAACAGGCCTATAAACAGTAACACCAGTGAGGTACTCACTGTTTGGAACAGTCACCTATAACAGCAAAAGGGCATCATTTACCCAGGGATAAAACTGAGAAAACAGGAAGAAATTGAATAGAAGGATGAGTAGAAATGAGAATTAAAGGGAGAAAGTGAGAAGAAATGTGGAGACTGTAAATAAGGTCATAAAATACAATGTGTATGAATGATTAAATGGAAACTCAACTTGCTTTATAAAAACTGTGCAAATGATAAGAAAGTCTATATAACTGTCATTTTGTAAAGTGAAAAAAAAAATCACTCATAAACCTCAGCTTTCAAGGACTAAGTTTACAAAAGTGGGTAACTTACTTGCCAGATAGTAAGCAGCTATCACTAACATTCACTTCTTTAAAAGTACTTACTGATTTTTAATACTTTGATAAAGTCTTTCAACAATGCAAAAAAAAAGTACTTAATAGTTCTAAAAGCTGGTCTTGAAAGTTGTCTAAATCTTGCTTTTACTTTCCACTGATTATTAGCTTGCTTGTTTGATTGTTTCAATCTGTAAATCAAAGACAAATATTTTAAAACTGAAATCAGATGCTTTTACCAAGGAATGGTAAAATAAGTAATTTTTGTTGAAATCTAATCTGGGTTTGATTTAACAGTTCTGCTCGCTAATGCTGTGTTTCTTTTTTTTCATTATACATAGGTTCCATACAGAGATTACATCAGTTCCTCTGGACTCGGTAACCTTGCAATTGTAAATGAGAAAGAAAAGAGTTGTATGTGGATATAGATTGTAATTTTTTGTGTTATATTGTTAAATGAACAAATAAAGATACTTCAGAAAAAATGTATATTGTGGTAACTTGCAGAAAATGTTAATTCTAAGATATAATTATTTTGAATACAAAAGGTACATTGTTAAATATGCAAATTGAAAAACCTAAGCAAAAAAATTTAATGTAAATTCAGTCTATTACATAATATTGAGGGAAGCTCTGGTAGCCTTGTGGATTAGGAGTTGCTCTGCCAACCTACAGGCTCGAGGTTAGAATCCACCTGCTCCACAGGCAAAAGATGGGTCATCTCCTGTGTAATTTACAGCCTCTGAAAACCCACTGGAGAGTCAGCTATGAGTCAATTCCGACTTGACAACACATAACAACAACCTAATATTGAATACTTTAGTGATTTTTTTTCCCCCCATTGTTCCACTTTTCTCCCTGCCCAACCTTCCTTCCCCCCAGTTCACTCTTTGAAAAGTAAAAGAAAAATTCTCTCATTGTTGTACAATCCCTCCCCTCCAAGTCTTCTCCACTATGCAGCCTTTGTTTTGAAAAGTAAAAGAAAAATTCTTTCATTGTTATGCAATCCCTCCCCTCAAGTCCACTATGCAGCCTTCATTCTGGACTCCTGTCATGACAATAATACCTAATCACATATCCCTTTTAAACTATTCTGTTCCTCATCTGTTTCAATGCAGTATACATATATTATCCCATCTTTCTTATTCTCCCCCCCCAACCCGATATCAGTCCTGTTTTACAACAGTGGCATTATGCAGTATTTGTCTTTTTGTGACTGAGATATTTCACTCAGCATAATGTCCTCCATTTTGAATAATATTTCATGAGTTCCTTGTTTTCCAATGCAGCGTAGTATTGCATTGTGTGAATATACCACAGCTTCTCTATCCTTTCGTTTGTTGCTGGGCACTTAGGTTGTTTCCATCTCTTTGCTATTGTGAACAAAGCTGCAATAAACATGGGTATGCATATATCTGCTTTGGTAGCGATTATGGTTTCTTTGGGGTATATTCCCAGTAGTGGAATTGCTGGATCAAAGGGTATTTACAACTTTTGGAGAAAACACCATACTGCTGTGCATAGTGGTTGTACCATTTTACGCTTCCACCAACAGTGAATAAGGTTTCCAGTTTCTCCACAACCTCGTCAGCATTTGTTATTTGCTGTTTTGTTAAATTTTGCTCTCCTTACTGGGGTGAGATGATATCTCATTGTTTTGATTTGCATCCCAAGCTAGGGATTTTGAACATTTCTTCATGTGTTTGTCATCTGAATGTCTTCTTTGGTAAAGTGTCCATATCTTGTGCCCAATTTCAATTGGATTGTTTGTCTTGTGGTGCTTGAATATTTTATAAATTCTGGATATAAGTCCCTTATCTGACATATCATTACCAAATACTTTTTCCCTGTCTGTGGCTTTCCTTTTTACCTTGTCGGAGAAGTTTTGGGGGTTTTTTTTCTTTCTTTTTCTTTTTTTTTTTTAAGTTTTTATGTGTGTACCATCAAATTGGATCTGACCGGTACAGGAGGAGATTGTCCTTCCTTTTCCAGCAGAGTATCTGGTGGATTCGAGCCACACACCTCTGGGATTGCAGTGCAGCTTCTTGCCACTAGGCCACCAGAGCTCTCTAATGTTTGAGTGATTTTTTTAAGGCATTGATTACTTTTACCATTTAATTTTCAGAATCAGTAGTTGAGGACATGGTAAGATAATTTTGATACAAGACTATTTATAGCAATTTTTTAAGCTCTTTTGCTGTTATAAGATCTATCTTGAAGCACAATGCTGATAGAATTGATAGAATGTGAGTGATAAAATGTTAACTGTACATGTACAAGGAAGATCTGGAGTTACCCAAAGAAACATACCAACAGCTAAAGGAAAAAATGAGGGAATTGAGATATTCTACCAACTTTTTCAGTCTGAAATTGATCAAACATGCAGTCAAGTTGCATTAATAATAATTGGTGACTGGAATGCAAAAATTGAAAGCAAAGTAAAAGGAATGATAGTTGGAAACTATGGACTTGAGGTCAGAAATGTGGCTAGAGATAGAATGATTTAATTTAGTACATTCAAGGATTTTTTTATCACAAATACCTTTTTTAAAAAACACAAAGGGCGACTTTACATACAGACCTAACCTGATGGTCTACAAAGGGATCAAATGGATCATGTTTATAGAAGGAATCATTGGAGAAGTTCAGCAGTCAAGACTAGGACAGGCACTGACTCTGGAGCAGACCATCAGTGAAAGTTCAAATTGAAGTTGAAGAAAATGAAAATAAGTCTACAAGAACCAAAGTACGATCTTGAGTCAATCCCATTTGAGTCTAAAAACCAGCTCAAGAACAGGTTTGATGCATTGGACACTAATAACCCAAGACCACATGAGCTATGGAATGATATTAAAGACATCATCCTTAAATATATTTTCTTCAGCTGTAATTTTTTAAACATACAAAATGTTTTATTTTAATTTTTTCTTGTTGCACATTTTCTTTCCCCACTCCCCAAGTCGTCCTTGCAATGCACCACTTGTTTCAGATTTTTGTCATACAGGTGGTGCCTAATCATATATTCCTTTTGGACAATTACCCTCATCTGATCTAATGCCATGTTCATTATATGTTTTTGATTGCCTTTGGGTCGAGCATGACTCATAGCAACCCTTTGAACAAAAGGCCTGAAGCCCTCCTACAACCACTGATATTTATCAAAGTTCATAGAGTTTCCAGAGGCATGTTATTTAGGAAGTAGATGCTACTCCAGGTTCCAAACCTGTCATAATATGTTATTGTCGTTATGTGCCATTGAATCACCTGTGATGTATTGCA
>NW_006399803.1:17320403-17321693 GCF_000299155.1 Elephantulus edwardii
TCAGACAAGGGACTTCTATCTAGAATTTATAAAATACTTGAGCACAACAACAAGATAAAGGTAAACAATTAAAAAATGGGCATCAGATATGAAGACACTTCACCAAAGAAGACATTCAGATGGCAAACACATGAAGAAATGTTCAAAATCCCTAGCTCTAAGAGAGGTGCAAATAAAAATAAATAAGAGATATCTCACCCGAGTAAGAATAGCAAAATTCAACAGAGCAGCAAACAGCAAATGTTGGTGAGGTTGCAGAGAACCTGGAACCCTTATTCACTGTTGGTGGGAGTGTAAAATGGTGCAACCACTATGGAAGGCTGTATGGTGCTTTCTCAAGAAGTTGCAGATAGAGATAATATTTGACCCAGCAGTTCCACTACTGGGAATTTCCCCTAAAGAAACCATAACTGCCACCCAAGCAGACATATGCACAACCATGTTTTTATTGTGGCTTTGTTCGCAATAGCAAAGAGCTGGAGACAACCCAAGTTCCCATCAACAAACGAATGGATAGAGAAGCTCTGGTATATTCACACAGTGGAATACTACATACACTACATTGAAAAACAAGGAACTCATGAAATACTATGCAAAATGGATGACCCTGGAAGACATAATGCTGAGTAAAATACCTCATTCACAACAGACCAAATATTGCATAGGGCCACTATTGTAAAATGGGACTGATATCAGGGTTGAGGGAAGACAGGAAAGGAGGGGGGAGGAGTGATGTATATTGCATTGAAACAGATGAGGGAGAGAACTGTTTAAAAGGGATATGTGAATGGGTGTTCTTGTCATTACAAAAGTCCAGAGTGAAGGCTGCATAGTGGAGTGGACTTGGGGGGAGGGATTGCATAACAATGAAAGAGTCTTTTCAAAGAGAAGAGTGAATTGGGGTGGGGGTTAGGGAGAAAAGTGCAACAATGAATGACCGGAAACCCTAAGTCTCTGTAAACTTTCATAAAAAAAAGATTCTAGAAAATCACTGAATATTTGAAAATGGCTTTTAATTACAGAGGACTTAATCCTTAAACGTGAGTAATATTACCAGGCTAATATAAGTAATATTACTTGGCTAATGGAGTTTTTGTCGATGATCACAGTTAAGTGGAAGTCATCTGAAGTTAGTAGGTGCCATTTTATTGGTTTCATCTCAACTTTACAATAAAATGAAACATGTCCAAACCTGTGCCATTCTCACATTTGTTGCTGTTTGAGCTCATTGATACTGCTACTCAGCCAATCCAGTTCATTGAAGTTCTTCCTCTTTTTTTTTTTTTTTAT
>NW_006399803.1:17321793-17325086 GCF_000299155.1 Elephantulus edwardii
ACACAGTGGAATACTACATACACTACATTGAAAAACAAGGAACTCATGAAATACTATGCAAAATGGATGACCCTGGAAGACATAATGCTGAGTAATCCAGTTCATTGAAGTTCTTCCTCTTTTTTTTTTTATTGGGGAAAACATGTTGGGGATACATAGAGGTGAGGGTTGGGAGCAGAAGGGTGAGGATGGGCAGGGATGAAAATTGCAGGGATGCAGTTGCAATGCTGCACAATTTGGCTGGTGGGGGGAGCAGGTGAAGGAAATGAAAAGGATCCAGTGGGGACCGGGTGATTTAGGGCTATGGTAAGCATAGTCCAATGATTAAACAAACTGTCTTTTTCACTTGTGGGTTTCTCATTTGGGAATTGGGTGCAGACTCTCAGGCTTCTTCATGCTGAACAGGGTCATTGACGTGAAGGGGAAAGGGGAGCACATTTTATCACCTTACTGGTGGTCTTGGGTTGAAGCTGCTTGCCGCCTTGTACTGTTAGAAGATGTTTTCATGACATTTACTCCACTCTGGACTGCAAAGTGTTTTCCCAGGTGGGTCCAGTGGGGATGGCTGGCTGAACACTGAGGCTCCATCCTCCTTTGCTTCCTTAACTAGCCCATTGTATTTCCTTTTTGTCTCTGGAACTGGGTTCAGGGTCAGGTCTGGAGTAAAACTCAGTGTTAAGGTTACCTATAGAAAAGGGAGCAAATCTAGAGAGAACAAACTTGTGAGTTACAAATAGAAGGGCTTTGGGGGTGTTACGGGTGTACTGGGGAGAGGGTGGAGAAAAGTTGCCTCGATAAAATTCTCTGTATACCCTAGGCAGTTTTTTCTACCCAGGGGTTGGATGGTACAATTGGAGGGCTGAGGGCCGGCTTGCCCCCACCAGGGGCCAAATTAACCACCCACCCTAGGGCCGGATGGCAACCCTTGCGGGCCAGGCGACACACCCCTGGGGCTGGCTGGCACCCTCTGCCACCAAACTCCCTCCCCCCCCCGACTGAAGTCTGCACCCCACGCCTCACTGAAGACCATGTGGCCAGAGACAGTGTCCCCAATTCCAGTACCGCCACCATTACCCCCCCATAAGTGGTCATACTGTAAATTGAAGTAGGTGTCACTGCCCTCCCCCTTTATATGTGGAAAAGGGGACCTGAGAGTAGTGAACAGACCGCCCCCCCCCCCCAGGTCTAAAACAGTGTTGGCAAAGGCAGACAGCAGATAAAAAGATGTGGTGCATTGAGGATATCTGCTGTCTCTCGGACATGCTGCCACAGTTAAATGTCGTTGAGTCGTAGACAGCTCACAGGGACTCTCATCAATCCACTGTAGTCGTAATCTTTTCTGGCCTGCCCAGGGAAACCCCATCCTGCCGCCCTGTCTCTTGCCGCCACCATCTTGGCTCCAAGAATTCTCCCCAGAACCATTCCACTCTGCTGCAGTGTGGCGGCTCTGCTGCACCAGCCTCGGGGGGCCCAGTGCCTACAGTCCATCTCGGTTGAGGGAATCCCTGGGGTCCAGTGGTGGGAGCCTCATGGAGCTGTGGTGGCAGCACGGGCTCAGAGGCAGGGAGCTGGGAACCACAGGACTCACCCATTCCTCCCTGGGAATCCTTGATCTCCTGATGTTGAGCCTCGATCCACACTGAAGACCAGTCATCAACTGTTTTAACTGTTGAATTATCGATAAACAGACGTCTGTAGAAGGCCATGGTGGCCTTCCTCCATGTGGTCAGCTGCTCCTGCAGCTCACCACGTTGTTGCCACCACCATCTTGGAATCTCTCTTCCTCTTTTTTGCTGATCATCTACTAAGCATAATGTGCCCCAGAAACTGGTCCCATTCTGTTTAGGAGGTCCGCACAACAAGAGGAAAAGTGATGCCATCCTCACATTAAGGAGCATTTTGGTGTCATTCCCCAAACACTTTGCCTGCATTCCATAGAATATGCAGAATTCCTTGCCAATATAAAAACCTCAAAGGCATACGTTCTTTAGTTGTATTCATTATTCAACTTTTTGACATGTATATAAGACAACTGAAAATATCTTTGGTTGGGTCAAACACACCTTAGTCCTCAAAGTGACATCTTTGCTTTTTAACATTTTAAAGTGGTCTTTTGCAGCAGAGTTGCTCAATGCAGTACACCATTTTATTTTTTTTTTTTTTTTACTGCTTCTTCCAAGATCCATTGATTGTAGAGCAATGTAAAATGAAATCTTGTCAACTTCTATCTTTTCTCCACTTACATGATGTTGTTCTTTGGTCCAGCTGTGAGCATTTTTATTTTATGTTGAGCTATAATCCATACTGAAAGCTAGTCTTTGATCTTCATCAGTGTTTCAAGTCCTCTTCACTTTCAATAAGAAAGGTTCTGTCATTTGTGTATCACAGGTTGTCAGTGAATCTTCCTCTAATTCTGATGCTGCCTTGTGGTGGTGTTTTTGTGCTGTCGAGTCACTTGTGACTTATAACGACTATATGTACAAAACTGTCTCTGATACACCTACCCTCATTATCCCAGTCACTGAATCAATCCATCTCATTGATGGTCTTCCTCTCTTTCTCTGTCCCTCCACCCTTCTAAGCATGATGTCCCTCTCCAAGGAACATGTCCAAAGTATGTCAGACGAAGCTTCAGAATCCTTGCCACCAAGGAGCAGTCTGGTTTAACCCTCGCTAGGACAAACATTTGTTCTCCTGGTCTTCCATGGTATATTCAACACTCTTCTCCAACACCACAGCTCAAAGGCATCAATTCTCTTTCTGTCATCACTAGTCATTGTCCCACTCTCTGACACATAGCAAGCAATTGCAAAGACTATGGCCTGAATCAGGCACACCTTTGTCTCCAGACTGACATTGTTGCTTTTCAGTATTCTGGAGAGGTCCCTGACAGTTGACTTTCCCAATGCAATTCATCTTTTGATCTCCTAGCTCCAAGAGTGTTGATTGTGGAGCCAAGCTAACTAAAACTGTTAACAATCTCAGTCTCTTCACCATCTATCATAATGCTGCCAGTAGGCCCAGTGGTGAGAATCTTTGTTTCTTGATGCTGAGCTTTAATCCATATTGAAGGCTGCAGTCCTTGACCTTCTGCAGCATGTACATCAGGTCCTCCTCACTCTCAGCACACAGGGTTGTGACATCTGCATAATACAGGTTATCTTCCTCTAATCCTGATACCACTTTTCTCCTCATAGAGCCCAGCCTCCGAAATGATCTGTTCTGCATATAAATTGAAAAGGTATGGAGTTAGGACACATCCCTGGTGTACACCTTTTCCAATTTTGAACCAT
>NW_006399803.1:17325561-17327438 GCF_000299155.1 Elephantulus edwardii
TCTCCTTCACTGGCCCTCCACGTTTCCAAGCATCATGTCCCTCTTCAAGGCACAGCCCCTCCTAACAACCTGCCTGAAGTATGTGAGAGGAAGCCTTTTCATCCTTACCTCCAAAGAGCACTCCGTTTACAACCCCCTCCAAAATCTATTTGTTTGTTCTTTTGGCAATCCATGGGATGTTCAGTACCCTTCTCCAACACCACAGCTCGAAGGCATCAATTCTTCTGTCATCCTTATTCATTGTCAAGCTCTCAGATGTATGGCAAGTGATTAGAAAAGCGATGGCCTGAGTCAGATGCACCTTAGTCCTCAAACTGACATCATTACTCCTCAATATTTTGGGGAGGTCCCTAACTGCAGACTTTCCCAGTACATTTCCTGATTTCCTGACTGCTGGTACCAAGGGTGTTAATTGTGCATACAAGTAAGATGAAGTTGTTGACAGTTTCAGTCTCTTCTCCATTCATCATGATGTTGCTTATTGGTTCAGTGGTAAGAATCTTTGTTTTTTTCTTATATTTGAGATGCAATCCATATTGAAGGCAATGAGCACAGTGGAGTAGTGAGAATGACACAAGTTCAGGCAGAATTTAATTTTGTTGTAGAGTTCCTGTAAGTTGGGGCCAATTCAACCACAGCTAACAAGAACGTACAATGGTAATCAGGGTAATCGCCATGTGCTATGGCATCTATCCGCTTGCTTCTTTCTCTGTTCTAATCTACTATTTTTATATCACAGAAGATGACTGACTTAAAAACACATCCTGCAGTAATATTATCTCCTAACAAAGAAACTCAATCTAAAAGCCCCTTGGGACTTGATAACTACTAAGGAGAAGATTTGTCTTTAATATTATCATTTAAGAACTTAAAATAGCCAACTCTAAAGTACAACACTGAGACAAATGTCACTTCCCCCAATTATATTTTATTTTAGTTTAAAGCTTATTCCTTTCAGATTGAAGGAGATAGTCTACTGATCTGATATGTAAACTTTCACATTGATTGCAAAATCTTTTCTCATGCTCATAGATTGTCAAATTCATTCTGTGGGAATATCTTTTTCTCAAATTCAAAAGGTTTATGGTAAGTTTTACTACAGAAAACTTTTGGACAGTGGATTGGACAGTGGTTGCCTGGTCACTAGTGACCCTGTTTTCACTGCTGCCCTTGAATGCATCCTTGACATTTTTCCTCGTCTGGCTGAGAACACAAAAATCTATGAGCAGAGAAAACTTTGCCTAGTTCAGATGACCTCCACTTACTTGTGGCACAAACTTTCAATTGTTTATATGCAATTCAACTTGAAGCTGAAGAAAACTGAAACAAGTCCAAGAGAGCCAAAATATGACTTTGAGTATGTCCCCCTTGAGTTTAGAGATAGCACTAGAATGGACTCATTGGACACAAATGTCCAAGGACAAGATGAATTGTGAGTAGTATCAAGAACATCATATAGGAATCAAAAGGCTATTAAAAACCTTAAAACAACAACAGCAAACAAGGAAAGAAAAAAAAATAAAAATGGATGTCAGTATAAACACTAAAACTTGCTCTAGCACATGTTCTTGTTATGTGCCATCGAGTCACCTGCAACTCATAGTGACCCTATGTAAAACAGCCCTAAACTCTGCTCTATCCTGTGTCAATCTCACTGTCTCTGACACACCCACCCCCATTACCGCAGTCACTGAATCAATCCATCTCATGGAGTGTCTTCCTCTTTTGTGATGTTCCTCCACCCTCCAAAGCATGATGTCCCTTTCCAAGGACTCCTCACAACATGTCCAAAGTATGTCAGATGAAGCTTCAGAATCCTTGCCTCTAAGGGATAAGCTGATTTCCTCTCTCCAGGACAAACCTGTTTGCTTTCTTAG
>NW_006399803.1:17327538-17331592 GCF_000299155.1 Elephantulus edwardii
TACATCAGGTCCTCCTCACTCTCAGCACACAGGGTTGTGACATCTGCATAATACAGGTTATCTTCCTCTAATCCTGATACCACTTTTCTCCTCATAGAGCCCAGCCTCCGAAATGATCTGTTCTGCATATAAATTGAAAAGGTATGGAGTTAGGACACATCCCTGGTGTACACCTTTTCCAATTTTGAACCATGTAGTGTTTCCTTGCTCTTTCTGACGATTGCCTCCTGGTCCAAGTATAGGTTTCACATAAGCACAGTCAAATGTTCTGGGATTCTCATTCTTCTCAGAGTCAGCCCAGTTTGTTGTGATCCACACAGGCACTTTTGCATAGTAGGAATCAAATTGATTAAGTCTGTGGGGGAAAAAAATCACTGGAAAAGCTCAATGTCAGCTGTGAAAGCTAGGCCAGGTGCTGATTTTGGAACAGACCACCAACTATTCATATGCAAGTTCAGGCTGAAGTTGAAGGAAATGAAATCAAATCCACAGGAACCAAAATTTGACCTTAAGTCTATCCCAAAAGCATCTCAGAAACAGGATTGAGGCTTTGAACACCAATGAGCAAAGAGTAGATCAGCTGTGAGAGTTTATCAAGAATATCATCCATGAGAAATGCAAAAGATCATTTCAAAGGCAGAGGAAGAAGAAAAGGCCAAGATGGAAGTCAGTTGAGACTCTGAATATTGAACTAGAGTGCCAAGAAGCCAAAACAAAGGGAAGAAATTATTAATTTAAGGAGCTGAACAAAAGATTTCAAAGGGCAGCTTGGGAAGACAAAGCAAAATTGGCAGATTTTTTTATTGATCATACAGACTGAAAAATATGGTGAAGTCATACAACCCTGATGTACACTTTTCCCGATTTTTAAGTGGTGCACTATCCCTTTTTACTCTATTAGAACAATTGTCTCTTGAACAGTGCATGTAAGCACAGTTAATTGTTCTTGAATCTCATTCTTAGTGGTGTTACCAATAATTTATTATGATCTACACAGTTGAGTATTTTTTCATAATCCTTAAAACATAGGTAAAAATCTGGGGAGCTCTGGTAGCCTAGTGGTAAGGAGCTGCAACTACAATCCCAGAGGCTCACGGTTCGAATCCACCAGATGCTCTGCCGGGGAAGGAGGGACAATCTCCTCCTGTATTAGTCAGATCTGATTTGACGGTACACTCACACAAAAATAATAAAATAAAATAAATAGGTAAAAATCTTTTTGACATTTACTACTTTCAGACAAGATCCATTGTCTCAACAATTTTATTCTACATCCTTTTCCCTTTCCAGATCATTAATGTATAGTTTTTATTTTAAAAAAATTGAATATAAGTAGAGATTTTCATTATTTTGTTTTCTCTGGACTTTGAAGTAATTTCTTGAATCCAGCTTGGATTTCTGGCAGTTATCTGTCATTGGTGGTTGTTTTGTAGGGTTTTTTTTTGTTATTGTTGTTGTTTGTTTATTTTTGTTTGGTTTTGCTTTAACAAGAAAAATTTTACTTGTTTGTTAGATTAAAGGGAGCTCTGATGGGGCAGTTTGTAGGGAGATGTGGCTAACCCAAAGATGACACCTCTCTGGTTATTCAAATCCACCAGCAACACTGAGAGAGAAAAATGGATAATCTCCTGGGTGGTGTACAGCCTCAGAAACCTGCTGGAAAGCTAGCCCTGGGTTAATTCCAATTCCACAGCATTGAGAGGAAATGTTATAGTAACATTTCCATATTTTATGGGACCATTTTTCTTTGGAGTTATAAAAAAGGATTTATTCTAGTCAATTGCCCAGGCAGTTGTCTTCCAAATTTCTAGGCATAGATTTGTTAACATTTCCACCATTGCCTCGCTATTGAAACATTTCAATTGGTATTTTATCAATTGGGGCCTTAGTTTTCAACAGTATATTCGGTGCACTTTGAACTCCTTCCTTCATTACCAGCAAATCTTGATCATGTACTACTTCCTGAGAGACTTTTTGATACAGTGACTCTGATACTCCTTCCTTTTTCTCCCCTTTTAAATACTTTCTATGTAATTCCATATTTTGTCCATGTTTGTTGTTGTTATTGTTGTTGTTAGGTATTGTTGAGTAAAAAATGACTCCTAGCCACTCTATGAACAGATATTAACCCTGGCTTATCCTGTGCCATCCCTATCATCTCTGATATACTCAAGCCCACTCCTTCAGTCACTATGTCAATTCATATAACTGAGAGTCTTCCTTTCTTTAACTAACCCTCCACATTTCCAAACATGACGTCCTTAAGACTCCAAGGAATAGCATCTCTTTAACATGCCCAAAGTATGTGAGATGAAACTTTCTTATGCTTTTCTTTATGAAGCACTCTGGCTCCAATTTCTTCAAGACATATCTATTCGTACTTCTGGCAGTTCATGCGATAGTCAGTTCTCTTCTCCAGCATCACACCTTAAAGTCATCAATTCTGTCATCCTTATTCATTGTCTATAACTCAGTTGCATAGCAAGTGATTTGAAAGACCATGGCCTGAATCAGGTACACCTTAGTCTTTTAACTGACATTGATCCTCAGCACCTTGAAGAGGTCCCTGAGAGCAGACTTTTCCCTATGCAATTTTGCACATTAAATAGTTAAGTATTGCAATTCAATGCCTGGATTTTCTCTACAGCTTTTACAGCTTGAAAAATGCTGAGCATATTACTTCCTGTTGGTTTTCTAATTCCTGTCATTGCATATTCCATCATAATACTTTGCTTTGTGGTCTCCAGCTGCCTTTTGAAATTTTCTAATTAGCTCTTTTACCTCAGCATTTCTTCCTTTTATTTTAGCTTCTCTTCTTTCAAGACCAGGTTTCAGAGTCTCTTCTAGCATTCCATTTTGGTCTTTCCTTCCTTTCTTGTCTTTTTCATGATCTTTTGCTTTCTTCATGTGTGATGTCCTTGATATAAGAAGCAGTCACTTTAACAGAGCAAGGAGATAGTATAGTGTGTAGTTTAAAATTAGGAAAGTTGTGCATCAGAATGTCCTTTCGCCATATCTATTCAACCTGTGTGCATAGGAAGTCATTTGAGAAGGTTTACTATATGAAAACTGTCAAGTGTGTCAGAGAGTTTAAGTATGACACAGGGTGGTACAGGATTCAGATCTATTGCTCATAGAGTCACTATGAGTCATACTTGATGGCCCCTAACACCAACTATAAGAAAAAGAGTATGACATCAAGATTGGAAAAGACTAACCAATACATATGGAAGGCGCAACCTTGCTTGCTGAAAGTGAAAAGGACTTGAAGCACTTACTGAAGATCAAAGATTTCAGTATGAATTCTACCTCAACATAATAAAAACTAAAATTTTCAAAATTGAATTAGTATGCAATATCATGATAAATGGAGAAAAAAAATTGATGTTGTCAATAATTTCATTTTACTTAGATCCATACTTAGTAAACACCCAGAGTAACAGCAATCTAAAAAGTAAAAGACCAGGGACCTCTGGTGGTCTAGTGGCAAGAGGCTGCACTGCAATCCCAGAGGCACACAGTCCAAATCCACCAGATGCTCTGCTGGAGAAGGAAGGGCAATCTCCTCCTGTACCAGTCAGATCTCATTTGATGGTATACACACTCAAAAAATAAAAAATCATTTTAAAAAGGAAAAGACCAGACATTGCCCTCCCATCTCTCTCCCCTGCCCCCTGCAGGAAGAAGCTGCCTGAACCTGCTCATGGGGGAAGGGGAATGAACAGAGGTGTTTTTTATATATGTGTTGGAGGTTTCTTTTTAAGTTCTGAGCTGTTAATAAGATACTTCCTACCCCTCCTCCCCCAAAAAAGAAAGAAAGAAAAAGACTCATTGTTTGGGGCAAATCTATTGACTAGGACCTCTCCTACGACTAAAGAGCAAGCATATCAATTTAATGACTAAGGTGCACCTGACCTAAGTCATGGGTCCATTTTCAATTGCTTCATATGCATATCTGATTGCTTTGTCTGACATACTTTGGTCATGTTGTAAGGAGATACCGGTCCTTGGAGAAGGACATCATGCTTGGGAGGGTGGAGGGCAGGCGCAGGAG
>NW_006399803.1:17334912-17341539 GCF_000299155.1 Elephantulus edwardii
GATGCTGCCAATCCGCCCAGTGGTGAGAATCTTTGTTTTCTTGATATTGAGTGTTAGTCCATTTTGAAGTCTTGACCTTGTGCAGCAAGCACTTTAGATCCTCTTCAGTTTCAGCAAACAGGGTTGCATCATCTGCATAACGCAGATTGGTGATGAGTCTACCTCCAATCCTGATGCCACATTTCTCTTCATAGAGCCCAGCTTCCCAGATAACCTGTTCTGCATATAGAGGGAAAAGGTATGGGAATAGGCCACAACCCTTCCCAATTTTGAACCATGGAGTGTTCCCTTGCTTTGTTCTGATGACTGCCTCCTGGTCCAAGTATAGGTTTCGCATAAACACAATCAAGTGTTCTGGGATTCCCATTATTCTCAGAGTTAGCCACAGTTTGTTGTGGTCCATACAGTCAAAGTTCTAGCACATAGAGAAGCTAAAATGAAAGGAAGAAAAGCTGAAGTAAGAGAGCCGATTAGATGATCTCAAAGAGCAGTGTAAGAAGACAAAGTATTATAATGAGATGTGTAATGGCCTGGAGTTAGAAAAATAAAAGGAAAAAAAGTGCTTGGCATTTTTCATGACCAAAACACTGAAGAAAAATTCAAGCCTTGAGTAACAATACTGAAGGATTCTATAGGCAAAATAATGAATGATGCAGGAAGCATGAAAAGGAGATAGAAGAAATATGCAGTCATTATATCCGAAAACACTGGTCCACATTGAACCACTTCAGGATGCAGTACATGATCAAGAAATTGGTTCTAAAGAACATGGCACTAAGGGAAGAAGTCCAAGTTGCGCTCAAGGCATTGGCAAAAAATAAAGTTTCAGGAATTGAAAGACACACTGAGTATGTCAACCAACAGAAGTGGACTTGAATCTGCTCCTACTCTGTGCCAGAGAATTTGAAAGGCAATTAGCAGACCAACTGACTGGAAAAAAATCCGTATTTGTGGCCACTAAAAAAAAAAAAAAAAGCACAAATTATTAAAAAAATCCTGCTGCCGAGTATGCAAAAATAATTTTTAAAAAAATCCATAGAGAACTGCCTTATATTCAAGCTGGATTCAGTAAAGGCTGTGGAACAAGGGATTGCTGATGTCTGATGGATTTTGACTGAAAGCAGAGAATACCAGAAAGAGCTGTATTTGTTTTCACTGATTATGCAAAGGCGCTTGACCCTGTGGATCATAATAAATATGAATAGCATTGAAAAGAATGGAAATTCCAGAACTGTGCTTCAGCAGAATCTGCACAAGAAACAGCCCTTCACTAGAACAAGGGGACACTATACCAAGGAACAGAAGTTTTAAAAAGACAAGGACCCCAGAGGCACAGAAAAAGTAAACCCTTTCCTAGAGGTGGAACCATGGATTTGAACTTTTTCCTCCTAAATTGTGAGAAGATACATTTCTGTTTATTAAAGCCTCCCACCTGTGATGGTTCTTTTATGGCAGCACTAGGTAACTTACGTGCCAAATGGTCTCTTCCAAAATGTAATCATTTGGAGAAAGTTTTTAGCTTAAACTATTGAAAACCATTAGATACTTTTGTTGAGGCAATTGGTAATTTAGAGGAAGGAATTTAAAAAGTAGCATGTTTTGTTGATGTGAAAATGCTGTTTTCGGACTTTGATGTTTTATGGAGAATAGTTGGTGGGATTTCTTTTTAAGTTCATTTTAACAATTAATTACCTAGTCATTCAGCCTTGGTTCTCTAGCTTTTTCCGGAAACGCTCAGTCAGCTTCCCGGGGTGGGTGGGTAGTGTGCCTGGAGCAAAACCCCTACTCGGGTCTGGAGGCCGCCGGGGCGGCGCTGCACGAGGGTAAGCGCCCCTCCCCGGGGCGGGGCGCACCCCTAGCCGCTGCGCCCCGGTAGCGAGCGCGGGACTCCGGACACTGCAGCTCTGGAAGCGGCGGGCAACATGTATCTCCGCCGGGCGGTTTCCAAAACCCTGGCTCTGCCCCTCCGGGGGCCCACGAGCCCCGCGCCATTCCGAAAGGACGGTGAGTGCGGGAGAGCGGGCCCCTCGCTTCTGCTGCGCAGGCAGGAGGAGAGTGCACATTCCCGGGACGCACCTGTCCACAGGCGTGTGGTGCCCCGTCAGTCGGCCAAACTCTCCCTAAAGCAGCCGAAGCTGGGGAATGGGAGTGGGGACAGGAAAGGGGCAGGGAGTAGAGGCGGTGCGGGGAAACCCTCCAAACCATCTTGGGAGTCTTGGAAAGTGGGAAACTTCTCCATTGCGGATTTGGAGTTGAAATTGCCGCGTTCCAATTAGGTCTCAGCAGGTTCTTTTATCTTGGTTTCCTCTTTTGCAAAACAAGGACACTTGCAAGCGCTTAGAAAAGTGTCTTACTTACTAACTAACGGCCTTAATGATTGTTATCGGGACCAGTTAGCGCTCGAAATTCCTGAGGAAGCAGAAAGATCGGTGGAAAGATGAACACCAATGCTGATGGGCACGGGGAAGAAATACTTGGCTCAATGGACCCTGGGCAAAAGCTGGCGGAGTAAATAAACGTAGGATTTGTCCCGGTTCTGCAGCCTGAACCCAGTGGGCACTTGGGCTCTGGGCTTCGTCCTGGTGAGCAAGCGGGCTCTGGGTGACTTTGTTTTGGAGCCCAAAGTAGACATAGATCTCTCCACCTGTTTGTCTCTGACTTCCATATATCGCCTTTACTGAGATTTTTTTTTTTAGAAGTATAGAAAGTGCAGCGTATTCAGAAATTTCCTAAAGAAGTTATAGTGTGGACTGGAACTTAATTAAATACATTTAATACATGTGAAAGCATTTTGAGTGCTGCAACATCTCTTATTGCAGTCGAGTTGAAACCGACTCATAGCGGACCCTCTAGCAGGTTTTGGAGAGTTGGACACTGTAGGACTCCTTCCGGTTGGCTGGTGGATCCGACCTGACAGAGAGGCACTTTCCTTGGGATAGCAGTGCAACTCCGTATGGAGCTCCTGGCCAGCACTTAGTGTTAGATAGAGTCAACTCACCACGGCTCACAGCTAACCTAAGAATAAAAGATATGAGGCTTGTCCTGTGCCATCCTCACCATCTCTGGTATCCTCGCACCCATTGTTAAGACACTGAGTCAATCCATCTTCCTCTCATTCTCTGACCCCCCACCTTTCCCAGCATGATGTCTTTTCCCCAGGAGTGGTCCCTCCTGAAAACATGCCAAAATATAGTTGATACTTAATAGGTGTTTAGTAAGAGAGATTGTTTTTCCTCCCGTCAGCTTGACGCCTTAGATTCTTGCAGTTCTGCCCTAGCAGGCTCCTTCCATGGCCTTACCGATCACCCAACTTTAACACGTCCCATCCGCCTCCTGAATGGGGGTGGTGCTGTTCCTTGCCGTCCAGAACAACAGATCTGAACCCTGTCCTATCCTGTACCATCCCCATCATCTCTGGAATACTTGAGCTCATAACTGCATTCACCGTGTCAGTCCATCTTGTTGAATGAAGCTCTTTTTCTCCTGACTGGGAGTGTAGCCTCTTAAATTAATGGGAAGTTCTTAGTCCTTCCTCTCTGTTTCTTCCTGAAGCTTCTGCTCAAACCGAGACCTGGCTGACTTCAAAGAAGAGCGAGTTAGTAAAAACAGAGTCTTGTGGGGAATTTCCATGCATCGTCCCCTCCTGCCCCTCACAAACCGATTAGGCCTTTGAGAGTGGTAGGAAAGGAAAAAAGGCAGAACAGCTAGTAGCTTTATTTTCCTCAGAAAGTACTAGTAGGAGACCTTACTCCAAAAGTAACAGATACGTGCTATTTTCTTCACGTAGATCTTAAACTGAGCGGCTATCACGGATCAAATAAGAAGCCATTTATTTTAAGGTTGTAAAGAGAAGCAGTGTTGGAGGCGAGGGGAGAGCGTTGAGCTCTCTAACATTTTGTGTTATATGCATGTCCACACTCCTCACCTATACCTAGCACAAACATACACACACTTTTTTTTTGGTAGCTGCGTGAGTTTCAAATAAATTCTTCTCTAACTTGGAGCAAAATAAAGGTAATTAAAAAATTTTAAATGTGTGGTTGGCAAGACTGGTTTTCATTACTTTTCATCTAAATACTATTTTTGTGGCGCTGTTTTGCTTATGTATTATTTTTGTTTTAATGAAGCAAATATGTTATAAATAAAGCAACTATGCAAATATGCTTTATTTAAAATGCTTACTTCGGTGAAAGCAGGTTTTGGCTCAGTGTCTCAACTGGTGTCAGCACTGAAGAGTAGGGTTTTTAATCCATTCTATATTCGCTGTTTGGAAGTGTCATTGCTTACGTGTTCGTAAAAAACCACCGTTCTTGACTGGAAACCTAAATTTGTCTTCAGTCATGAACATTAATTAATGTTTTTTGGTACTTTCTACTTCGATGAAAAAAAATTGTTTTAGTTGTCTAAATAGCATGCCTCTGGAAACCCTATGAACTTTGACAAATGTCTATAGTTGTAGAGGGTCTTCAAGCTTTTTGTTCATAGGGTTGCTATGAGTCATGCTCCACTCAAAGGCAATCAACAACAACATAAAAATTTTTAACTGTGCCTTATGAAATTCTGTTCTGCACTTTTTACTTTTAAAAGTGTAGCTCTTTAATGAATAAATAATTTAGGTCTGGAAAATAGAAAATGAAAATCATCTGTAATCTACCACTCAGAGAAGAAGACTATCTACATTTTGGTGTAAGATGGTGTTCTAGACAGGTTTTCCCCCCCTTTTATGTGCTTCTTCCCTTTTTTTACATAGCTTCCACAAATATGAGATTTGTCCTTTCCAGATTATTTTGCTACGACTTTTCACTTGACATATTGTATTTCCTCATAAAAGCAAATACCACAAGGTTTATATAGATTTAATTCGTATTGTATGATTGTATTAAAGTTTGTCCTAAAGAGTCCTTCTAGATATTTATTTCCTATGCCATTGTTGTTTTAAAATAATTTAAATTTAAATAATTTTCCATAATTATATTTGCGTTTAATTTTTTCTAAATCTCTAATAATTTTCTTCTTCCTATTAAAAATGATTTTGATGTTTCTGTCTGATTGAGAAATACAAATGTAAAAATACAAAAGCTCTGCCTGAAATCAAAACCAGAATCTCTGATTACAACTTTGGTTGAAAAACAATATCTTCCCGAGACAGTCATTTATATCCAAACTAAAAAGTATAGCTATAACATCATTACAATTTTACCAACAAGTTTGCTAGCATAACTGTCTTCAGGATTCCCCTTTGCAAATCATTATTTCTTGCTTATTGTCAACAGCTGTACTCAGTGAGGCCATGTTAGATTACTGCATACTTCTTTCCTGGTAATGAATCTCTCATGTTTTTATACACATTGGAACTTCTGCCTCAAGAGCCATTTCCCTTTCTCTTATTTATCTACCAAATTTTCCTTCAAAATTCTAGTAAAGTGTGTCTCTTCAATTGTGTAACTTACACAACTACCACAGTTTTTTCATTGTACTTTTTAAATGTATGTTTTTGTTGCACCTTACCACCTTTAACATACTATATCATGGTTTTCACCAACAATTTTTTGTCTGTACATCTGATTTTTCTTTTAGGCTGTGAGCTATTTGATAATATTAGAGACCTTGTCTGTTTTGTTTAATTGTAACCTTAATGCTTCTAACAAAGTCAAATACGTAGTGAATTTTTAACTTTGTTGAACAAGCAGTGTTTCTCTTTATCCTTAAAGAATTTAAAATATTACCTTTGAGCTTCTTTCAGCTCTAAGAGTCTATTGTAAAATTTTTAATTCAGGGCATCACGATATGTGGAAGGAAAACTCTGATGGCCTAGTCCGGAGGGAGTTACCCTTCTAGTCTGAAGACGGTAGTTTTCTGGCAGTTTGAATTGAATAGTGGGAGAAAGATGGGCAATCTCCTCCTGTGTGATTAACAGCCTCAGAAACTCAATAATACGACCCCAGTCGGGTCATCTATAGTCCCGTCTCAATGACAATGTGCATGAGTTTTATTATATGTGGAAATTATAACATTACAGGATATACATATTTAAACATAATAATGCAGTACCTTCTGTCACCAGCTTCTTTTATTCCTACCTCCCCCACTTCTCCTTTATTTTTTTTATTTAGTCATTGTTGCACATTTTCTCCTCTCCTTCTCTCCTCCTCCCTTAGCCCACCCCACAATGCACTTCTTATTCCAGATTTTTCTGAGCATAACCATATATTCCTTTTGACAGTTCTTCCTCTCAAATGTTCTAAGGTACCATTCATTATCTATCCACCATTTCCCCATTCCCTCCCCACCCTCCCCCCATGTCTCTCCTATTTTATAATAGTGGTGTTAAGGGATCTCTGCTGGCCTAGTGGCAAAGAAGCTGCACTGTAATCCCAAAGGCACAGGGTTCAAAGCCATCAGATGCTCTGCTGGAGAAGGAGGGTCAATCTCCTCCTGTGCCAGTCAGATCTGATTTGACGGTACACAAGAAGAAAAAAACGTAAACAAATAAAACAGCAGTATTAAGCAGTTTTTATCCTTTTTTTATTAATTTTTTATTGGGAAAAACATATTGGGGGTACAAGGAGGTGAGGGTTGGGGGCAGAAGGGTGAGGATGGGCCAGGATGCAGTTGCAGAGCTGCACA
>NW_006399803.1:17342014-17345015 GCF_000299155.1 Elephantulus edwardii
GAGCTTAAAGCCCCTGATGGCTCTGGGCGCTGACTCTCACCAGTGGCTATGGATGAAGTCACAGGCGATTTTCAGCCAGCGCCCCAGTTTTTATCCTTTTGTGACAGAGATATCTCACTTAGCATAAGATCCTCAAGGCTCCCTCATAGTAATCTTTTACTATTTCATTGTTTTTCAGTGCTACATAGTATTCCATTGTGTAGATGTACAATAGTTTTTCTGCACTAGTTTCTTTTAGTTTATGTAGAATTGTACTTTTGTTTCAGAGATGATCTTGTGCATTTGCTTTACATAAACTTAAATTTGTCCTTTTCTGCGTTTATTAGAAACATTAAAGTTTCTTACTTTCTCTGTATTTGTAGTGTAGATTTATGAAGTGTTTTAGAATCCAATGTAAAGATTTTCTTTGATATAATAAATAAGAATTTTTAAAAATGTTAAACAAAAATATATTTAAATCAGTTATTGAAAAAGAATTGTTTTTGTGGGATTCTACAAAGAAATACATGCAGTAAGTGGATTTCATTTGCTAATATGCATTTCATTTGACAGTTAAAATTGTTTAATGCTCTTTCCATTTCCCTTTACTCACACCTGCACCTTTCCCAAGAAAGCGTGATGCTAACCATTAAGATGTCAGTTTCATAAGTACTTATCAAATTAAAGTGAGAGAATGTCAAAAGGAATTATCACTTGCTTTGTTATACTGAACTCCTTTAAGCTAAAATCATTTGATGTTAATAGGTTCTGGGTGCACTAAGAGGATTTTTTTTTCTTAAGATAAAAATGACTTTACTTCAGTGGTGGAACTAATCATGTTTAAACTTTTTTCCTAGCCTCACTTCGCCAGATATCATCTAACAAATTTCCTGGCTCATCTGGATCAAATATGATATATTATCTGGTTGTAGGTGTCACAGTCAGTGCTGGTGGATATTATGTAAGTGTTTAAATAACTGTACTATTGTGGAATTCAGAAGTTTTATAGCCAGTGGTAAACTGAAAGCAATATTAAGGTCTGTTAAAACTGTCAAATTATTAAATACACACATACAATGTAGCCACTTATTTAAATATACATTTACAAATAAAATTTCCATAAGAATATACTAAACTATTATAAATAATTTTTTGAAATGTAAAGAACATTTCTTATTATTGCTAAGTGTAACTGTCTTTCAGTAAAAATGCTACAATTATAAATATTACTGCTAATGTTGTTAGTGACATTGAGTCAGTTCCAACTCATTGTGACCCTGTGTACAACCGATTGAAATCAGATCTTGGACCATCCTCACAGTCTCTGCCATGATGATCCAGCCCACTGTTTCATTTAATCTGGCAATCCATCTCTTTGAAGGTCTTTCCTTAGCTGGCTCTACTTTTCTCAGCACGATGTCCTTCTCTAGTGACTGGCCCCTTCTGATACTTTGCTTCTGAGGAACATTCTGGCTGCACTTTTTTTCAACAGAAATTTGTTTGGTTTTGATCTATTCAATATTCTTTGCCAATGTCACCATTCAAAGGCAGCAGTTGTTCTTCCATCTTCTTTTATTCATTGTTCAAATTTCAAATGTTTATAAAGCAATTGAAAATACTGTAATTTGAGCGATGCACACTTCTGTCTTTGAATTGACTTTCTTGCTTTTTAGCACTTTAAAGAGGTTCTTCATAGGAGATGTTGTTGCTATGTGCCATCGAGTCACTTGTGACTCATAGCGACCCTATGTACAACAGCCCTAAACTCTGCTCTATCCTGTGCCCAATCGCACTGTCTCCAATACATCATCCTGACTACCCCAGTCACTGAATCAATCCACCGCATAGAGGGCCTTACCCTCTTGCACTGTTCATCCACCCTACCAAGCATGATGTCCCTCTCCAAGAACCGGTCCCTCCTTAGAACATGTCCAAAGTATGTTAGACAAAGTCTCAGAATCCTTGCCTCCAAGGAGCAGCCCAGTTTAACCCTTTCCAGCATGAATCTGTTTGTTTTCCTAGCAGTCCATGGTATCCTCAATACTCTTCTCCAGCACAAAGCTCAAAAGGCATCAATTCTCCTTCTGTCCTCCTTAGTCACTGTCCAACTCTCTGATGCATAACAAGTGATTGCAAAGACCATGGCCTGTATCAGACGCACCTTAGTCTCCAGAGAGATACCATTGCTCTTCAGTACTTTGGAGAGGTCCCTAACAGCAGACTTTCCCATTGCAATACGTCTTTTAATTTCCTGGCTAATGGGCCAAGAGTGTTGACTGTGGAGCCAAGCAAACTAAAGCTGTGAAAAATCTCAATCTCTTACCATCCATCCTGATGCTGCCAGTTGGCCCAGTGGTGAGAATCTTTGTCTTCTTGACATTGAGCCTCAATCCATATTGGAGGCTGCAGTCCGTGACCCTTTGCAGCAAGCGCTTCAGGTCCTCCTCAGTTTCGGCAAGCAGGGTTGTGTCATGTGCATAACACAGACTGTTGATAGATCTTCCACCAATCTTAACCCCACATTTCTCCTCATAGAGCTCAGCCTCCCAGATAATCTGTTCTGCATACAGGTTGAAAAGGTATGGAGACAGGACACATCCCTGGCACACGCTCTTCCCAATTTTGAACCATGCAGTGTTCCCTTGCTCTGTTCTGATGACTGCCTGTTGGTCCAAATATAGGTTTCTCATTAGCATGATCAAGTGTTCTGGGATTCCCATTCTTATCAGAGTCAGCCATAGTTTGTTATGATCCACATAGTCAAATGCCTTTGCATAGTCAATGAAACACAGATATACATTCCTCTGCTATTCCCTGCTTTCAGCTAAGATCCATTTAACGTTAGCTACAATATCCCTAGTACCACGACCCCTTCTAAACCCAGCCTGGACTTTTGGCAGTTCTGTGCTGATGTGCTGTTCCAGTTGTTTTTGGATAATTTTCAGTAGAATCTTGCTTGCATGTGAAATCAATGATATTGTTCTATAGTTTCCACACTCTATTGGGTCACCCTTCTTTGGGA
>NW_006399803.1:17345550-17352645 GCF_000299155.1 Elephantulus edwardii
CAGAGTCTCTTCTGACATCCATTTTGGTCTTCTCTTCCTCTTCTGTCTTTGCAATGACCATTTGCATTCTTCCTGGGTGTACCCTTGATATCCTCCCACAACTCATCTGGTCTTTGCTCATTGGTGTTCAAGACCTCAAGACTGTTCCCGAGATGGTTCTGAAATTCAAGTGGGTTAGACTCGAAGTCATATTTAGGTTCCCGTGGATTTGGTTTTATTTTCCTGAGCTTCAGCTTGAAGTTGCATGTGAGTAGTTGGTGGTCTGTACCACAGTCAGCTCCTGGCCTATGAAATATGTCTTTTGTTTTCTTGACTGCTGCTTCCATGAATGTTAGTTGTAGGTCCAAGTAAAATGTAATCCTTGGCAACTTCAGTCTTTTCTCCATTTATTGTGACGTTGCCTATTGGTCTAGTTGTCAAGATTTTTCCCCCTGTGTGTTGAGGTGTAATCTATACTGAAGACTGTAGTCTTTGGTCTTTTTCAGTAAATGCTTCATGTCTACTAATAAAAATGGACATTTATTTGGTACTTATTGTATACCATACATATAGGCTCTCTGGTGGCCACATAGGTAGGGAGATGTGCTGCCAATGCAAAGACTGGTGGGTTGAATCTACCAACAGCTCCACAAGAGAAAGATGAGCAGCCTCCGCCCTATAAATGTGATTTATAGCCTCTGAAATCCCACAAGACGTTTTGCTATGAATTGGCTCCAATTCAACAGCCATGAGTTGTTTTTTTAAAAACATCATATACCAAAGGGAGTTTTGGTGGCCTAGCTCATATGGAGTTGCACTGCTAGTTCAAAGGCTGCACCCTTCTGGCAGTTCAAATCCACCAGAGACTCCATGGGAGAAAATGGGCAATTAATAGCTTCAGAAATGTGCTGAAGTTCCAACTCAGAGCAACAATTTGACTATTATATTCCAGGCTCATGGCTCATTTAACAATTACAACAATTCTTTAACAAAGGATTTTTTGTTAATATTTAAGACTATAAATGTTGAATGGTTATTTATTGTTTTTTTTAAAACTAATATTGCTTTATAGATTTTTAAAATTTCAAAAAGCATCTCAATACCCAAGTTCAATGAGTTAACTTTTCTCCAACTCCTCCAAAATAACCATAGTTAAATTTATGATGCAAAACTTTAAAATAAAAAAAAGTTTTTGAGACAAAACTCTTAATAGCACGATTTTGGAATTGAACTTGTGAGTTAAATAGATAAGATTGGACTATTGAGTTGGTCACCATTTTGTCCTAAATTTTCTAAACAAATCATTTTGGTTATGAGTAAAACAAGTGTATTTTGAATCTGTAAGAATATTAAATCAAGGGAGCCCTGGTGATCGAGTGGCAAAAAGCTGCACTGCAATCCCAGAGGTACATGGTTCACATTCACCAGATGCTCTGCTGGAGAAGGGGTGGGGTGGGCAATCTCCCCCGTACCAGTCAGATCCAATTTGACAGTACACATGCACAAAAAAAAAAAAAGAATATTCAACCGCTACACTTCACTACCATCCTGCAGAAATATTCATAAAGTGAAACTCTCAAAACGGTAAAATGCTACGATAACCACGACAATGAGCTCAAACATCCATGAATATGGTTTCATTCCGTTATGAATAAGATCACCACTATTTGCAGCTAATTCAGTGGCAGTTAACAAGAACTCATCACTGGAAACTTTTATGGGGCTAAGTAGGATAATGAAACCACAAAAACAATTCTAACCTTTGTAATTTTGAGAGCTTCAAGGAAATAGGGAACTTCAAATGTATCCCTTCTATTAAAAAAAAAAAAAAGGCAAACTCATTGCTGTTGAGTCAGAACTGACTCAGAGCTGGCCTTCCAGAGGGTAAATTGTGTGGGAGATAGTCGGTCTCTCTCCCATAGAGGTGCTGGTAGATTCAAACCACCAGACAGTCTCTTTGAGTTAGTAGCACAATTACCTTATTTCTACTCAGTGTTGAGCTGGGCTAGATCCTCTGTTCATCCTGGATCAGCCAGGATGATGAATTGTTCTAATACTGTCATCTCTTCATTCTGCCTAACGTTAGTCTTTTTCCTCGTCTTGTGTTTTAGCCCCTTGAGTAATAGTACTTGAGATATTATTGCTGAGATGGTCATTTCAGGGTTGTGAACTTCTGCACTGGCTCAGCTTCAGTGGATCAAGAACTGTGGACTCTGACTCAGCATATTGGGCCCTTCACTGTCAGGAGCTCCTACTCTAGTAGGAAAATACTCTCTGCTTATATATACAAATGTTCATTGTCTTATCTGCTGATCCTGTTTGCTCTGCAGGTTTCAAAGCCAGTTGATTCAAATCTGACCTCACCAGACTTTAGATTGTTAAAAGGCCACTTCAGCACCATTTCTACCTTAAGGTTACAGATTTTTTTTTTTTTGTATTTTCACCCTCTAATTTTACCATACCATAAAATGGTTTGTAAGCTTTGTATAATTTTTTAATAAGGAACATTTTTTCTGACTATAAGAAATTTAGGAAATACTATGTGTAAACAGAAAACTAAAAAAAAAAAATCTGTGCTCTTAACTCTGAGAGATAGATCACTATTACCATTTTAAACAAAGCTGAGATAATACACATCATATTACCTGAGCAGTGAGAGTTTTTTTTTATTTTATATTGGTTTGCATACAAAATTTGTATTCATTGTGTTTTATTTATGTACATTGTGTTTCACACATTCCTTCGTTCACATTGTGTTTCACAGATCATTCATATTCATTGTGTTTTAAAAAATTAATCACCATTCATCTATGCCTACCTCATCTTCACAGGTCAGTTACTCACTGAGATCTTTACTAATTCCTTCAACCCTTCCCTCTGTCCATGAAACTTTCTTGTCCTACTGATTCTGCCTCCTCTCCACTTTCCACTTCACTGCTCCTCTCTCCTTCCCCCTTGGCTTTTTATACACATCTTACTAGTTATCCTTCTATTTTTATAATAACGGTCCTGTGCAGTATTTATCCTCATGAGACTGAGTTTGTTCACTTAGTGTAATATTCTCTAGACTCTCCCATGTTATATAGTATTTTACAAAGTTGTTGTTCCTTAGTGCTGCATAGTATTCCTTTGTGCCATAATTTCTCAATCCATTTGTTTGTTGGTGGACATTTTTTCTATTTCCATTTTCTTGTTATTGTGAATAATGCTGCTATGAACATAGGTGTACAAATCTCTGTGTTTCAGTTCTATTTTCCTTGGGGTATATTCCTAGCAGTGGAATAGCTGGGCCATTTCTGTTTAGCTTTTTGAGGAAATATCAGACTTCCTTCCAGAGTGGTTGTACCATTTTAGAATCCCACCAAGGGTATATGAGAATTTCAGTCTCTCATTGGATGTCTCCAGACCTCTCCTACATTTATTGCTTGCTGTCCTGTTAAACTTTGCCACTGCTACTGGGGTGAGATGATATTTTATAGTGGTTTTAATTTGCATTTCTCTGATTGCCAGAAATTTTGAGCACTTCTTCAAGTGTCTATTTGCCATCTAAATGTCTTCCTTTATGAAACGTCTTTTGAGGTCTTCTGCTCATTTTATAATTACATTATCAGTCTTTTTCTTGTGGAGACCCTATAGTATTCTTTTAACTTTTATTATGAGACTCTTGTCTGAGATGTGATGGCCAAATGTGTTTACCCAGTTTGTAGGTTTTCTTTTCACTCATTTAGAAAAAGTTTCTGATACAGACAGGGACTTAATCTTTAGAGGGTCCTATTTGTCAATGTTATCCTCTCCTGATGGTTTATGAGATTTTTCAAATACTGTTGTCTAATAGGGAACACTGTTCCAGCCAGGAGCTGATTGTGGAACAGACCACCAACTACTCATATGCAAGTTCAAACTGAAGCTCAGGAAAATTAAACCAAGTCCATGGAAACCGAAATATGACTTTGAGTCTATCCCCCCAGAATTTCAGAACCATTTCAGGAACAGGTTTGAGGCCTTGAACACTAATGAGCAAAGACCAGACGAGTTGTGGGAGGCTAATGAAGGGTATCATCCAGGAAGAGTGCAAACGGTCATTGCAAAGACAGAAGAGGAAGAGAAGACCAAAATGGATGTCAGAAGAGACTCTGCAAATTGTACTGGAATGCAGAGAATCCAAAGCAGAAGGAAGAATTCAAGATACTAAAGAGTTGAATAGAAGATTTCAAAAGGCAGCGTGGGATGACAAAGTAAAATATTACAATGAAATGTGCAAGGAGTTGAAGTCAGAAAATCAAAAGGGCCGAACTTGCTCAGCATTTCTTAAGTTCAAGAAACTGAAGAACAAATTCAAACCTTGAGTTGCTATAATCAAGGATGTTTTAGACAGAATATTAAATGATCCAGGAAGTATTAAAAGAAGATGGAAAGAATATACTGAGTCACTGTATCGAAAGGAATTGGCAGACACAGAAGAATTTCATGAAACAGCATATGAGCAACAGCCTATGGTTATAAAAGAAGAAGTTCAAGATGCTTTGAAGGAAATAGCAAAAAATAAGGCCCCAGGAATAGACGGTATACTAATTGACATAGTTCAACTAACAGATGCTGTCCCTGGACGTGCTCACCAAGTTGCGCCAAGAAATCTGGAGAACAATCACTTGGCCAACTGACTGGAAGAGATCTATATTTGTTCCCATTCCAAAGAAGGATGACCCAACAGAGTGTGGAAACTATAGAACAATATCATTGATTTCACATGCAAGCAAGATTGAACTGAAAATTATCCAAAAACAACTGGAACAGCACATCAGCAGAGAACTGCCAGAAGTCTAGGCTGGGTTTAGGAAGGGTCGTGGTACTAGGGATATTGTAGCTAATGTTAGATGGATCTTAGCTGAAAGCAGGGAATACCAGAGGAATGTATATCTGTGCTTCATTGACTATGCAAAGGCATTTGACTGTGTAGATCATAACAAGCTGTGGCTGACTCTGATAAGAATGGGAATCCCAGAACACTTGATCGTGCTAATGAGAAACCTATACTTGGACCAACAGGCAGTCATCAGAACAGAGCAAGGGAACACTGCATGGTTCAAAATTGGGAAGGGCATGCACCAGGGATGTGTCCTGTCTCCATACCTTTTCAACCTGTATGCAGAACAGATTATCTGGGAGGCTGAGCTCTATGAGCAGAAATGTGGGGTCAAGATTGGTGGAAGATCTATCAACAGTCTGCGTTATGAAGATGACACAACCCTGCTTACTGAAACTGAGGAGGACCTGAAGCGCTTGCTGCAAAGGGTCATGGACTGCAGCCTCCAATATGGATTGAGGCTCAATGTCAAGAAGACAAAGATTCTCACCACTGGGCCAACTGGCAGCATCAGGATGGATGGTAAAGAGATTGAGATTGTTCACAGCTTTAGTTTGCTTGGCTCCACAGTCAACACTCTCGGCACCAGTAGCCAGGAAATTAAAAGACGTATTGCAATGGGAAAGTCTGCTGTTAGGGACCTCTCCAAAGTACTGAAGAGCAATGGTATCTCTCTGGAGACTAAGGTGCATCTGATACAGGCCATGGTCTTTGCAATCACTTGTTATGCATTAGAGAGCTGGACAATGACTAAGGAGCATAGAAGAATTGATGCCTTTGAGCTTTGGTGCTGGAGAAGAGTATTGAGGGTACCATGGACTGCTAGGAAAATAAACAGATTCGTCCTGGAAAGGGTCAAACCGGGTGGCTTCTTGAGGCAAGGATTCTGAGACTTCATCTTACACACTTTGGACATGTTGTAAGGAGGGACAGGTCCTTGGCGAGGGACATCATGCTTGGTAGGGTGGAGGGACAGCGCAGGAGGGGAAGGCCCTCTATGAGGTGGATTGATTCAGTGACTGGGGCAATTGGGATGGGTGTATCGGAGATGGTGCAACTGGCACAGGACAGAGCGGATTTTAGGACTGTTGTACACAGGGTCGCTCTGAGTCGCAAGCAACTCAATGGCACATAACAACAACAACAACAACAACAACATTAGGGGACTCTGGTGGCCTAGTTGCAAGAAGCTGCTTTGCCATCCTGAAGGTACAGGAGGGTCAGCTATGGGTCAGGTTCCCACTCAAGGGTACACAACAACAACAGCATGAACATGGAGAGCTCTGAGGGCCTAGGGGTAAGGAGTTGGCCTGGTAATGCAAAAGTATATGGATCAAATTCACCAGCTATTCTGTGGGAGAAAGAAAGACAAATCTCTGGGAGTCAGCTATGGGTCAGTTCTGGCTCAAATGGTACAAAACAACAATATGAATATGGGTTCACCGTTAGCAACAATTGTGAGGATGGAGTGGGACCAGTCAGTGTTTTGTTCTGTTGTACACAGGGTCATTATGAGTCGGAAACAATGTGGTGGTCCCTAGCAATAACAATATGAATATAGGCCACAGAAGACTATTTGATTAAAAAATAAGAGAAAGTTTAATTTCTTGTTTTAAAAGGCTTAGTCTCAAGGTTGTTGTCATGTGCCATGGAGTCACCTGTGACTCTTAATAACCTTATGTACAGCAGCTCTGAACCCTGCCCTGTTCTGAGCCAGTCTCACTGACTCAGTCATACCAATCCTCATTACCTCAGTTACTGTGTCAATCCATCTCATCCGGGGTCTTCCTCTTCTGCATTATCCCTCCACCCTCTGAGCATGCTGTCCTTCTGCAAGGACTAGTCCGTCCTGGTCATGTGTGAGAAAGAACTTCAAAATCCTAGCATCCGAGGAGAGACTTGCTTTCATCCTCTTCAACACAGATCTGTTTGTTCTCCTGGTGGTCCATGGTATGGTCAAGACTCTTCCTCAGCACCACACATCAAAGGCACCAATTCTTCATCTGTCATCCTTAGTCATTGTTCATCTCTCTGATGCACAGCAAGTAATTGGAAGACCATTGCCTGGATCAGGTGCATCTTAGTCTCTAGAGTGACATCGTTTCTCACTAGCACTTTGGAGAGGACCCTGGCAGCAGACTTCCCCAGTGCAATTAATCTTTTTGTTGTTCTTGTTATGTGCCGTCGAGTCGTTTGCGACTCATAGCGACCCTATGTACAACAGCCCTAAACCCTGCTCTATCCTGTGCCAA